>NC_046659.1:122889175-122916880 GCF_010883055.1 Belonocnema kinseyi | reverse complement strand
AGCTCCAAGGAGATTATGTTGAAAAATAAAAAAAAATTTACCCAAAAAAAATTGTTTTTATACTTCATTCTAAGGACTTATTGAACTACCCTCGTACTTTTGGACGATATGCTACCGCGAATCTTGAACTTAAAAAGTTTCAAAATTCCTCATGTTTCACAATTTTCCATTTAATTATTCAATTTTTTGTTGAAAATTTATATTTTTTAGTCGGCAATTATACTATTAGATAAAAAATGTAAATGTTTTCTTGAAAATTTCGATTTTTTTGTTAAATTCATCTTATTTTGTTTCAATTAAAATCTTTCTTGATTAAATGTTGAACTAATTTGGTAAAAATCCTTTTTTTTTTTGTTAAAGATATATCATTTAAGTTAAAAATTTAACTATTTAATTGAAAAAACTATTTTTTCGCTTAAAAATTAATTTTTTTTCTAACTCAAAATTTAATATTCCATTTCTGGTTAAAAATTGATATTTTTAATTGACTATCAAATTTTTCTATTTAAAAATTCAATTGTTTTGTAAAAAATTTCCCTTTTTGGTTTAAAAATTTATTTCTTTAGATAAAAATTGCATTAATCTTAATAAGAAATATAACTGATCAATTGAAAATTCTTGAATTTTGTACATTTTTGTGTTTGTAGCGAGTGGATTTTTTTATTTTCAAATTCATCGTTTTAGTTTCAAATTCCCTTATCTTGGTAGGAAATTAAACTTTCATTAAAAATTCAATTATTTATTTGGAAATTTAACTATTTAGCAGAATATATTTTTCGGTTGAAAATTCTATTTTTTGGTTTCAAATTTCAACTACGTAATGCAAGTTGAACTGCTTTGTTAAAAATTAATTTCTTTAAAGATTCACCTCTTTGGTTTAAAATTTAACAATTTTGTTGAAGATTCGTTTTATTTTTTGAACTTAAGCATTCAATTTTTTGTTGAAAATTGATGTTTTACATGATAATTGAATTATTTGGTAGAAAATTCATGCATTTTGTTGAAAATTCATATTTTTGGTTCAGGATTGAATTTTTTTTTGCATTAAAATGGTTAAAAATTTGGTTTTTATTTTTTGAAAATCAATTTTTTAAACTGAAAAATCAACGATTCCAGTATTAAATGAAAACTTATCTTTTTTATTGGAAAATTCAACTACTTGGTACAAAATTAATGTATTTTCTTAAAAATTCGTTTTTGTTGTGTGTAGAATAATCATCTTTATTCATAATTTGTTATTTTCGTTGAGGATTTAACTATTGTATTAAAAATTCGTCTTTTCCGTTGAATTCAACTGGTTTAATTATTTTCTTTGAACAGGTAATGTTTTTCAACTGAAAATTTAACTATTGCATTTACGTTAAAAACTGATATTTTTTAGTTGAAAACTAAACTATTTAATTGAAAAATCATGTTTTTTTTTTGATAATTCGTCTTTTGGTAGAAAATTAATCTTATTGGTTGAACATTTATTTTTGTAGATCGAAAATTCAATTATTTAGTTTGAAAACTTAACTCAATTGTTGAAAATATAATTGGTTGTTGAGAATTCAAAAATTCCTTTTAGCCATCTGGTAAAGTTAAAAATTGATCTTTATAAGTTGAAATTGAACCGCATTTTAAACCATTCGTCTTTTTGGTTTGAAAATCTAACTATATGGTTAAAAATTCAACAGTTTTATTAAAAATTCATCTCTTTTGGTAGATCGTAGTCTACAGTCATCAATGATAGTGGTCGTACAAATGGGGAGGGGGGGGAGGGGTCCATTAAGGCCAAAAATTGGTAACGAAGTTTATGGACATCTCCTTAGCGGTGATTCGGTACCACGAGTATTGATAAACACAATGAAATGATTTAATTTTAGGTAAAAGATTTATTTTGGTCATCAGACTCTGAAATTCTGACAGTTTGGGCTGAAAATCTGGAAACAGGAGATACGATTTTACAACTTTGGACAGAAGGGAATTACCACTGGTATTTAAAGCAAACGATTACATTCGATAAAGACACTTCAGTGATATATGCAACGTGGAGCTTGGCCCCTAAATCCGGAAAGAAATTAGTAGTTTTGACACAGGATCATTTAATAACTTACACTTTTCAATGGACAGTCGATCATAGTCGAGGAGAAGATTCGACTGATAAAGCTGTTGTCGGCGTTATTGACGGGGAAAAGGCTTTGCTCACGGGTTTTAAGGATGGCATTGTGCCACCCCCAATGGCCCAACGGACATTGGACGTTGGCGAAACAATAAACGCTCTTCTTTTTGCTCCTGTGGGCATTAAAGGAAAATGTATTATCAATTCTAATGCAGTACTTTGTCTTTTGGATAATTACCGGTTGGCTCTTTACATTGACGCAAACGTAAGTCACCATCGTCTCAACATTAAATTATGTTTAATAATGCAAAACACTATCTCCTGAACTTATTGTTATTGTCCTTAATTATTTGAGTTTCTCCTTAAGGAATCTGATCTGCAGTACAAATTCGTCAAGATATATAACATTGAATGGGCAAATAAAAATCTTTTGAATAAAGGTGTGCCACTAAGTCTGCATCACTTCCTCTGGTTTAAAGAGGACATTGTTTTATGCTCAGCTGTTAATAATTCAAATCACATGACTTGCATTATACGTTTAGAGGATTTAAATTCTGCAGATGGTAATCGTGCTTTTATTGAGAAAGAATACAAAATGGATTCAACAGTGGATCACGTTGTTCCTTCTCCAGACGCAAACACAGCTTACGTTGTTGTAAATGGAAATGTTTTAAGATACAATGAAGATAAGTTTATTCCGACTGAAGTTAAATTGCCAGAACAGTGTATCAAAGTGGAAATTATCGAGATAGAAAAAAAGGACGTGATTATTTCTTTAAGTTATAAGCATCGTTTATTCGTCAATGGGAAAGAAGTTTCCAATAATATCAATTCTTTCTATGTCCATTCAGACTTTTTGCTTCTTACAACTTTACAACACACCTTGATTTGTTTTCCACTCACTGAGAAAGGAATTAAGCAGATTGCATCGTGCGATTTGACTCTCAAACCTTGGGAGAATGGCAACAATGAAATCATACCCTCAGGTTCGACTCAATATTCTCATTTTCATTTCTTAGCGACAGAAGTGGCGGGGCCTTTTTTCTCTGGATGGGGGCAAGAGAATAGACTTATAATATTGAATGGCAGAATTTGAGCATAGAATAATAATATTGTACTAAATAAAAATTGTAAATAAATAATAAATGAACGATAATTAATAATAAATACAGGTATAAAGTTTAATTTGTCAAAGATTTCGATAATTGAACAAATATTACAAAATATTTAACAAATAATTTTAAAGGTTTCAAACTTTTACAAAGTTTTCAAATATTTCGCAAAGATTTCGGATAGATTTAAAAGATTTTACACAGAGTTCAATGACTTCCTTAAGATTTTAATAATTTCATAAATAATACCAAGTATTACAAAAAAATTATTTTTTATATTTCGCAGATTTCTAAAGACGACAGAAAGATTTTACCAAGATCTCAAATATTTCGGGTAGATTTAAAATATATCGCAGTTTTTAATTATTTCATAAAAAATTCTGATATATTTCAAAGATTGCACAAGGAATATCAACGATCTCAATAATTTCACAAATATTATCAAATATTTCGCAAAGATTTTCGATAAATTTGAAAGATTTTACAAAGACGTCAATGATTTCCTAAAGATTTAAATAATTTCAGAAATATTACCATATATTTCCAAAATTTCAAAGATTTCAGAAAGATTTTTATGATTTCCCAACGATAACAAAGGTTTCAAATATTTCGCAAAGATGTCTAGATTTAAAAGATTTTACAAAAACATCAATGAATTTCCAAAGATTTCAATAATTTTACAAATATTATTAAATATTTGAAAAATATTTCTTAAGGATTTGAGAAAAATTTCACAAATATTTCAATCATTTCTACAAATATTACCAAATGTTTTAATTTTTTAATTTTTACAAATATTTCCAAAATATCTCAAAGATTTCAATGGTTTGCTAAAAATTTTAAATATTTTGCAAAGATTAGAAGAATTTCACAAATATTATCAACTATTTCCAAAATATTTCACAAAGATTTCAAATATTTCGGAAAGATTTTGTATAGTTTAAAAATATTTCATAAAGACTTCAATTATTTTGCAAGGATTTCAACAATTTCAAAAATGTATCAAATACTTCACAAATATTTGCAAAAGACTTTAATGATTTCGTAAAGATTTTAAATCTTTCGTGAAGATTTAAAATATTTCGGATAGATTTACATGATTTCACGAAGATTTCAATGATTTCAAAAAGATTTCTATCATTTTTACAACTGTTTAAAAATATTTCGCAAAGATTTAAATAATTTCACAAATATCAAATATTTGAAAAATTTCACAAAGATTAGAATGATTTCCCAAAGATATCATTCAGATTTTAAATGTTTTGCAAATATTTCGTATATATTTCACATACTTCTACGGTGTCCCCAAGACTTCAATTGTTTCATACAGACTTCGGATATATTAAAATAATTGCAAAAAGATTTCAGTAATTTTCCAAAGATTTCAATGATTTCAAAAATATTATCAAATATTTGAAATACATGTTTCAAAACTATTTCGGATAGATTTAAAAGATTTCAGAGACTTCAATGATTTCCCAAAGATTTCGGATATAGATTTAAAAGATATCACAAAGATTTCAATTATTTTCCAAAGATTTCAATTATTTAAAAAAAATTGTAGAATATTGATAAAATATTTGAAATATTTCGCAAAGATTTTACAGATTTCAATGATTTTACAAATATTTGGCAAAGATTGAGGGTAGATTAAAAGATTTCACAGAGAAATCAATTATTTCACAGAGATTTCAGTTTGATTTTTGGAAAAATTCAAACGATCTGATAAATATAATCATTCGATTTCATAGGGGGGAGGGGGCATATTAATACTTTGTCCAGGGTGGCCGCTGGTCCGGAAAAACTGGGAATTATTTGAGACCGGGAAATGACAGTGAATTTTTTGTTTCATCGAGAATGTTACAAATTTGTAGAAGAAAAATCTGTCCACATTCGATTTCAACAGTTTTTAAATAATTAGTGGAACTGTTATGTTTTTCAATGATGCTATTATTTAGCTTACGATGCGTAATTCAATCTTTTTTTCTTTAAAAATTTTCCATTTAAAATTTGTATTTCTAAGCTTACATTTTTAATTTAGCGTTAAAACTTAAACGGTTTCAATTTGAAAGTCTTAGTCATTAAACAAATGTGAACGTGTGACTGAAAGTTTATAAACTATTTTCAACTTAAAAATAACTTCATAATAATATATTCCTAATTAAAGGATTTTATTAAATATAAAGTATTGTTTCAGTCTGAAATATTCCATTTTTAACCCATTCAATTTGAAATTTTTAATTAAAATAAAGATTAATTATTGAATATTTAACAATATTTGAATTTTTATTTAAGACAAAAAAATGGAAACGAAATATTTAATAGTAAAGAATCTTTAATTGAATTGTTTGACATAGAAAACCTGGAATCGTTCAAATTTCGAAGAGCCTTTAAACTTTGAACATTACGATTTTAATTGTTGTATTTGAAAAATGCTTCATTTGTAAGTGAAAATTTAAAATTTTGATGTATAATTTACAAATGAACATTTGTAGAACATTTTAAAATAATTTTAAGAGATGTTTAGGAGTTTTAAAAAGTTTAAAAATTGTCATGCAAATTTGAGAAAGTTTTCTTAAAATCTTCTAGAATCTTTTATGAAAATTTCGTTTAAATCTTTGAAAAACTTTTTAAATATTCTCTTAAAATAATTTTTCAAAATGGAAAGTTATTTTTAATTTTCCTAGGAACCTTAAGAAAAAATAATAATAAATGTTCAATTGTTCTTCATTCAATTGTTATTTATACATCCAAATTGTTAAGAAATTTTCTAAAATTTGCAGCATTTTCTGAAAATTGTAGAAAAAATTCAATTTATTTTGACAGATATTTAGAAGTTGTGAAAAAATTTATAAAATAATTAAAAATTTAAAACCAATTTAAAACAGCTTCTAGATTTCTCAAGATTTTGAAATAAAATTTGGAAGCTTTCCAACGATGTTTAAACTATTTAAAACGATAATAATTGGATTTCTAATTTAAGAAGTGTTCAGTTTAAATTTTTTCAATTTTTCAGTATTTGATGTTTCTAGCTTAAAATTCCTTAAAATTATATAATTTTGAAAATTTTAAAGTTCCTTGATTGATTTTTTAATTTAGAGCATTGAAAATGATAACGTGGAATTTATTTCGTCGATTAAAACGGCCACCCTGTTTGGCCCACCTTGGGCGATTTCTGAGGGAGACATTGCCCCCTGTGCCCCCTAGGAATCCGCAGCCTCTGCTTATCGATTTTTATTATACTTAAAAAATTGATAAAGTTACTGTTTTTTAGAATTGAGCATCAGACGTGTGGAAAGAGGATCGAGCTTGATTCTCGCAATTCCGAAAGATGCGCGAACGATTTTGCAAATGCCTCGAGGAAACTTGGAGTGCATTCAGCCCAGAGGACTTTCTTTACACATTATTGGGTCGCACATCGATAATCTAAATTACAAAGCAGCTTTTGATCTAATGCGAAAGCAGCGTATCAATCTAAACTTAATATACGATCACAATCCTGTTTCATTTAACCAAAACGCACATAAATTCGTCAATGATATCGACAATGCAAGTTGGCTCAGCTTATTCCTCTCTGAGCTCAAGGATGAAGACGTTACGCAAACGACTTATTCCAGTAGCTATCAAGACAGAATGCCCAGAGAAAACAAAACTCTGCAACATAGTGAAATCGGTGCGAAACCCAAGGTCGAAAAAGTCTGCGATACTCTAAGAAAAATAATGGAAGAGAAGCAAGATTCTGATAGTTTCGTGCAACCGATTTTGATCAGTTTAGTCAAAAAGGAAAAAATTGTTGCCTTCGAAAATGCCCTGAGAAAAGTGAAACTTATAAAAAGTCAGTCAAGTTCCGCGGAGGAAGAAGAAAGCTTTTCTGCAGAGGCAGCTCTAAAATATTTATTGTATTTAGTGGATGTAAATGTTTTATTCGAGACTGCTTTGGGAATGTACGACTTCGATCTAGCAATGTTTGTTGCTGAACACTCTCAGAAGGATCCGAAAGAGTATATTCCTTTTTTAAATCACTTGCTGAAACTGGAAGAAAATTATATGAAGTATAGTGTCGACAAACATCTTAAGCGATACGAGAAAGCTTTGGAACACATATCCAAACTGAATGATAAATTTAGCGAGTGTTTAGAATTGGTTAAAAAGCACGAGTTGTACATGAAAGCTATGAGTTTGTTTGATACGAAAAGCAATGAATATAGAGAAATAGCGAGAGCTTACGGAGAATTTTTTATGAGCAAAGCGAAATATCAGGAAGCTGGAATTATGTTCCACAGAGGTGAATGTCTTAAAGAGGCTCTAAATGCCTATAAATTAGCTGGAAGTTGTGAAGAAGTAATAATTATCGTTGTCAAAATGAAACTTAGGTTCGTAAATTTATTAAAAAGCCGTAAATAAAATAATTTCTGATTTCTAATTAGTTAAATTTCATTATCACAGTTTAGCAGAATCTTATGAGATTTACGAACAACTGGTAAATCGTTTGAAGGGAGACAAGAAATTTAAGGAAGCTGCAGAAATTTTGATGAATTATTTACAGAAATCCGAAGATGCTGTAGCTGTTCTGTGCGAGGGGAAAGCATGGCGAGATGCTTGGAAGCAAACACACTGCATGAAACGTTTAGATTTAATAGGTGAGTTACTTTTTGGTTCAGAAAAGTTTTTTTTTCAGTTTTTAATAATTGTTGATGATTGTGTAGAAACTCAATTACCTTTTAAATGAATTCTATTTCAACTTTTAGAAACTCATATAAAACCAGGAGTGCATGAACATGCGAAGGATCTGATTGAACAAATTCAGAAGAACAAGGAAGAATTTTGTAAATACAAAACAAGACTCGCTTATATCAGATCCGATGTGTATATCAAGCAAATGCAACTTAGGAACGAAATTCGATTTGATAATGAACCAGATACTGCCAAAGGATTCAGTGATTTACTTAGTGAAACAACCAGCATTGTTGGCTCTACCATGACTAGAACTTCCCAAGCTTCTAAATCGTCTGGGTATTTTAATCAAGATTGTATTTCAACATTCTAAAATTATTTTTCTTTACTTCTAGTGTTCCGCGTTTAACATGGTTAACCTGTAGAAAAATTAATTCGGTTAAACGCTCTATCATTTTCAACTTTTTTTAAAATTTAAACTAACTTCACATGATTCTGTTTTTAAAGTTAATATTTAAACCAAATGACAAATACGGAAATAAATGTTTCTAAATCAAATGAATGTAGGTACTGTATTAAATTCAATTTGAAATGATTTAAATTCCTACAATTTCCAGTGAAAATATTGTATTTTCAACGAAATAGATGAATGTTTAACCAAATGCCTATTTCAATTTTACACTAAAAAGATGAATTTTCAACTAAGAAGATTAATTTTCTACCAAAAAATCCAGCTTTTCAACATACGTAAATTTCGAACGCAAACAGTTTATTTTTTAATTGAAAGTCGATTAGTTAAATTTTCAGTTAAAAAACTTAATTTCCAAATAAAAAAGAAATACATTTTCAACAAAATACTAAATTTCTTAACCAAACCTGATTAGTTTTAATAAGTTGTATTTTTAACAAAAAAGCAATTTGGACCTAAAGACTTTAATCTTAAAACCAGACTTTTTTTTAATAAAAAAATCAATTTTCTACTAAAACTGGAATAGTTCAATTTCCAGTTAAAAACTTCAATTTTCGACATAAGAAATGAATCTTAAACAAAAACAAAAATGATTTTTAACAATGTAGTTCAACTTTTAACCAAGTAGTTGAATTTTCGAAATAGGATAAAAAATATAAATTCCCATTGAAAAATGTAATAGTTGATATTTCAAACAAAAAATATTTCAATTTTAGATCAATAACAGTTGAATTGAATCAAGAAAAGAACGCATTTTCAACAAAGTAGTAACAAATTATACCAGAGATAATTTTTTTTATCTAAAATGTTGAATCTGCTATCGAAAAAATTAATTTAAAGAAAGTAGTTGAATTTTCAACTAAGAAAGATACATTTTTAACCAAAAATAGAATAGTTAAATTTTCAACTACAAAAAACGAAGGAATTTTCAATACAATAGTCAACTTTTCAACTAAAATGATGAATATTCAACAACAAAAATCCATTTTTAACAAAACAGTTAAACATTCAACCAAGTAGTTGAATTTTCATCTAAAAACAGAGATTTCGAACCAAAAATGGAATACTTAAATTTTTAGTCAACAAATATTCATAATATTTTAATTTTTAACTAAAAAAGAGAAAATTCCAAAACAAACATGGATTAGTTCCATTTTCAAGAAAAAAATTAATTTTGAACCAAAAAAGAAAATTTGCCAACAAAAAATGGAGCTGTCAAATTTTTTGTTAAAAAGATGAATTCTCACCCCAAAAATAAAAACGAGTTTTCATGCAAACAAAAACAACGAATTTTCAATTTAAAAAAATTGAATTTTCAACCAAAAAGGAGAATTTATAACCAAGAATATTAATTCTCCACCAAAAAAAACGAATTTCCAACAAAATAATCAAATGTTTAACTAGAGGTGAATTTTTAACTAAAACGGTCAATCTTTAACAAAAAACCAAAAAAGATTATTTTTTGAACGAAACAATTCATTTTTGACTAATAAAGTAGATTTTCAAACGAAAAAGATGAATTTTCAACTAAAAAAGAAAAATATCTACCAAAAATTGAATAGCTTCATTTTGTGTTAATAAATTAATTTTCAACAGAGTAGGTAAATTTTCAATTAAAATGATTTTCGGTTAAAAAAATGAATTAAAAAAAAAAAGAATTTTCAAACAAAATTATGAATTTTTAATAAAAGAGGTTAACCGTCGACCAAAAAGTGGAATTTTCAATCAAGAAAGATGAGCTCTCAACGAAAAATGTAATAGTTGAGATTTCAACTAAGAAAGTTTTTAATGTAACATCAAAAACATTTGAATTCAATTAAGATACAAATTTTCTACTAAAAAAGGAAGCCGAATTTTTAAACAAATAGATAAACTTTCAATCAGGAATGAAACAAAATTTCAACCACTTTATTCAATTTTCAAAAGAAAAATATGATTTTTCAACCAATAATCAAATTCTCTACTAAAACAGTTCAATTTTCATGACAAAAAGGTGATTTTTCGACACAGCAGTTTATGAATTTTTATAAAAATAGTCAAATTTGTAACCAAACAGTTGTGTTTTTAACCAAAACTAGGACGGTCGTTTTAATCGATGAAATAAATTCCCGGTCAATTCCCCGGTTCGCAAACATTTTTCACGGTCAATGAAATTTAAAAAATGAAACACTAAAGCTAAAAAATTTCCACTTGAGGTAATAAAAACTGAGCTGCAAATAAAAGCTCTCAAAGCGGAACTGTTAAATTTTGAAGTTTAAAAATTGAAATTCAATAGTTTTTAATTAAAAAATGTTGTATTCAAATGCTCAATAATTCACGCGCAGAAAATTGAAGTCACTAACATTTTTCAATATAAAAAAAATATAAATCTGCGTTATCATTTTCAATGCTCTAAATAAAAAAATCAATCAATGAAATTTAGAATTTTAAGAAACTTTAATCTAGAAACATTAAATATTGAAATTTTGAAAAAAAATTAACTAAACACTTCTTAAATTAGAAATACAATTATTTTCTTTTTAAATAGTTTAAACATCCTTGGAAAGCTGGACCATTTTATTTCAAAATCCATAAGTTGTTTTAAATTTAAAATTATTTTGGAAATTTGTTCAGAACTTCTAAATATCTGTCAAAATGAATTGAATTTTTTCTACAATTTTCAGAAAATCCTGCAAATTTTAGACAATTTCTTTACAATTTGGATGTATAAATAACAATTGAACATTTATTATTTGTAGGCGAAAATTGAGTAATTTTAAGAGATATGTAGCAGTTTTGAAAATAATCAAACTTAATGTAAAACTTGAAATGATAGCCTAATATAAACTAAAATGTAGATTTTCGCAGATTTTAAACAAAAAAATTAGATTCTTTTCAAGAATTGTTAAAGGCTTCAAAAGAATAAAAACATTTTCGTAAGATTTCTAGGAAAATTAAAAATAACCTTTCATTTTGAAAAATTATTTTAGGAGAATATTTAAAAAGTTATTCAAAGATTTAAACAAAATTTTCGAAAAAGATTCTAGAAGAGTTTAAGAAAACTTTCTCAAATTTGTATGACAATTTTTAACCTTTTTAAAACTCCTAAATATCTCTTAAGATTCTTTAAAATTTTTCTACAAATGTTCATTTGTAAATTATACATCAAAATTTAAAAATTTCACTTACAAATGAAGCATTTTTCAAATACAACAATTAAAATCGTAATGTTCAAAGTTTAAAGGCTCTTCGAAATTTGAACGATACCAGGTTTTCTATGTCAAACAATTCAGTTAAAGGTTCTTTACTTTTAAATATTTGGTTTCAATTTACTTGTCTTAAATAAAAATTCAAATATTACTAAATATTCAATAATTAATCTTTATTTTAATTAAAAATTTCAAATTGAATGGGTTAAAAATGGAATATTTCAGACTGAAACAATACTTTATATTTAATAAAATCCTTTAATTAGGAATATATTATTATGAAGTTATTTTTAAGTTGAAAATAGTTTATAAACTTTCAGTCACACAAAACATAACAATTCAACTAATTATTTTAAAACTTTTGAAATCGAACGTGCACAGATTTTTTTTCTGCAAATTTGTAAAATTTCCGGTAAAAAAAACGCACTGTCATTTCCCGATTTCAAACAATTTCCTATAATTTTTACCGAAGGAGATGCATTTTCAAAAAGAGTTGAATCACAGCCGAAAAACATTTTTCAGCCAATAAAGGAAGAAAATTCAACAAAAAATTGTATTGTCAGTCATTGTTTAATTTTCAACTTAAAAAGACGAATTTTTCACAAAACATTGGAATTTTCAAGCAAAATTATCAGATTTTAAACCAAATTATTAATTTTCAAACATAATTCAAAAAGAAGTTGTTGGATTTGAAGTTTAAAACGATAAAAGTTCTAAGCTTAAATTGAATTATTTGCAGGAGGACTTACAGATCGAGCAAAAATCGTAGGAAGCAGGAAAGAAAGCTTATGAACATCAAGGAAGGAAGCGTTTTTGAAGATTTGGCTTTGCTTCGAGCTTTGCATCAAATTATTTCTAATACTTACGCACAGAAAGGTACCTGCCTATCATTATTTACATTGTGTTGAAAGAAAATATTTTTTTAAAAAGTATTTTAATTAAATCTAATTTAATTTATAGACGAAGTGAACTTGGTTTCACAAATGTTACTGAACTTCACTAACGACAAACTTGCAGAAGAACTGCATAATGTTTTTACCTCGTTTTTGAGTTTCGTTGAACATGGAAAATCTGAAATTTGGATTAAAAAGGTGGCAGAAGAAAAACTTGGAATGGTACTTATTTTCATTGAAAATAACTCAATTATTTCCTTTTTGTATCAAACAAATACCTGATTTACCTAAAAATAATGTATTTAATTTTACAGAAAAACGAAGAAAGCTTCGAATGTTCACAAAATCAACTGCCTGTCAATTTAGTTGGTAAGTATTTTTAATTTAAATGCAAATTTGATTTAAATTGCAATGTTTTTCAATTTCTATTTTATTTTACAGAACCTCATATTTTCTATCCTCCTGAAGTAAAATCAAAGAATTTTGGACTGGATATTTTTCTATCGAAGAAAGTAGAACTTTTGTAATTTACATATGTAGGCAATCTATTTTTTACAGTCGGAATAAATTTATTCTTGGAAACAAGCGTTTTGAACAGGTACCTGCGGATTTTAAATATTTGTTATTTCATCTGCGATAACTTTAAATATACTATGGAAACTAATTAAAGAAAGTCAATAACAGTTATTTGGATAGATGACAGATTTATTTACAAAATGACAGACGATATATATTTTAATTCCTAGAATAAATTCAGTCGGTCGTAGCGTAAAATGTTGACTAAAATGTAAACCGAAGGAACGTTTTACTTATAGTATCGTCTCGTTTTTTCTATATTTCTATAAACCTACGCCACTAAATTTTACAATCGTCCGTCGAACCTTTGAGCGTACAACGCATAAACTCGTTTCGGTAGATTTAGTGTAAAATTAATCTCGGATCCCTTTCAAATTGCAGAAAATATTTACTACATTCCTAAAGTCTGTTCAGTTTTTGATAATATACAATATATAAAAAAATAAAATAAACAAAATTGCGTGCAGCGGCCAGCGAGAGCGAACTATCGAGAGTTTTTTGTTCATGAAAGGAATCCTTTCAACAGGGGCAAAGTTAAAAAAACTAAGAAAAAACAATGACTGGCCGAGAAAATCAACCTCGTTAATTTGAAGCTATCGATAGATCACAGTCTCCAGCCTTTTCCCCACCGATGTTAGTTTAACTTTCTAGAAAATATATATATTTACAGCGACTGCATATCGCGTGTAAAATTTCCTTAAAAAGTATTTTGCTCGCATGAATAAGTCATTTCTTTCGTGTAGATTACAAGGTATTGAAAAAAATTGTATCTCACGTCAAAGCGTAAGATTCTTTAGACAATGACTATCAAAATAGTATGTTCATGTATACTCGTCGTTGACACGAGGACATTATGTTATAGATTAAAAACAATATATTTAGCTGTTATATAAAAAATACTTTCACAATCATTTGGCTATGCACAGAGGTTAAAAGGCTAAAATAATCGAGACAAGAAAGCAGTCAGCAACATTGATGCCATGTATCCCTCAAAAGTCAAATCACCCAAAAATCCATTGTAAGTAGCAATCTAGATACACCGTTTCCTACATAACAGCTACTCGATGAGGAAAAATCCTTTCTCAATTTCGCGATAAATCCTTGTTTCAAGAAACGAAACAATCTTGTGTGCAGTTCAAATAGCATGCATAGAAATAAAGACTTAGGTATTGAACATTACCTCGGTTATCTCTCTCAAATTCACAAGAGTTATCGATTCAAGGTCGATTTTATCTTATGATAGTTTAAAGTTTAAGTCTCTCGTTATAATTATAATACATTTCAAGCTTGCTTCTTCTTTGCTAAGGCAAGCATCGTGGGCGATTTGAGTTCTGTTCGCAAACTGACCCTCATGTTTTTCGTTAGTGTGTACTTCTTCCGCACTGCCTGATACTTGCTTTTCTCGGCATCAACGATCACTGAGGCGATATCGTAAACTACAGGCAAGACCTCTTCTCTCGTAAAAGTCGTGTAATGCCTCAATGTGTTGGTCCAAATTAATTTGCCCTCGTCGCATTCTTCGTTGCCAATAACACTGGAATCATAAAAAAATGTATATAATTAAGAAGTCGCTTTTCATCCTCAAAATCTAGTAAAAGTCCCTTTTTCCATTTTTTCTTCTTCTTTTTAATCAAGTATTAATTACCCTTTTAAAAAAAAAATGCTCGATTCATTTTCTAAAATTTGTAGATATGTATGATTTACTGAAATTTCTTTATAATAAAGAGGAAATTCCTATTTTAGCAGATTTACAAAACATAAAAAATACAGGTTCAATGTATTTCTGGATGAACTATTTATTCATCAAGATAGAAATTAAATTCGACTTTTTGAATGTATGTAAATCGAATTTTCTATAACATTCCATTTACCACGTTTTATGGACATATTTGTCAAATAAATATATTAAAGTAATTCATTTTTATATAAATATTTTATTTTCATTGCATTATTCACATATAAATAATAATGTTAAAAATCACAAGCTTGCCACAACTGTTTAATTTTGGCTAGTTTCTATACGAAAACAATTAATTAAAAATCTCTTAAAAAGAAAAACGGAAAAGTCTGGAATTTAAAGGGTATTTAAATCCGTTCTTATTTGAATTCTTCTATCAATTTTACGTCGGTACCAAGTTTTTTCTGTAATATAATGACTTGATTAAATTTTCAAAATTTTCGCTATCCATGAATAGCGACTGAAGAACTTTTTTTGGTTCAAAATTCAACTACGTATGTTAGTTGAAAGTGAAACTACTTTGTAAAAAATTCATTTTTTGGTTGTTGATGGTTTATTTTTAAAAATTCCTGAACTGTTTTTCTGTTTAAAATTCAACTATTTGGTTGATAATTTCTGTATTTTGTTGAAACATTGTCTTTTACGGTAGAATCTGATCTTCTTGCTGAATTTATCTTTTTTGTTAAAAATTTATTTCTTTGGTGAAAAATTTATTTCTTTGGTGAAAAATTTAACTATGAGGTAAAAAAATTCTTTTAAAAACTCAACATTTGTCGGAATTTCATGTATTTTATTAAAAACTGATTTCTTTGGTTGAAAATTTAACTATTAGGTTGAATTTTTCATTAAAAAATTGAGTGGAAAATTTAACTTCCATTTTTTGCCGAATATTTCATTGTATTATTTAAATTGAAATAATTATTTTTAAAAACTAAAACTTACTCAAAACGATCAATTAAAAAAAAATATTCCTTTTCAACAAAAGAATGAATTTTCAAACCAAAAAAAAAAGGTTTTTTTAACCCAATAGATGAATTTTCTACCAAAAAATGGAATAGTTAAGTTTTTAGTTTAAAAAATTATGTTTCAATAGCAAAAAAAAATTATTTTCAAGCAAAGAAATTATTTTTAAACAAAAAACATAAACTTGTAACCAAATTTTGAATTTTTAAAGGAATTTTCAAACAAATAGTTAAATCTTCTACAAAAAAAAATAATTTTCAACCAAAAAGGTCAATTAGTCACTAAAATTATTAATATTCTACCGCAAAAGACAGTTTCAACAAAATAACATTTTTTTACCAAGTAGCTGAATTTTCAAATGAAGATAAATGTTAAGTCAAACATAGAATAGTTAAATTTTTAACAACAAAAACTGAATTTTCCACAAAATAGTTAAATTTGTAAGGAATGAAGTTTTGACTAATATTACGAATCTTTAACAAAAAAAAAGTGAATTTAAACCAAATTGTTGAATCTTCAAACCAAAAAATACCAATTTTCAGCAAAATAGTTCAATATTCATCCAAGAAGATTAAGTCTACCAAAAAACATATTGTTTCGACAAAAAATAGAATAGTTAAACTTTCAGTTAAAAAAATTAATTTTCAATAAAGAAAACTTAATTTTCAATCGAAGAAATAAGTTTAGATGAATACTCAATCAAATCAACCATTTTTAACAACAACAAAAATGTGTTTTCAACTAAAATAATGAATCATCGTCTAAAAAAAATTAAATTTTAACAAAGTAGTTCCACGTTCACTTAATTAGATTTGAACTTTAAACCAGAAAAGGTTTTTATTCTAGAGTGAAAACTTTTAAAGTGAAATTTTTCATATTACAGGATAAAGGTATAAAGAATAATAATAATACAAGAATTGAATAATACAATGAAAATATCGAAAAATTGTTATTTTTCATTATTACAAAAAAAGGACTTTAAATCTTAATTAACAATAAAGTTCCTTAATTGTGTTCCTGTCAAATATAAATTGAAATACTGTTTTGTACATCTTGATTAAATAAAATGTTACATTATACATTTTAAATTCTTTTCAATTTCATCATGCACATAAATTTTACATTTTTTATGGTTGAACTCTAAAAATTAAATTTTTATATAAAAATAAAAGAATTTACTACATCTATGTGAGAAATATGTCAAGAAAACGTGGTACATGGAACCTTATACAAAATTTTAAATCAAATTAAAAAAGTTGATTTTAATTCTACTTTAATTAATAGTTCATCTAGAAATACCTTCAAAATGCATTAAAAATGTTTTTTTTAAATGTTTAAAAAAATTTAATTGCGGTGTAGGATAATTCCACACGCGGCGACACATGTTTTGTTAATAAGAAAAATAATCTTCTAATTTTAAAGAAAATTTTTAATTAAATAGAAATTTCTCGCTATAATAGCAGGGACCACAGCGCAAAAGGAGAATTTATATTTAAAAATTAGATATACATTTAGGTCGTTGAAAATCTATTGAAAGTGATTACTATTCAATAATGGGTACACTTAGTAATTTCAAAGAATTTTCAGAGTAATTCATATATTGTATTTTCAATACTGTATATTTAAAGAGGAAATGGGGAAAAAGGGGGAGTTTTTTAGAATAGGTGAAAATCATGTAAGATTATTGGTAAAATCTACAAAAAATATTTGAGAATACGCCTTTTTTTTCTAAAGAAAGAGTAATTAAAACGCGCGTGGCGCGCACAATGGACTAATACTTAAAATATTATATCGACTTGAAAAAAATAAAGAAACTCACAAGAAGGAGAGGTAAATCGCCGCAGCTGCAATAAGACTAGGCAGATAATGGCAAGTCTCGTAATGGACAAGGCTCAATTCCAAGAAGTATTTGGCCATCGTGTGGTGGATTGCAAGAGCCTGAAGCAATAAATAATGCATGAATTGAAGTTATTAAAGGACACTATTGAAACTCAGTCATAGTAAAAATGTGACTTTCAATGAAAAATTACCTTTCCCGCTTTGCTGTATCTTCTCAAAAAGTGAAGAGGCAGTGGTTTGCCGAAGGAGTAGTTTAGAGTCCTTACGATGAGCATTTCCATCTGAAGGATTTCCGTCTTCGAGTATGCGTTATCAGTGATGTAAACAAAATCGCTGATATCGGGAGAGTACATCTCTTCATATTTGCTGGCTATAAACATGGCAGTGACTCCTACCAACTGCAACCTCTTTCTATCTATCGACCGGAACGACTGTAAACCAAAAATCATAAACATCCGAATTAAGCTTGGCAATTTTGAGAATAATTGGCAAATTAAAAGTATTTGAACCTGTCTTTGACTCACCTGTAAAAAACGATCGATGATTGAGATGGTTAGATAGAGTGTTTCTTGCATCAGGCGAAATTGTTGATGCACTTCAACTAGCCAGTCGACGAGCACACACCTCATTTTAGGCGTCACCTCTTGTCCCGACAAAAATCCCTTTTTAATAGGAAATTCCGCCTCTAGTTTTCTCAGATAAGAATAAATGTCGTTGCTGTAGATAGATACTAGGATGGGATTTTCTTTGTCATCTTCGTCGATGTCTTCTACCTCTAGGAGATCGGATGAAAAGGATTCCACTTCTTTCTTCAGTTCAACTTCCTTCTTGCTGATTTCAATAATTTGTAATTCATTATTTTTTACCACCGGCTTCACGACCTGAACTGGTGGCTTGTCCAATGTTTTTTCGGATTCTTTGTTGCTTAGTTGCTTGAGCGTCGACTTTTTTAAAACATTGCTTGGCAGCAGACTAGATTTGTGAATTGGATCCACGCCTCTGTGAATCGTTACCTTGTTTCCAATTTCGCCCAACGCGGCCCTCCGCGTTGGTTTCGGGACTCCAAGCGCCGTGGACTTTGCATTCTTCGTGTTCTCTTGATTGATATTCTGAAAGTTTAAAGAGAAGTGCTTCGTTCATTTTTTATTTAAATTAATATTGATATCTTAAATAGCTTAGGCCTGGGGAAAATTCCCTCTCAATCCCTAACTTTTGAAAAATGTTCAATGGGAGCAAAGTTTTTGAATCCAAGCCCGCAGGTCTAAATTGATTAAATTATAGTGAAACCATTTTAAATTTGAAGCATTAAAAAGAAAAACTTTTCAAAGTTGAACTTTTTTTTTGTAATACCGTATAATGGGACTAGGCGGCGCGCGTAGGGGAAACCGGCTCATCCGCCACTTTATTTATTATATTCAATTTTCTTTTTCACAAATGATAAACTTTATTTTAAATCCTGTTTGGTGTGATTTCGTTAGTTATAATGACATTTTTATATAAATAAAATATCCCTGTTTTTTAGGTAAAACTGTCATTTTCCCGGTTGAAATTTAAGCGTTTTTAATAATAATTATGCAATACGACTTCCTTCATTATATTCATTTTGAAAAGAAATAACCATTTTCATTTAGAACTCACAAGGTAATATATGTAACTTAAATTATTGTAAAAGTGATTTCATATTTGATCCAAAATCCCTACAAAACAAGGGAAATTGAGTGATTTATTTTAACAAAATAAGGACAATAACTTTATATAAATAACATTAACGTAGGTACCATATTCCTGAAATTTCAACTTAAAATGTATTGCATTCTTAACAAAAAAAGAATTAGCAACAAAAGAATTGAGTTCTGGACCAAAAATATGATAGCAAACTTTTTAATTGAAATAAATAACTTTCAACCATAAAAGATCAATGCTCGACCCTTAAGGACGAACTTTCTATTTAAAAAGATGAATGTTGACCAAAACAGTTGAATTTTTCATAGAAAAAAAGATGAATTTTAAACAAAATACATAGTTGAATTTTGAAAAATATCATCTTTTTATAAAAAATTAAACCACCTGGTTAAAAGTTGAATTACTTTGTTAAAAATTCATTTTTGTTAGATTCTTCTCATTGGTTGGAAATTTAAATATTCCACATTTAGAAATTTAATCTTCTTGGTCAAAAAATCAACTTTTGGCTTGAATGTTAAACTCTAGTTGATTTTTTTTTAAAGATTCATAATTTCAATAGAAGATTATTTTTTTTATTTAGAGTTAATTTTTTTAAGCCGAAAATTGAATTATTTCATTTTTTTATTCAAACTTATATTCTGTTTTGTTTAAGGATTCAAGAATTTTGCTGAAAATTCGTATTTATTTAGTTAAAAATAAACTACTTGGTTTAGATCTAAACTACTTTTAAAACAAATTCATTTTTGTTCTTCATAATTTTAGTTTGAAGTTCGTATTTTCAGATTAAAAATTGAACTTTTTTGTAGCAATTTGTCTTTTTAGCTGGAAAATTCAACAATTTAATAAAAAATTTAACTAGGCGATGGAAAGATAACTTTTTTGGTTAAAAATTCCACTTTTTTAAAATGAAAATTTAACTGTGTAGTAGAAAATTAAACTATGTGCTTGAAAATTAATTTTATTGTAGAAAATTAATATTTTTAGTTGAAAATTTAACTATTTTTAAATTAAAATGTAACTGTTTGATAGAAAATTAACTTAACGGCTCCGTAGATAATTCGTCTTTTTTGGATTCAAAATTCAATTATTATATCTTTTTTTGTTGAAAATACGTATTTATTTTTGTGGTTAAAAATTATTTTATTTTTCTATCAAAAAATTTATCTGTTCCATTTTTTGGCCGAAATTTATTTTTCCTAAGATGAAAAATTAACTAAGTGATAAACGATTGATCTATTTTGTTGAAAATTCCTCTTTTTGGTTAGAAAGTTAATCTTGTTTGTTAAAAAGTAATCTTTTTGATTAAGGATTCACCTACTCCTATTTGGTTTAAAATTTCTTCTTTTTTGGTTGAATACAGTTTGTCAAAAATTCGTTTTCTTTCGTGGAGAATTAATTTTTACTAAAAATTTGACGATTCCGTTTTTGATTAAAAATATATTTTTTTTAGATGAAAATTGAAGTATTTGGCTTAAAAATCATCGTTTTTTATTAAAAATGTAACATTATTGTTGGCAGTTGAGGATTCAACTATTTTGTTTAAAATTCACCTTTTAGTAGAAAATTAATCTTTTTTGGTTGAAAATGAACTTTTTTGTGAAAATTTAAACTTTTTGGGTTGTAAATTCAATTATATTCTTCAGAATTATTCTTTTTCTCTTGAAAATTTGACTTTTTTATTTATGGTTGGGAATTTCTTTTCTGCTATCTTTTTTAATACTTATTTAAACAATTATTCATTATTTGACGCAGCAATTTAAGAAAAATATTATGTAATTATTTAAACAATAGCTACTTATTGTTGAATACTTACATCGCTTTGATACTTTTCTTCTAATGTTTAACGAATTTTTATTTCTTTAAACAGTTTTAATTTGCCCAAGCAGTTTTTTTCGAAAACTTTTTTTAAATAATTTGAAATTGAATACACAGTTATTTTTCTGAGTACATAGTCTCTAGATAGAATATATTAACCACGTTTTAATGGTTTGGACAAATTTAATTTATTTAAACAATTATTTTTCACAAAAAATATATTAAAAATCGTTTTTTCTGAATTAAACATAATAGTGAATGATTACGATTAGTAAATTCTGTAAAAACTTCATGTCACTGTTTAAATAATTTTTGTTCTTTGAAGTGAATAAATAATACAACACATATAATTATTTTCATGAATATATATATATTATATATATTTTTTCTCTCTTCCAGTATAATGTTCCTAACGTCAGTAAAACATTTCGTCCGTAACAATACTGTTTAAAGAAAATATCGAAACTTAAATCACAATTTTTATTATTGAATGTACTTTTATAATTAAAATTTTATTACCACTTTTTATGATTTATATAATAGTACGCCAAAAATATAACAATACACACTAATTTTGAAAGTTAACAATAATTCATTGTATAAAAAATGGTTAATAAATTTTTCTATACACTATACAGTCACAAAAATAACTGTAGGTGTTTTATTTTATTGTTTGAAGTTTATAAAAAAAACGGCTTGAACAAATAAAAATTGTTTAAACAAAGAGAAAGTTGTTAAAAATTAGAAAAAGTATGAAATTATGCAATTATTCAACGATTAGTAGCTCTGGCGTGATTTTTAGAAATTTAAAAAATATACACTAATTGTTTAAATAACCATATTTTTAAAAATTTCTACTTTAAACAATGGCCAACTATTACATTTAATTCAAAAAATACGACTATTTTGTAATTTTGTTGAAAAACATAATTGTTTAAATATGTTAACAATTTATTAAAACAATTAAAAGTTGTTTAAAAAGCCATGAAGTATATTTAAATTGTCCATTAGTATTGATTTGTATAGAAATAGATGACAGAAAATGCTGAAAATTAACAATAATACGTAAAAATGTAGTTTATTTTTTACTTTTGAGTCATATTTGGGGCAAAATGTTCCTTTTTTGAATCACCTTATTATGTAAATATGTATTAAGCAAAACTGTATGATTTTATATTTGAAAATACATATTTCAACTGAGAATTGCTCAAGGTCTTCAAAATTGAGAAATTCAAATTTCAAAAATTCAATTTAAAATTTAAATTAACACCGAATGCATCAGGCAGCAAAATAACTTTTAATATTGAGTTAGAAAAATCTTTTAATAGAAAAAGTTAGATTCAATTTTTAGTTAGAATTACATTTAAAAAAAATATTTTGTAAACACAATCATCAAACATCAACTTCTGAAGATCGACCTTCAACGACGACAATGTTATAAAATTGTCTAAGGTCTTGATTCATAATAATACAATAGGGAACAGAAACCAAAATATTTATGAGGCGAAATATTAATTTGTAAAGATTTTCCTAACCGCCTCATCAAAAATAAATTTACTCCTAACCTTTAAAATCAGAAGGTTAATCTTCAATACAGAAAATTATCAATTCGATTCAGTAAAAAATCAAGATTTCCTTCGACTACTGTTACAATTTCCCTTCAAAATGCCTTCAACGGAAAAAAATTCAAATTGAAAAAATTGATTTAAAACCCGAGAATTATATTTATAAACAATTATTTTCTAAAACTGTTTAAATATTCATACACGAGAAGGAATATTTATGAATCCGGTTGGTAAAACTGATAAAGAGTAGAATGGTAATTTCCTTTCATATAATCATCATTTTACAAGTCGACCTGACGTCCATTCATCAGTCATTCAAAAATCGAAAAAATGAGTAAAAAGGGATATTTATGATTAAAAAGTGGACCATTGAGACTTGCAAGTTACAAATCATTTTAAACGCAATCATCGAGCTTGAGAAATGGATTGGTTAAGTTACCAGAGGCGTGCTTTTTAATTAAAAAGATAGCCTGCGAGGGTATTTAAACGGATCGTAACGGTCACATTCCACGGAGCGTTCCTCACTCAAACCGTTTTTCTTTTATGAAAAATTTAGACTCACCGTAGCTGGAATCCGATTTCTCAAAGCCATCGTCAGCCTCTGTCCTCGAAAGAATCAAAGTAGCTCAAAAAATATCTTCCAAAGGAGCCGAAGCCTGTCTCCAAATTCCAAACAACAAACTTTTTCGACAACCGACTTTGTTTGAATTTGTTTGCTGAGCTGAAGTTGCTGACTACTACATGGGTGAGGTGAAACAAGGGGAAGAAGACGAGGAACACGCCGGAAGTTGCAAGCCCGATGTAAATCGAAGTTCACCGAATCTTACCGATTCGAGAAATCTCACCCTGTGATTGGTCTGCGAAAGAGCTGCAATCGATTGGCGGAAAATATTAAATACCATTGCACTTTGCAGATGTATTTGTTTTGACACTTTTGCCAAAACTCAAAATATTCCTTACTGGCAGCTATAGGCGCTACAGGACAGTCAAAGTGAAGAATAAAACTATGCGTAAATGTTAAAGAGTTCAATAAACTAAAAGCTGGATTTAATTGGAATGTGCGATACTCTGTGTATTTATGGGTTTAATAATCACTTCTTCAAGATGAAGAGGTTAAGTGCTCCGAAAATGTGACATGTGTCACTTCTGATATTATTGCCATTCGATTGTTGCCGAAAAACAGTTTTCAGTTCTTGTACATGCACTTTTAAGCGATTTTCGTATCGAAATGTCGATCAATGCTGATTTAAGGCTGAAACGAGCAAGTAAAATTTATCACGAAGGGGTGAGTTTCATAGAATTATTGGATTTTAATTTTTTTAGTTACTTGAATTGGGCTCATGTAATTTTCGTTTTTACAGGATATTGTTACGGGATTAATTTTAATTCAAACTAATTCAGATATCAAACACGATGGTATTTTTCTTACGATGGAAGGATGTGTCAATTTACAGCTCAGCTCCAAAACTGTTGGCATATTTGAAGCGTTTTATAATTCTGTCAAGGTAATTTACCATAACACCTCAACGTTCAACAAAATTAACAAATTTCTAAAATATTTAGGTATAGAATTTGATGAAAGGCCTTTTATACTCACGCTCTAACCTCAAAAATCAATCGCCTCATTACACTTAATCCATGCTAGAATTAAATATTTTCTAGACACTAAGCTCACCCTGGTTGAATTTTTGTTTACAAGAAGTACAACATTCCTAAAACTTATAGTTTTTTGTGAAAAATTTACCAAATTTAACAAAAAAATGAAAATAGATCATTTTTTCTTGTATTTTCTTTTAGAAAACTAAATAAATTAACTCTAAAGTATAAGCTTCTACAATTAAAAAATTTGTTTAACTTTTTAATAATATTTTTTTTACTTTCTCATACAAATCTAGAAGGTTTTGAAGAAAACTATTTGATTTTCCTTTCTTTTTTCAAAGTTAGGTTTTTGACGTCATAAAACACTTTTAATTTTACATAAATTATTCTAGAAAATTACAAAACTTTATGAAAAAGACAAGAGTTCACACAGGTTGACACATTGGAAAACTGTACTCAAAATTATATTATAAACACTAGTAATTTATTGTTGAAATACACAAATTTTGGACGACAAAAAATATAAATTTTCACTGAATATTTTTAGAATCCGTATCAACTTTTCAACTTGTACTTTACTTTAGTATAAGAGATATTTAAAAGTTTTGAGAAGAGCCAAACTTTATTTAGGATTGGAAAAGATTTCAAACAATGAAAAACTTAATTTAGATTTTTGAAGATTTCGTAATAAAATTTTGAAGATTTCTAAGCATCTTTAAAGGTTTTAAGAAAATAAAATAAAATTTACTCGCCTACAACTCTAATATTCAAGAAATTGACTGACTCACGTGTTTCACAGTTTGGACAGAATATTTTTTTTATTTGTTACAGTTTGAAAATTACCTGGTATTTCTAAAAAAATTACATGTTTTTTTTTTAAACGGAGTATTTTTCGAACGAGCGTAGATATTCTGAATTTTCTTTCTTATTCGACTTTGGAATTCTAGTTCTTTCATGTGATCCCAAGAAAATGGTTTTCAAAATGACAAAACAGGGCTGTTTTTCTAAATTCTTAAAAGGGGATTTTTTACAAACTCCATTTTTTACCAATTTTTTTAGAAATGGATGGTCATATGGATTATATCTAGAAAAGTTTGACAAAAAATGCCTTCTGCACTCTTGTTGCAACTTACATCGGTTACGAAAAAAAAAATCATAGTTAAAAAAAATTTTTCGGCCCCCGAATTAAATTATCCCGCATATAACTGATAGGATGCCTTTTTATTAGTAGAAACCTTTTTAAAATATGGGGAAAAATGGGTGTTTTCTTGAAAATATTTTCAGGTTTTCAAAATTCGATACCAAAAATGAAGAAAATTTTGTAGAAAAAATCAAAGTTTTCCGATCTAAATTACACTTGGGCAAAGTATTGTACTTGTATTCATGTTAAGAAAATTCTGTCATTTGGATAAATATTAACCAATGGAGAGGGGTAAATATTATGGGATTTCCGCCGATATCGTCTATTTCGGGGATTTTTAACTTTTTAATGGCCATAAAAAAATTTCGCCCAGTACAGTTTCGAAAGATTTTTTCACGCCCTTTCAATTTAACATAAGACTTTTTTGAAAAATAAATATTTTGCCTTGAAAAAAAGGGTTAAATGTAATTTAAAGTTTTTTCATAGTAGGGCGCTTTTTTATTTTATTTTTTTGTGCTAGAAAGAAAGCTTGTGCTTTTTCTTTGAGTACAACATCATTTTTGTTAAAAAAATATAATTTTACATTTATTTCTCAATGTTCTTAAAGAAAAAATAAGGTTTTTCCAGCCTAACAAAAAAAGCGTTGTTCTATGAAAAAAGTTCAATTTATATTTAACCTTCTCTTTAAAAGTCAAATGTATTTTTTAAAATGGTTTTAATAAATGTAAAGGGCATAAAAAACATATGAAAACTATACTGAAGTACTTTTTTATCACTACTGAAAGAGTTCCAATAGCTGGTATATTCTCAAAAACCACTCAATGCTAATTTTCATAAAGAGAAAATAAAAATCTCACTTTTTAACCACAAAGATCTTAAAAAGAAGAATTCAAGTCCTTTTGAGATAAAAAAACTGAAAAATATAACTTCTTTTACAAAAAAGTCAAACTAGTTTTTTAGTTTTATTTTTGAAGGTCAAATATTTATTTTTTCAAAAAATGATTATGATCTATGGAAAAGATAATCAAATGAATAAATATCCAATAAATGGATATTCACGAGAATCCCAACGATCTCCCTTCGTAAATATTTATCCAAAAAATGAAAAATTGTTTTCCTATACATATTTTTTGAGTGGGTAAATTTGAGAAATAATGCCTCTTATATACATATAAGAAAGATAACATATTACTTTTATGGGAGCCTACACATTTTTCAGAACGGGACATTTTTTAAATATAATTTTTTATTTCTTCTTGTAAACGATGTCAAGTATCACGAAAGACCGGGAGGTATTTTTTTTTAGGTATTTTCTAGATGTGTAAACTTTTACCTGAAAATTTTTGATTTTATAATTTTTGTTGCAATTGATTCATCAAGCAATAATTCCCACGTCGAAGAAAAAACCCCAGAAAATCCCGCATACCTCCGCACGTTCAAAACATACTTCATTTTGAATCAAATTCCGGTCAATTTTTTAAAATTCTTATGTAATTCTCGAATGCTTATAAAAAATCAAAAAACAATTTTTCATTAAAGTAAGAATACCGTATTCATTTATTTTCACCATAGAATCACATGTTCAAATACCAAATCATTTTGACACCCTAAGCTGGATCTCTCTGCCTAATTTAAAATGGAATTGGTCTAAAATCTAATTTTCGAAACTTTACGCTTACATTCTTTTCAGCCGATACAATTGGTGCAGTACACTCTAGATGTTGCACCGTCCGGAAAAATCCCCAGTGGAAAGACCGAAATTCCTTTTGAACTCCCACTAAAGCCACGAGGTAGCAAAACTCTTTACGAAACTTACCATGGAGTTTTTGTAAACATTCAGTACATGATTCGGTGCGATATCAAAAGAAGCTTTCTAGCAAAAGACGTGACCAAATCTCTGGAGTTCATTGTAGAAGATAAAACTAGTCCTAAATTGGCTAAAGAGCAAATAAAACCCGTGCCATTTAAAATAATGCCAGAGTCTCTTCACAATGCGAGAGATCGATCTAATTTACCTCGATTCTGTATATCTGGCAAATTGAATTCACTGTCCTGCAAATTGTCCGAGCCCTTGACAGGAGAGGTGAGACTTGATTATATTATTACAGGAATATCAGGTTGACTCCCGAGAGGTTAATTACTACTGTAATCTGATGTATATCCCCTTCATGCAATCCTTTGCAATCGCATATAATTTTTTACAATACATTTCAATCTCCCCTTACGAAACAATTTTATAGGAAATTCTTTATTGGCAATTTAAACTTGCAATGCGAGACCTAGTGGCTCCCAAACGTACTATTCAAGATGGCTGCTCGGGGGGTACAGTCTTCTGCATGAGTATTGTTT
>NC_046659.1:122864287-122889075 GCF_010883055.1 Belonocnema kinseyi | reverse complement strand
TATCCGTATATCTCAATGTAAGTTCTGTCCCCCCCGAGCAGCCATGTTTGTTTTGATCTCGCAGCGCCACTCTACCCGCGGTGGACGTTTTTTTTGCCAATAGATTTATAATGATTTTTCTATAATGAATTTCTTATTTTTTGTTCGATATTCTAGAAAAATCATGGTTGAAAGTCATTGTATGAAAATGATTATAGACAGAAAGAATGCATAAACATTGAAAGAAAATAGAGAAAGTAAAAACGAATGATTTGTCTAAAGTAGAATTTTAAGAAATTTTAAGGAATATCAGGGAATTTCTACGGGTTTTAAGCAATTTCAATAAAATTTCACGTCATTTAAAAAAGTTGTCAAACATATCAGGAGGTTTAAAAGAATACCAAAGAATGTTCCGAGATTTCAAAGATCAAATTCACTATATTAAAATATTTCAAACATTTATATGGATTTAAACCAGTGGTCTCCAAAGGTAGATCCTGTATCTATTAGCGATCCCAGGCCAATAGGTCGGATCTACTCAGTTTTGACCCAGAACTGTCAAAGCCCTTTACCTTGTTTTTTCCGCTGGCAACCCTTAAACTCGAGAGCCTTATTTATATTCGAAAATTCACGCTAAAATTGATAATCATGAAATAAAATAATGAATGTTTATTTTTTGTTACTTTAATATTGTGTAAATAAAGTATTCAATACAATTGTAATTTTTTATACTTATAATTTGAATTCTTTAAAAATTGTTTAGTTAGTAAATAATTCAAAATTTAATTTTCAAATCAAATGAAAAAGTAGCAAGAAAGCCACGTGTCCTTGAGTTTCTATTACCTAATATTTAAAAAAAATCAATTTTAAAATCCATAATAACAAATTTTTTAATGTTAAAAGTAAAAAAAATTGTTAAATGGACTTAAATAATTTATTTTATTATTATATCTAACAGATACAAAAAATAAATAAATTACCATTGTTACGATCTGTTAACACCAATGCAAAGAATTTTTCCCCGTCAGTTGCGACAGCGTTTGTCAAAAATTTTCTATTTAAAATAAAAAATGATTTTTTATTTTTAAAGTGTTTTCAAACATTTTAAATTCTGCAATTTAAGCAGCTTTGACTTTGAAACATTCAATATACTTTAAAGTAGTATCAAATTAAAAATTATTTTTATTTAAAAGCACTAATGCGATTTCAATTCCTTTGAATTTTAAGTCAACAATTTTTAAAGCTTTTAATTTGTTCTATTTGCTCTGTCAAGTTACACCAGAAAAAAAAGGTTCTCTGAGCCCATCCAACTGGGATTAATTTGAATTCTAAAGAATTTTCCTGAATTCGAAGCTATTTCCAAACATATCAGAAAGTTTTAAGAGATTCCCAAATTTCAACAAATATCGAGGGACTTCTGCGGATTTGAAGTGGTTTAAAGTGATTTTATGAGATTTCTAAATACTTAAACTAATTGTAAAATATTTCATCGGGTTTCAAGAGATTAAACATTTTTCCATAGGTTTCAAGGAATTTCGAGGAAGTTAAGAGGATTTCAAATATTTACAATTTTTTCAGGCCATTTTTGAGGAATTCAAAAGGGTTCCAAGATATTTAAACAATTTCAAAGAATTCTGTAGGATTCTTAAAGATTTGAACATATTTCTAGTGAATATGGGAAAATTAATTCAAAGATTCCTAGCAATTTCAAGAAATTTAAAAGTATTACAATGAATTTCATAAGATTAGATCATTTCTAATATTTATAGGTAATTAAACGTTGTTTTTTAAAGAACTTTAATGAATAAATTTAATTGGAAATCCAGAAAATTTTCATGAATTTTAAGTGATTTCGAAACATATCAGAAGATTTTAGGGGATTTCAAGAAATTTCGAAGAACTTCCGCGGCTTAAAGTTGAGAGGATTTGAAACATTTCCAATTTTTCCAGACATTTTGAGGGATTCAAAAGGATTCCAAGCGATTTAAACCATTTTTAAAGAATATCAAAGGATTTTGTAGGATTTTTGTAGATTTCAACATATTTCTAGTGAATATGAATTTGAATTCAAGAGAATGTCCAGTGATTTTATGCGATTTCGTCAGATTACATGAAAATTTCACGGAATTTTAAAGATTTCCAAACATATGAAGAAGTTGTAAGGGACTTCAAAAGATTTCAACAAATTTCAAGAAACTTCCACGGGTTTTAATGCTTTCAAATATATTTTATGTCCTTTAAAAATTTTTGCATGGATTTTAAGGAATTTCGAAACATTTCGCGGGATTGTAGAGGATTTGAAAGATTTTCAAACTTTTTTAGGCATTTCAAGGAATTTTGTAGGATTTACAAAATTTAAAGATATTTTTAGTTAACTTGGGAAAACAAATAAAATTAAATTGAAAAGATTCCTCGTGATTTCAAAGCTTTCAAGGGATTTTAAAGTATTTTGAAGAATTTCACGAGATTGAAGGATTTGAAAGATTCAATAGTGATGTTTGTACAATAAATGAAATGAAATGAAAGTTAAAATAAATTTTATTTCTAAAGGTTTTCAAGCATTATTAATAAAAGAGAAAACATTTTCATTATAAATGGCTTTTACGTATTGGGAAATAATTCAAATAATTATGTACTTAAAATTTTGCTACTAAATTATAATTTCGAAACTTTTTCACACTTCTAAAGAGATAAGAAAAATGAAATTATAGACAAAAACATAAACTATCTTAATTTACAAGATTATACTATACACTGAAGATATCGGTAAAATAATATTACCAGCATCGGCAATAAGATTTTTGGGAAAAATAGTAATAATTTAAGTTTTATTTCAAAATATTAATTTTAATTTTTGAACATTTCAAAATATGCCGAAAAAGAATCTGGGAGATTTTAAGTCAATTTTTTTAATGTTTTAAAAAATATTTAGAATTTTTGAAACCTTTGTAAACAAAATGTACATTTTTGAATATTTCAAGAAAAAATTAGGAAGCTTAAAAAAATTATAAAAGGTGTCAAGAGAATATTAACATTTTCTTAAGATTATTGGTAAAATGTATGGTTTTTTGATTCGAAAAATTAATTTCAAGAGAGATTTGAAAAATATTTCAAAACATTTCCCAAAATTCCAAAAAGAGTGTATATTTTTAGACAAATCTTTCAATTTTGTAAGGCTACTAAGTTTTTGAAAAACTTGAGGAAGTTTGAGATATTTAGACGTTTTTAAATGACTGAAACATCATTTAAAACTTGTAAAAATTTCAAACTTTTTTTAATAAGGATTTTTGCAGATTTTGAAAAGGAAGGCTTTTTAAAAATTTTGAAAGGCTTTAAAAGAATGAAAAAATTTCTTTAGATTCCTAGGAAAATTTAAATTAATTTTTTACTTGAAAAATTCATTTCAAGAGAATATGAAGAAAGATTTCAACACATTTCAAAAGATTCTAGAAGATTTTAAGGTATTTTCTAATATATTTATTTTTTTATTTTTATGAAAAATTCGAATAATTTCAAAAGAGATTTAGAAGGCTTAGAAGTTTTGCAAAGATAGAAAAATGTTAATTTCTGTGTTTCCAAACATTTCGAAAAAAAATCTATTTGAGAATTTTGAAAGGTTTTACTAAATCAAAACATGTTCTCGACATTCCTAGGATAATTTTATATAGAATAATTTTACATTTCATAGGATTTTAAAAATGGTCAAGAAAGAATTTGGAAGATTTTAAGGCATTATTTGTAATTTGGCAGAATTTTGAAATAAATTTTGGGAAAAATTCGAATCAACATAAGAGATATTTAGGAATTTTAGAAGTTTTCAAGAGATTACAAATATTTTTAAACTTGAAAAGGTTTCCAAAAATGTATAGAAAACTTTTACATTTCTTCCAAACTTCTAAAAGACGTCAATATCTGTAATAACTGAGTCGAATTTTTCCTAACACTTTGTAAAATTCTGTAAAAAAAACAGTAAAAATAAATGATGATCAAACTTATTTTCTAGTTCTCTGAACTCAGAATTGAATTTTAACTCGAAGTTATGTGTTCAAAAATTTTTTATTGGAAAACAACACGGACGCGTAGCGCGTTTAATGATGCCATAATTGTTACAAAATATGTGAAAAGTAACATTTAATGATAAAAACAATTTTTTTTAGCGTTTTAAAATATCAAATTAAATTTGAGTTAATTGAAATTTTCTAAAAAGCAAAAAAATTGGAGTTACGAAAGTTATGGAGTTACAGTCTTAAACTCAAATCGAAATTATTTCCAATAAATTGGAAATTAATCAGCTTTAAACTTTCGTTTTAATATTGATAAAATTTAAAAACAATGTCGAATATTACAATTTGAAATGGTTCAATAATGTAAAACTTTATGTTAAAAATTATGCAAAGTTTACTTAATTTTTAAATAAAAAAATAAAAAGGTGAGGTGACGTGAAATTTTTCTCAAGATTCGTTTTGCAACTCTCAATAATCCTCTGGACTTAAAAATAATTGATTGTTTCACGTTTTAAGGTGGTAATTGAACACTGCGAAGCTGTGATAAAATCAATAGAACTGCAGCTCGTGAGGGTAGAAACTTGCGGATGTGCTGAAGGTTATTCGAGAGATGGTAAATATCTCAAGTTTTATTTTCTTAATGAACAATATCAAAATTGCTAGAGATTAATAAGTAAATTATTAGCTACGGAAATACAAAATATACAAATTGGCGAAGGTAGCGTTTGTACCGGTCTTCCAATACCGATTTACATGATATTTCCACGTCTTTTTACGTGTCCAACTCTAACTACGAGCAATTTCAAAGTTGGTAAGGAAAACAGAATCTAAACAATAATTTGATAAAATTCTAGATCAAGTATTAATCATTTTTTTTAACATTTCAGAATTTGAAGTAAACCTCATTGTCGTGTTTGAGGACGATTATCTGGTAACTGAAAACTTCCCCATAATTTTGACAAGAAACTAATAAGAAAATTAAAAAAGGGATGTATTAGGGGAGACTGACGATAAAATAGCATATCTGGTATCTAATCACAGAAATTATACCTCTTTTAAATCAATATTTTTCTGAAAACTTCAAGCCCTTTTTCAGATATACAGTCTGAACAAATAGTCAAATACAAATGTAAGGAAGAAATTGTTTTATAAAAACATATGTACATAAAGAATAATATTTGTATTTAAACATGTGTAAATAAATAAAATTTAAGGGAAAGACTCGTTTTCTAATACGTACATTACGTTTTTTCTTACAAAACAGTAATATTTACTTGTATTGCAAAAGTTTTAACCCATTCAGGTTATATTGAATTTAACTATTCGAATCCTGCTCTCTGAATAAGGGATCGGTAATACTTCTCGAAGTGTTTGTTATGTGTTAAACCAACAGAAGCCAATAAGACGACGTAGCCAAGCACGAATGTTAGAAGTTTGTGTTTTCGGAACCATGCGAGCACGCCTGTTTTGTTTGACCTTCTGAAAAAAAGGCGGTTTTTAAACTTAACATTCATATTTAAATATTTCAATCAATCTGCATTACCTTGACGAGTTGAATTCTTGGCTGTAGACCAATAGGTAACGAATTCGTACTAGTTCGCTATTCTCGACTACGTAGTACTTATTTGGAACCTTTCCACCAACGGCGTCTGGCACCATACTTCTCTCATTATCACCTACAAATAATGATAGATTATTTTCATTAAATTATTAATCTTTCGAGATAAACGAGCTTCAAGGAAAATAATTACCGGAATCTCCCCGTTTAACGCGAGGATGATCAATAAGTTCACAAAGAGCAACGCAGCTCATATCGCTTCCTAGAATGCTTCCTCCCCATCCGTAACCAACAGGACTGTATGGTAAACTTACTCCCAATTCGCTCGATAAATAAATCCCTGTACCAAAGAGTGAAGTCTGCAAAAGAAAATATATACAAGAAATAAATCGGTTAGGGAACGTCCAAAAACTACATTACCGATTTGAGGGCGGGGGCCCGTAACTAGAGTTCTTAAATCCCCGAGAATTTAAGTTCAGGTTATATATGTAACCGAGAATATGACAGAATTTGAAAAAATTGAAGATAATTTAAGAATTTATGATTTTTAACAACATTTTTATTGTTCACGTTATGTCAACGGTTCAAAAATAATCTTTGAACGGTTGAATATAAATTCTTTTCTAGCTTCGACATATTCAGGAATTTAAAACATGCAAAACAGTAGCTTATTAATTAATTAACACTGTTCGACTGGAACTCTAAACACATCATTCAACTGCCTCACATTACTTAATAAATACTAGCATTAAATAATCCTCTTGCGGAAAAGTGTTGAAATACAAGTTTTCCAAATGGTATTATTTTTAATTAAAAGCATTTCAAGTTGTACAACTTTAGATTGAATTTTGAGAATTGGATAACTTTATTGGAAAAGATTTGAAATTGTATCATTTCTGATGTAAAGCTTATAAAATAAAACAATTTTATTTTAATATAAGAATCGCAAATTTCAATGATTTAAGATTATAAGAAAATTTCGAAAATAGAAATTGTATAATTTCTAATTCAAAGCATTTACAATTTAAAAATCTATTTTTTAATTGAAGGATCTCGAATCTGAATAGTTTGGAATTTTCAAAATTCGCAAGTTTCTTCTGAAGATTAGCCTTTTAGTTATAAATTTTATTATTTAGTTGAAAATTTAATAATTTTCTTCGAAAAACATCTAATTTGGTTTCCAAATTTTTTACGATTCTTATTTTAGTGTTAAAAAGTAAACTGAAAACTTCTTTGGATCAAACTTCAACAATTTTCTTAAAAGTCATAATTTGTGGTTAGAAATTCTACTGTTTAAATGTAATATTCGGTGTTGAAAAATAACTGAAATATTTTCTGGATAAAAATGAAACTATTTAAAAAATTTTATTTGAGTTTTTATTTAATTAAAAATTTATCTGTTTTAAGTATAATATTATTTTATAAAAAACGCAACTATTTTGTTAAAAAGGCATATTTTTTGCTTAAAAAATGAAATTACTTGGTAGAAAGTTGTACTACTATTTAAAAAATTCATTTTTAAACAGATTTATCTGTTTGGTTGAAAATTGCACTTCATTTTTCAGACTTTTAATCTTCTGGGTTAAAAATCATTTCTTGTGTTAAAGTTTGAATAAATTGTTGGAAATTAGTTTATTTTTGGATTGAGAATTAATTTTTTCCACTGAAAATGTAACTTACATTTCTGCCTTAAAATTGATATTTTAAATTGAAAATTGATTTTCTTTACTTGAAAATTAATCTTCTTGGATGAAGATTCAACCTTTTTGTGAAAAATGCAAGTGTTTGGTTTAAAATTCGCTTTTTGAAGTTAAACTAATGAACAAAATTTTTGGTAGAGGATTCATAATTTTATTTTAGAATTAAACTGTTTTGCAGAATTTTTATCTTTTCAGATTAAAAATTCATATTTTCTGTTAGAAATTAAACTATTTTGATGAAAATTGAACTGTTTGTTAGATAGTTAACTTTTTGATTTGAGAAATAATATTTTCGGGTTGAAAATTTAACTATTTTATAAATAATTAGTATTTTTGCTTCAAAATTCAACAATTTTCTTTAAAATTAATGTATTTTGTTTAAAAAAATTTAATTGTTTTGGTAAAACATTAGTCTTCTATTCCTTTTTCTAAAAGTGTAACGATTTGGTTGAAAATTATTTTTTTGTTGCAACTTCAAATATTTGGTTAAAATCTATGCTACCTTTGTTACTAATTTATTTTTTGAAAGATTTTCTTATGGTTGAAAATTCAACTTCTTTGTTGAAAAGCCGTGTTTCCGTTGTTGTTAAAGACTAATTTTTTTATTTCAATTTGTTTAAAAATTTCTGATTTGTTAGAAAATTAATTTTCTAACAAAATTAGGTTTTGATTAGGAAAGCAGTCTTGTTTGTTGAAAAATCATCTTTCTGGTTGAGCAATAAACTATTTGGTTAAAAAATCGTATTTTTCGTTGAAAAATAATTTGGTAAACTGAAAATTTGACGATTCCATTTTTGGTTAAAAAATAATATATTTTTTAGTTGAAAATTCAACTTTTTGGTTTAAAATTTATCTTTCTTAATTCAAAATTCGCCTATTTGGTTGAATTATTTATTTCAAAATTATTTTTCATCTTTCTTGATTAAAGAATTTACTTTTTTTGTTGAAAATTCAACTTGGTAAGTTAAAAATTCAACTGGTCTTTTAAAACGTTCGTCTTTTCGGGCTGAAAATTAAACTTTTTTTTGTTAAGTTTGCTTCTTCGTTCTTTGAAAATCTGACCAATTGGTTGAAAATGCATATTTGTAGGTTGGAAATTCTATTATTTTGATAGTCATCTTTTTTGGTCTCAAAATTCAACTGCTTTGTTGAAAATTTTTCCTTCTGGATTCAGCATTCTTTTTTTGTTGGAAACCCATATTTTCTTGGTTAGAAAATAACGTTTTTCTTGAAAATTGTTCTCTTTTGCTTGAAAGTTCAACTATTTTTTTTTTTAATGTAACTGTTTAGTTAAAAGTTAATGCTTGTTTTTCAAAAATCATTTTTCTTAGTTGAGGAATCAACTATTTGGTTAAAAATTCGGATTTTTTGGTTGAATTTAGTTGGTTGAAAAATCGTTTCTTGTTTCTTGAAAATTAATTTTGTAAGCTGAAAATGTAACGAATTCATTTTTAGATCGAAAAATATATTTTTTAGGTGAAAATTCCATTATTTTGATAAAGCCGTTTTTTTTACGTCTCAGATTCAACTGTTTTGTTAAAAAATAGTCTTTTTGGTTTGAAAATGTTATTTATTTGGTTAAAAGTCGAACTATTTTATAAAAAATTCGTCTCTTTTGTTTGAATTTTCGACTATTCGTTTTTTAATATAAATGTTTAGTTAAAAATTAATTTTTGTGTCTTATAAATTCGTCTTTGGTATGAAAATTCATCGTTACTGGTAGAAAATATTTTTTTAGTTGACAATGCAATATATTTGGACTTGAAATTTTAGAAGTTTAAAGTATTTTATATTAAATTGAATGTAGTATATGTATGAATTTTATTTAAAAGGACTTATTCCTCTATATTTTGGCCAAATATCACCCTATTTCTCATGTTTTTAAATTATTTTAGGCAAAAGTAGTAAAAAATAGTAAAAAAAATTGGTAACGTAGTTTATGAACGTCCCCTTACGCCAATTTCTTAATGAAATTAAAAGTAAATTTATAAAGGTTAATTTTAAACTTTACCTTACACATATTTTGTTGCAAACCATAATGGACAATGGAATGAAAATTTTCTAGACGACTTCCATGGTAGGCATAAAATTTCGTTCGTCCTTGACCTGCAGCTCGCCACTTTTCTTCCAAGGCGGACTGTTTTACACTGACCACTTGAAAAATTAGGTTTGGAGCAGCCACGTGCATTTCCGAAGGAACCCTCCTTAATACCGAGTCAAACTAGATAAAAAAAATACTGAATTAGGCAAATGCATTTAATATTCATAATGAATAATGAGGGATTATACACATAATAATAAATTTGGCTGTGAGAATGATAATGTAAGTTGTTGGCTTTGAAGCAATAATTGTTTTCAATATTGTATTGAACCATAAAACCAATAACTAAAATCAATATTCTCAAATGTATCAAGATTCACGGTACTAAGTCGCCTCCAAGTACAAAAAAAATCTTCCAAGAATTTTTATCTGAAATAATCATGTATTGTGGATCGTTTTTGGATTGTCAGCGCAATTTTTGACTGATTTATATGTAACCTGGGAGGGCTGACGCATTATAAAATAAATTTATAAGCTTGGTTTGATATTAATGCTTTAGAAATTGTGAGACTGAATAAAAAAAAAAGTCATAAAAACATATTACTTGCTAATCTACCAATGTGATTAACATACAATTTTAATAAGAAGTCTGTAGCAACATATTTTCGATATATATGGAAGGAATTTTCAATATCATTAATAGTTTTTATAAATTTAAGTATTGAGTGTAAAAAATGAAAATTTATAAATGATATAAGTGGTGCTATTTTATCAAGTATTCAAGATATCGAAAATTCTTGCAATACATATCGAGAATATATTATTACATCTATGTTATAAAATATTGTAACAAATAATTGCAACAAATATAATATACCAACTATAGACTTCTTGTTAAAATTTTGGGTTTAATTGATTGGATAGATTAGGCAGCAGATGTGAGCACAGGAGCAAATTTTTTTTTACAATAAATCAAACATATTTGACCTAGAAATGTATGGTAACATATTCACGATGTCCATTTCAAAAAATGCGATATTATTATTAATTAAAAATTTTAGTAAATCATGTTTTATTTTAAAACATGGATTTTATTCACCTATGCTCACCTATAAATACAAACATTACAGGGATTTTCAATATCATTAATATCGTAAATAACTAAGTTTATTAAGAAAATATTAATAATGACATGTCATTCTTACCTGAAAAAAAATTTATTTTTACGTTATTCCCGCGTAAAAATATATTTTAAAATAATGACCATTTTTGTATTAACTTGTCAATCGGCAACAAAAAATTTATTTTAATTCAGTAAAGTTAGTCGTAAAAAGGAAAATAATCAATATTCCCATTATTATTTTATTTAATAATAATTCTAAACAACCATACAGTTACTTTTTTATTAATTTTATTGTAAAGTAAAATGAAATATATTTTTAATGACTTATATATTTATCCTTCGATTTTAAAAAGTGAAATTTTAAATAAGGAACCAGGATTTACTAACTTACTTATTATTTTTTTACGCATATTGCGATTAATTTTAATAGAGAAAAGGTTTTGTGTTTTTCTGAAACACTTTTGACATACACCAATTTTAATTGAATAATTCCAACTTTTTGATTTTCATCAATGAGCAAAAAAGTTTTAGAATGTCTGAACTGCGTCTTTAAAATATATTTTTAAAATTTCGATAGTGTACTTTATGAAAAAAGTCTGTTGATATACTTTATTATGAATATTTTTTTTCAAAACTACTTAGTCAACTTTGATTTGCTATTCTTCGTGGGACTTAATATAATTTAGAATCTTCGACTTCGGATTCAAATCAAAAAGATCCGATTTATTTTGAAAAAATATATTCAACACGCTTGTGTTTATTAATTTCATGCAAATATATTAAATTTAAGAAAGTTAAACCTTAAATAAGGAGTAAGCGAACAAAATATTATTAACTCGATTATCAAATTTAGGTCGGCAAATATTAATAAATAAATTAATTTAAACGGTTTTTTTGCATTTTATTTAGTAAGCACATTAACTGGTTATAATAGTTTATTTTTAATTTAATTCTCGCAATCATTGTTGCTGAAAACCTTATTTATATTGTCATTACTTGAAGTTGATTCCTATCTTAAATTGGATATTTTTAAAACTTAATTTACATGTTATCACTTTGAATAAGAAAAATCATAAAAAAATTTATGCGAATTGAAAAAAATTCGTGCTTTTTAACATTCGTTTTACTTTGTAAAAATTATATACACATGTGTTTGATTATAGTGCTTTTATCTGGAAATTTGTATTAACCATTTTTTTATATATAATCAGAAGGTTTCGAAGCATAAGACATAAAGTTTCTAAAAAAATTCAGTTGTTATTTTTTTTAAATCGGAAATTAGCATTTTTAAACAAAAATCATCAATATTGCCCCTTTTTCAAGAATGTTCGATTATGTTAGCGCTGAACACCGGAAATGGGTATATTTAATCGAAAATTATCAGATTTAACAGATAAAAAAGTTATTAATAATTTACGGTTTACGGTTTTGTAAGCGAATTTTAACCGAAAACTGACATTTTTAAACGAAAATTATTAGACTTTAAAGTTTTATAATTTATGAACAATTTTAGGTTACTTTAATGTTTTGCGTCAAAGATTAGTATATTTTAAAACAAAAATCCAAAAACCAAAAATGGAGAAAATAAATAAAATTAGCTTTCAAAGAAGATTAACCACTTTTTTACAATTTTAGGTCATTTTGGCATTTTTAATCAGAAATCGGTATTTTTACTGAAAAAATTATTAGATTTCAAAGAAGATTTACAATTTCGAACAATTTTTTCTCATGTTAGTTTAGCGTTTTTGTAGAAAATTGGTACTTTTAATTTAAAAAGTCATAAAACTTTTCGGCTTATCATTCTGAATCACTAAATTCATAAATTTTGGGTTTGTTGTAATCTTCTGCCGGAAATAGGTACTTTTAATAAAAAATCATTAGATATCAAAGAAGATTAAAAAATTATCAATTTTAGATTATGCTAATGATTTTGGTCGAAAATCGGTTATTTTGATGTATACAATTCATGAAAATAAAACCAAGAATTTAACGACCAAATTTGGACAACCACCATAAAATGCTCCTACTGTAATTTGATAAAGACCTTTTTTCCTGAAAAAGAAGAAAAAAATTAGGTCAAAAATAAAAAAGAGGAAAGGAAATGCGAAGGCAACCAACCAAATCCCCTCCATTCTCTCTCTCTCTCTCTCTCTTTTTAAAATTTCTGTCGTCTTTTCTATTTACCTGAGAATCAAGTGCACTTGATTCTTTTTTCAAATTACAACAGGAGCATTTTATTATTGTTGTCCAAATTTGGTTGTTTGATTCCTGGTTTTATTTGCAGGAATTCTATGCATTGACTTGATTATTGGACGTCAAATTATATTTTAGATTTGATTTTAATCTAATTTAAATTTCTTAAATTTCAGTTATTTTAAGTAATTTTAGTGTTTGTTCCCCTTAAGTTTCTATTGATGATGTAAAATCATTAGATTTCAGGGCATTTAAAATATTCGAAAAATAATATGGTATTTTATTGGTTTTTACCGAAACTCGGTTATTTACAACAACAGAATAATTTTACTTCCAAAGTCATACTTACAATTTTGAACAACTTTAGGTTATTTTATACTTTTTCGTGAGAAATTGTTATTTTTGAAAGAAAATGTAATGGTTTAATTCACAATATATTGCACAAAAATATTATGCATTAATTATGAAGTTAATATAAATCAATTTTAATAAATTATCAAAAATATTGTCCTTGCTTTACATTTCGATTATTTTAGAGAATTGATAATAATAATTTCATATTTTAATAAGAAAATTGTTTGAGAAAAAATAAATAATTAAGTATTGTTCGGTTACTCCTGAAATAATGTTGTCCTTTGGTACCGCATTATGACTTTCATTCTTTAAAATATTTTTCATACTTACGCATTCTTTATTCACACTTTTTATGTGAGGATCTCTTAATTGCACCAACACCCAATACAATAATTCTATCGCTGGACCGTAATTTTCATAAACATTTGGTTCTTCAAGTTCTTGGTATACTATGATTAAGGGCGGAACTGTTTCCAGGACTTTTCTCTGAAATTAGTATTACATGTAAAAATGCAGCACCTATTGAGACGCAGAATCTATGAATAAATTTCTATTCTTTTGTAAAGTGTTTGAAACGTAACCAGTCAAAAATAACAGGTTAACGAAATATTATAATAATAAGAATAGATCCTGCTATTCCGAACAATAATTATAATTTTACACTCAAATTCGCAGAACAAGTTGCAGAAACACTTCTGCATTTTTTTCTTAAAAATTTGAAAATATGCGGGATAAGATTTTCTTAAAAGCCCAACTTTTTTATTTCATGCAATATTTTTCAAAAGTTTCTTAGTGAGGAAGGCATTCTACCTAAGAGTTTTTTTCTAAAAATATAATTTTCGCATTTTTCTGGTAAAAGACACAAGATAAGTTAAAAAATCAAGAGGCATTTTGTGTGGAAGATTTCTAAATGAGAAAACTTTTTTGCTACATTTTGTTTGTAATTCTTCTTTCGTTCTTTCCGAGAAAAATTCAAATTATCATTTTAAGAAGATAACTGAAATGAACCATTCGGTTAAATTTGACCTATAAAAATCTTTTTAGGTTTAGAAAATGCTTTTAAAATTGGTAATTTATTTCATATTTTTCTTGATTTGCCCATTTTTTTTATTTGCAAGTACTATCTAAGCTTTGTAAACATACTTTTTTTAATTTTATTGAGACAAATGAAAAATAAATTAGATTCAGACACACAGATATGATGAAATTTTTTAGCAAAAACAATTTTTTTCAGTTTGTGAAAGTAAAAGAAATGTCTATCCTAATGAGAAGCATACAACATTCTGCGATTTTTTTAATATTTAATTTTAAGTGGTTTTTTTCTTGTACAAAAGAAGACGGCCGCTTACTGTCGAATACTGCTTTTTTATATCATCAGGGTGGCGATTCGGCGGACGATTTCAAACTTCAGATTTTTCCTGGTCAAATTGTTCAATTTTCTCGGTCAACTAAAAGTAACATATTCATATTTGCCACTAAACGCAAAAAGTTATTTTAATTAATTTTCAACTAGAAAATATAATTTTTTAACCACAAATTGAATAATTAAATTTTTAGTCAAAAAATTAATGTTTAACTAAAGAAATTAATTTGCATCTAAAATTATGGAATATTCCACTGGAATAATAGTTAGATTTTAAGTTTAAAGAACAAAATAGTTTTCAACCAAAAAAGAAAGATTTAAAAAAAATAGTGAAATTTTCGGCAAAAAAATTTCTTTGCATCCAAAGAAAAAATAAGTTTCTAATCAAATGTGGCACATATTTCAACCAAAGAAATAAATTTTTAATTAAAATGATGAATCTTCAACCAAGAAAATTAATTTTCAATAAGAGAGCTTAACTTTCAACCAAGTAATTTTCTTTCAAACCTAAAAGACGATTTGCCAACTAAAATGATGAATATTTATGTTTAACACTTGGATTTTTAAGAAACAAAAAAAAAAGAATTTTTAAATAAGAAGATTAACTTTTAAAGAAAAATATAATTTTCTACGAACAAAAAAATTGACTTTACACAAAATATGTGAATTTTGAATCAAATAGTTGAATTATCAATTAAAAAGGACAAATTTTTGAAATTTGAACAAGAAAATATCAATTTTGAATAAAAACGGCGTATTTTTTATAAAGTATATATATATTTTCAAACAACTAGTTTAATTTCTACAAAAATTTTTAAAAAATCAATAAAAATTGAATAATAAATTGTGATTTAACTATACAGACGGCCGTTTTAAACAAAGAGGAAACTCTCGGGATTTTCCCGATTCGCCAATATTTTCACATTCAGTAAAATTTAAAAAATCGAACTCTAAATAAAAATTTTTTCCATTTGTAGTGATACAAACTGACCTTTCCAACTGAACAATTTCAAATTAAATGCAGTTAAACTGCCAAATTAAATTTTTTTATAAATTGTAGAGTTTAAAGATTCAGATTCAGTTCCAAAAATATAAATTCAAGTTATCATTTTCAAAGCTCTAAATTGTAGAATCAATCAATGAATTAAAACAATTTCGAAATTATATCATTTTAATGAAGAAACATTAAGAATTGAACGAAACCATTTTTTTATAAACTGAACACTTCTTAAATTAAAAGTTAAGTTATTATTGTAAATAATTTTAAAATCCTTCAAATGCTTCAAAATCGTGAAACACATGTTTTTTTACATTTTTCAATGCTACTAAACATCTTTTTAAACTATTCGAATTTTTCCTCAATTTTTGTTTTAAATTCTGCCAAATTAAAAAAACTTCTAAAAATATTATGGTAATTTTGTAAATCCTTCAAAATATTTTTTTAAAAATTCTCTTAAGATTAATTGTTTTCAATAAAAAATTACTTTCGATTTTTCTATGATTTTAAACGAACCGTCAGATATTTCTAAATATTAAGTATTTGTTTTTTTTCCTAATTAAAAAAAATTCAAATTGGTTTAAAAATTGAATATTTTGCACTGAAATAATATTTGAAATTTAATCAAAGTCTTTAATTGTGAATATATTATTTTGAAGTTACTTTCAAATTTCAAATAGTTTATAAAGTTTTAATCGGGCGTTTACATTTTAATTGCTTAAGTCTTTAAAACTCCATTTTAAAATTCTTTAAATTAAAATGTACGTTTAAACAATAAAAATCTAGAATGAAACGTTTTTAAAGTGAAAAATGTTCAAAATGCACATTCTCAACTGAATGATATAATTGAAAAACATAAAAATTTATCTAATTATTTAAAAGCTGTTGAATTCAAAGTTGGACAGATTTTTTTCTAAAAATTTGTAAGCGCGGTCAACAAAATAAATTCCCTGTTATTTCCCGGTCTCATGAAATTCCCAGTTTCTCGGTCCAGCAGCCACCCTGTTAGAGTTAACTGAGATAATCTGAAAAATCTGCGACTTTTCTAAATTGAAAAAAATTATTATTCCTGAGATTAGAAGTAAATTCTCAGTTTTTAAATTAAATTCCTCGTCTTTTTCCAGTTTCCCGGTCAAGTCGCCACCCTGGTCATCCACTTAGTTGAATAATTGAGAAGACAATCTAAATAATATCTTAAAATAGTTTAAATACCAAAGCATCAATATCCTTGGTCTCGTTCTTTATGTACATCGGTGGAAACGGCTTAACACAGCTGTCATATCGATATGTCTGACACGCTGCGATAAAAAGAGACCATTTTAAGTCCGCAGCTTTAGGATCCTTTTCCAATAAACGCTTAAGAGATAGTATTTTTTTCTTCACATCATCGTGTAACACAGACGTATCTATAGGCTCGGCTTGCTTCTTATCAGCGTCAATTTTCACAGTTTTTTTAGGTAACAGTTCCTCAATATTCATCGGACTTCTTTCTGAATGTGCCATAATTATTGAAGAAAATTCTGGTCCTGAAATTAATAATCAGGGTTTATTTATTAATTATTAAAATTGAAAAACTTTCACTCTTCTATGATTTGATGGTTAGGAAACTGTTTTAATTTGCACATGTCCGATTGACTTTTCCAACAGGAACTTACACGTCGCCTCTAATGATAAAAACACAGTAATACGCATTTAAGTATGTAAACATTGCCTCTTTTGATAAAGCTGTTATCTTGAAACCATCAAATATTTCAACATGAAAACATACCCAATTTCAGGACAGAATTTGACTAGGTGAATGATTTTAGAAAATTCTAGGAATTTGGAAATAATTTACTTACACTTTGGTTACGGGGAATTTGTATTTATAAGGCAAAAATCATTTCTTAGTCAATTTCTTGATCCATTGCAGAATATAAAATCGCTACAAACTGTTTCGTGTTGTCTTTTGTCCTGTCAACGAAACTCTCTGAAGTGAGGAACTAATCTCGAAAATAGCTGGGTATTTAATTTTGTCATCAATGCAGTTTTTCATTATTGATATTTTATGAGATGATGAAAAAAACATTGTATATGAAAGATTTATTACTAAAAAACTTAACTTTATACACTGTTAAAAAGTTGTTGCCTGTCTAGTGTTTCACAATTAACTGAAAGCACTTTGATAACTTTGAAGCATTTTGAATTAGGCGCCAACTATCCAAGCACTATCTCATGGAAATATGTCGAAGCTTTCGCATATTTCAAAACTAGCGCCCAAAAATTGCGACCTGTCGCCAAAAATCACTAGGTAAAATACAAACTTTTTTACAAAATTTCTTCTATAATATCTCAAGACATTTTTCACACACAGAGAAGTTATTTATTTCCAATACTGAGAATCTATAACCATTTTTTGTCCGTTTGCTCGTTTACCGGCTCCAAAATACGAACACGTGAGCATTCCCTTTCAGTTTCTAACCTCTCTAACGGTTTTTCTTTGTTCCGCAAGGAATTAGGGATTAAGATTAACCATATTTTTAACAATTTGACTGAAAATGATCTGTTTGTTCACTCAGTGTCTAAAAAAACGTTGTTTTTTTCCGGCAAATATAAAGTCCCAGAATAATATGGGAATTTTCGAAGTGCGATTGGCAACATTGCGATTCAATGTCATGCTTCAAGGTAAACTTCGAGGATGACGTCAGTTTAACAAGTGGGAGTGGATGGATGGATGTCGGCAACCGTGGTGGTTTTCACGAATCGCGCTCGAAATCTGTAGAAAACTAAACCGTTTCGATGCGATAATGTTGCGCGTTTCTTAGCGATGTAGTGTCGTGAAAAGTGAAGTTGTTTCGCACGTGTTTTTCGTATGGAAAATCACCGAAAATCGCGTGCGCATGTCCGCATCCGATGACGTCACAAAAATTGTGGTTTTGATCAGGTTCGCTCGGTTTTTTTTTTTTGGTACAATAATGTTGCAGTGCGAAGTTAAATAATTCGTGAAAGAAAAGGGGTAACCTTGTGCAAATCAAGATCCGGCCGGTGAAAATTGTGAGTAGTCAAAATCTCTTGTCATGTTTATAAATTCGAATATCAGTCGCCAATGTGCAGTCTGTCTGTTGGACATGGCCTTCGGCATACATATGACATTGAGTTTCGTTTTTGGCAAAAAATCAGCTTCAGTCCCGCTTGTTTTTCCTTACCAGAGTCCACTATTTGCATCTGTTGTATCTTCAAAGAGAAAGCTCAACTCTGTTAAGATCCAGTTGTGCTCTTTTCGAAAGATGTATCGATGTACTTATGTTGTCATGCGAGATATATTGATCTTGTTTGCACTCTACTGAATGGTACGAACCAGAAAAATATAATGCTTCTCCGTCTTATTACCGTGTTTTTCCTACAGATTCACTCCTCTTTTCTCTACAGTTTACATATCATTTTTTCTACTTTGCTCCGGTTTATGTCAATATTTTCATGATCTTCAAGAGCTTCAAAATTTAAGATTGTTTAAGCGCGACCTTAGGAATTTTTTACTCTTGAGTTCCGTCGATTTTGATTTCAGTTGATTGTTAATTAGGTACAAATTTACTATTGTTGACTTTTTTTTAAAGTTGAAAGTCTCGTTAATTAATAATTTGCTGATAAGCTTGTAATATGATTATTCGATTCTCAGAAAAATCATTATCCTACGTATGTTTCACTTTCAGAAATAATATATCTAATGTCGAAGAAAAATGTCTCACTTTCTTATTTTTAATCTAATAAATTGTTCTGATCAAAAATTAAAAAAAAATTGTGCCTTAAATGATGTCCTTTTTGAATTAAAACAGCATATAAATATTAATAACAATGTAACTTTTTAAGTTAGTAAAACTCGATATTTATTTTAGCTTAAGTGAATTATCGTAACATGAAATCCAAGTCCTAAAATCAACTTCGTAGTTTATCTTGATTTAGAGGAAACTAAAGTATTAAGGATAAAGTCCTTAGATCAATTTCTAATCCTCAAATGTAATTTAGGATTTCTTCAGACATTGGTGATAGGCAAAAACATATTTATTCATTCTAAAGTGAATGTTTTCTTCGTTATTCTGGTTAACAATTACATATCTTTTAATTTGATAACAATGTATTGTTTTTTTTCGCTTTAGTCTACAAATCATTTTTCCGGTTAAGAAATGCTTGTTAAGTCCATTACACTCTTATTTTTCTGGTATTATCTATAATAAAAACAATATTACACACGTTGGTGGCATGTAAATTTAAACAGCTGGAGTACTCCTATACAAACTATATGTTGCGTAAAGTTTGACAAAGTTACGCATAGAATTGTTTGTTGAAGTTTCGGTCTTAATAAAATAATACTATTCCACTACCACACCGTGTTATTTATTGCGTTGAAATGATTTTCAAGAACAAAAAGTTTGTTTAAATATGTTTTTACTAAGAAAAAGCGTGAATGCCTAAAAGGGGGACACATCAAAGAGGACAATTGGTATAAAGAAGGTGTGAAAACATATTCTTTCAACATTTATTTTTTAATTGTGAGAAATTAGGAATTTATTTGAGATTTGTGCATGATGGTTGATGTCGCCATCTGCACATTCTGTTTTACTTTGCATCGGTAAAGTAGAAAATTAATCGCATTTATGCAAATTAATGTAATTCTGTTTGCTTGTTTTGAAGACACTTGGATAATATTTAATATGAGAATGTTTTATTCATGAAAACATTTTCCATACATAATTGCTTTAAAAAATATTGTTTGATCAGATTGAAATAGACAAATTATAAAGTAAATATTTAAATTTTAAAGTTTTACAGTTTATAATTCAAAAACTAAACGCTATATGTCCAAAATTTAAATACTTAAACACTAAATCTCATACACATGAGTTTTAAAATGTTTTTTCTATTCTAATCTAACAGAAACCTTTTTATGAACCTCATTTTTGTCTGAACTTTGTAAAATTTTATGTTTGAATTTTAACTAATATTTTCTAGTCGACTAATTTAAAATGAAAATGTATGAAATACCACAGTATTTATATGGAAGTCTGCATCATTTAAATTATCAGTCATGCCTCATGAAGGAAAAATCATGAATTTTACTTGGGAAAGGTTTAAAACACACGAACAATAATTTTTTTAATCATAGTTTTCGCGATGTATTTTTTTCTTACTACCGCTTGTTATTAATTAAAAATTTTTTTAACTTTAATCAATCAAGGCTTATTTGTGCTGTTTGCAATTTTGAAAATAAATAATCTTTGAAGGTAGTGATCTGTTTAAACAGTAAACAAAATTACATTAAACCTTATGTTTTGATCTTAAAATAATAGAAAAACTATTTTTTTCAAACATCCGATTTTCGACGCAAGTACCTTAAGGAGTTTAATTTAGACGAACTTCGGCACTATTTAGGCTATTTTACAATGAAATATTGACTAGAAATTATCAACGAAAATTTAAAGTACCTAGGTGCTAAAAATGCTACAGCATACAAAATTTGAATTTGCAAACCGCAATGGCTCGGTTCTAAGATCCTTAAATCGATAACCAACCCCTAATAGTTTTCTCCTTGAGGTACCTGATGTTGAATTTACACATATCCTCGTTAAAGGACGAGGGTTTGTAGTTGATACTATCTCGACTATTGTAATAACATGGCCAGAATGTGATTTAATAACACAATTACTAATAACGCAATTTATAACAAAAGGTCGGAATTTTTTGTCTTACTTTTTTCATTATATGCTCTACTGACTTTATAATCTTAGCTATCGTTACTTACTCCAATTTGCATTTAAGTTTAATGAGACACACGATTTGTAGTCATGAGTCTTAAAAGAGAACTTTAAATTTAAAGAGACTATTAAAAGTAAGCTTCTTGAAAAATTATTTGAATTTTGAATGTATCTTTAGACGTTATTTTATTAACGGTCGAAAATTCGTTCTTTATGGAAATACGACGAGTTTCCTATTTGCCAGCTCTGTGGCGATTTCGGCACACACGTTCGAGTTTATCAGATGCGCGCTTATCAGGTGATCTTACAGAACCTAGACCTACACAACAGATAACATAATACCAGGTTCATGACAATACATCGTTTGACCTTAGGATACAAAAGATATATTCAATGCAGGACCCCCAAGATATGCAAAATTCTATGGAACATGACCTAAACGTTGACTCTCTTTTCTTATCTCAACTGCGAAGCAAAACTGCTGACGAACTTATTCTCCTTGATTTCGTCTGGTTTCAAATTCAAAAATATTGACTTTCACCCTAAAAAAAAACTATGACTATTTTTTGTTAATTTTGCAAATTCTGTTTTCTTTTTGAGGATTTGATTTAGGATTTTTCGCCTTTACGAGTTAATGTGAAAGATTGAGTGAAAACGCCGGAGAAATCAGAATTATGACTTATAGAGCATCAGGAAAATTTAATCTCGGCAAGATGAGATTATTATGCAAGATCCTTTCTGAAATGTAGGACGTCTCGTGAAAAAAAACAACGAAAATAATTGAATTACGAAGGTGTTCGCGCTTGTAATGGGCTTTGTCGACTATTTTGGTCATTGACGTATAAGAAATGATAGAGAAAGAAAACGTGCAAGTGGTGAGAAAACTTAGGATATCCTTAAAATTCCTTATTGTATACCTTTGATGAATATTATAAACAAAGTTCGGACTCGTAATAACGGGAATATATTGTTGAAAGGTGCCAATACAATAAGCTTAAGCTTTGTGTTTCCGCCATTCACCTTGTCTGGGGAAAGATTTTATCTTTTAGAATTCATTGATATTCACTCGTAATATTTGCAAGGAGTCCCATCTTTTATTTATTATTTTTTTCAGATTCTTGAGAAATCTGAACATTTAAAAAATATTTTCGACTCAGAGTGCAGATGAAAAAATTAATTTAATATTATAAAATGTATGAAGTAAAGTAGATTTATATCTTATAATAGTATATTCATTTCTCTCGTCTTCCGCGTGCCTTTAAGATGAAATATCACTTTTACTATAGTAGTGATATGATCACTTTTAGTATGCGGGATGCAGAAGTGAAGGTACAACATAAGATTTAATGCCGTTAACATGACGATTAATTAACTGGGTACGCAGTAACGTCAGAATTTATTAGATAAGGCACTTTATTTGCGTATCCCGCGCGATTTTTTTATGACGACCGAAATGCAAACCCGGCGTCAAACTTGATAATTGAGAGGTGTGATGTAAGTTTCGTTAACCTACACTTCACTCGCGTTGAGAAGAAGAGTAAATATTGTAGACAACGTTGAGATTCATCCTCCACGAGGACATTGTGAAAAAATCTTTCCAATCACTTTAAATATGACAAGAAATTGTGCAACTTTTACTGCATTCGATTTAAAATTCTTTTGAGTTTCAAAAGTTCAATTTTTAACATTTTCAAAGATGAAATCCATCAGTGTACAATGCATATTTCTAAAGTACTTTTTATTTTTAAAAAATTTAATTTTAAGTTCTAATTTTTAATTCTTCATTTTTAAAATAAAATCAAATGTGATTTGAAGGGTTCCATGGCATAAGGGCGTAAGAGCCAAAACTCGAATTTTATAGAAGGCACAAAAAACTGTCTAACTTTAATGCATTTTTTTTAAAGAAGTACTTTCGAACTATTACTTAGCTCCATTGAACCCTGCAAGTAATATCCTGAAAAAAGCAACTAAACCGCGCGTCTCAAAAAAGGCCGAGCTATTTCTTAGCTCTAAAACGCACTAAAGAATTATTTAAACAAATTTCTTCTGATGCCACAATTTCAGGCTCATTGAAGCGCACATGTAACTTATCCGATCCCTACCTCGCACCGACACTTTTTTTGCAACACTTCACGTCCACAAGAATTGCGATATCATGTTGAAAATTTAGGTCACGGAAGCTGGAATTACAACATTTTCATACTGATGTGGGCACTATGCCATAATTTAGTGCTTATTTTGTGCTAATTTATGCTGCAGAAAAAAAATTTTGTGCCCGGTAATTTTGGCCAAAAACATGTAGTAATGCTAGCTTCAGCTGAAGCCACAACTCCGGTATGCGAAACTCGGAAACTATTAGTGGTATCAAATTCTCCTTTGCGCAGGAATTTAGTGCTAATTAAGTGCTCTGGATTTACGCCTTGCAAAAAATCCGGGCACTTTGTTTTTACCAAAAACGTGTAGTAATGCTGGCTTCAGGAGACTTTGGTATGCGAAACTCGGAAACTATTAGTGGTATCAAGATCTGCTTTGCGCAGGAATTTAGTGCTAATTAAGTGCTAATAAATTCTGCAAAAACTAAATTTTGTGCCCGGTAATTTTGATCAAAAACATGTAGTAATGCTAGCTTCAGGTGACTCTGGTATGCGAAACTCGGAAACTATTAGTGGTATCAAGATCAGCTTTGTGCAGGAATTTAGTGCTAATTAAGTGTTCTGGATTTATGCCTTGAAAAAAATCCGGGCACTTTTGTTTTACCAAAAACGTGTGGTAATGCTGGCTTCAGGTGACTAGTGTTGTGAAACTCGGAAACTAGTAGTGATATCAAGATTTGCTTTGCGCATCAATTTAGTGCTAATTAAGTGCTCTGGATTTATGCCTTGCAAAAAATCCGGGCACTTTTTTTTTACCAAAAACGGGTAGTAGTGCTGGCTTCAGGTGTCTCTGGTATGCGAAACTCGGAAACTATTGGTGGTATCAAATTCCCCTTTGCGCAGGAATTTAGTGCTAATTAAGTGCTCTGGATTTGTGCTATTCAAAAAATCCGGGCACTTTTTTTTACCAAAAACGTGTACTAGTGCTGGCTTCAGGTGACTCTGGTATGCGAAACTCGGAAACTATTAGTGGTATCAAGATCAACTTTGCGCAGGAATTTAGTGCTAATTAAGTGCTAATATATTCTGCAAAAACTTAATTTTGTGCCCGGTAATTTTGAGCAAAAACATGTAGTAATGTTGGCTTCAGGTAACTTTGGTATGCGAAACTCGAAAACTATTAGTGGTATCAAGATCTACTTTGCACAGGAATTTAGTGCTAATTAAGTGCTAATATATTCTGCAAAAACTTAATTTTGTGCCCGGTAATTTTGAGCAAAAACATGTAGTAATGCTGGCTTCAGGTGACTTTGGTATGCGAAACTCGAAAACTATTAGTGATATCAAGATCTGCTTTGCGCAGGAATTTAGTGCTAATTAAATGCTCTACATTTATGCTATGCAAAAAATCCGGGCACTTTTTTTTTACCAAAAACGTGTGGTAATGCTGACTTTAGGTGACTCTGGTGTTGTGAAACTCAGAAACTATTAGTGATATCAAGATTTGCTTTGCGCAGGAATTTAGTGCTAATTAAGTGCTAATATATTCTGTAAAAACTTAATTTTGTGCCCGGTAATTTTGAGCAAAAACATGTAGTAATGCTGGCTTCAGGTGACTTTGGTATGCGAAACTCGAAAACTATTAGTGATATCA
>NC_046659.1:122793633-122864187 GCF_010883055.1 Belonocnema kinseyi | reverse complement strand
TTCAGGTGACTCTGGTGTTGTGAAACTCGGAAACTATTAGTGATATCAAGATCTGCTTTTCGTAGGAATTTAGTGCTAATTAAGTGCTAATATATTCTGCAATAACTAAATTTTGTGCCCGGTAATTTTGAGCAAAAACATGTAGTAATGCTGGCTTCAGGTAACCCTGCTATGTGAAACACGGAAACTGTTAGTGATATCAAGATCTGCTTTGCGCAGGAATGTAGTGCTAATTAAATGCTCTAGATTTGTGCTATGCAAAAATTCGGGCACTTTTTTTTACCAGAAACGTGTGGTAATGCTGGCTTCAGGTGACTGGTGTTGTGAAACTCGGAAACTATTAGTGATATCAAGATCTGGTTTGCGCAGGAATTTCCGAATTTCACAACACCAGTCACCTGAAGCCAGCATTAGCACACGTTTTTGGTAAAAAAAAGTGTCCAGATTTTTTGCAAGGCATAAGTCCAGAGCACTTAATTAGCACTAAATTCCTGCGCAAAGGAGAATTTGATACCACTAATAGTTTCCGAGTTTCGCATACCGGAGTTGTGGGTTCAGCTGAAGCTAGCATTACTACATGTTTTTGGTCAAAATTACGGGGCACAAAATTTTTTTTCTGCAGCATAAATTAGCACTAAATAAGCACTAAATTATGGCATAGTGCCCACATCAATTTGACAATGTTGTAATTCTAGCTTCCGGGACCTTGAAAATTTGGGTATTTCATTGAAAAGCACTAAGCTTTTGAATTAAAGGTTAAAAGTGTTTTAAAACTTATTGAAGCTATATTGACCCTTCAAGCAATAACTTGAACCCTTCTTAGTATAAAAAACATAAGTATAAGAATATTTAATTTTTTATTAATTTTTGAGACATTTCAAGGGCTATATAATGATAATGCTATTCACCATTGAACTTTAAATTATTTTAATTTGTGAGTTTCTGGTTGTTCAGTTACTCTTGTAAAGTATGTATCACACAAAACTGGTAGTATGCAAATTTAAAAAAAATCCAGAATTTACACCGGACCAAACTCTTGAATTCGGTTCCCCTGTTCTCGGCCTTCCTAGAACTGCTGGCTCACGCTGTTTCTCAGGCGGCAGGACGAGAGACGGTTATGACTCGCCTCGAAAAGGGCGGCAGTGCGCGAGTACTCAGTTGAGTATATTGCACAATATTATGCATACACATTGAAAACGGTTCAGGTGGCTCTAGCTGTTTACGTATGGATCCTCCCAAATTGTGCCCAAAGCTATTTGCAGGCAACCCCCGACACTGGGCTGAAAACGAGAGTTTGCGTATGTGTAAATCAGGTCTTTATTTAACCCCTTAAACATTTTTCATTAGTTCTGAACCTTTTTTTAACGAAATATCAATTTTTAAAATAGCCCAAAGTATTGATATTTTGAGGTTTCGTTAAACGAGTTACTGACGAAGTTTTACCTTGATAAGTATTAAGAAATGCAATTTTCAGGGGGATAAAATGGGGACCTAATTTACATGTACTGTATAAATGCTGAATATTTTTTATTCTCTCTACGAGTTATTCATCCGCGGAAATTGATCAAAACGTGTTTAATAATGCTATGTGAAAGTGCTGAAAAACTTTTTACGTTTTTGCTGTTGTTAATACGCTAACAATTTTCACAATTTTTTACAATTTTACATTGTAAAAGAAATTTGTAAATAAAAATAAACTAATTTATTAAAGTTATATGATAAGCAGGTTATAAAACACTAAGTATTATTATAGTTAAGTATTATAATGTTTAAAAATTGGGACGCAACACAGAAAAAACGAAAGAGAAAGTTTACATCGATTTCGGGCGAAAGATTCACCGCAACAAAAGTTAACCTTGCCGGATAAACTTTACATGAATCGAGGATAATTTCCAATTGTTTTCCGTGCCTGGATAATCTTTCACCTTATAATCGCTCCATTTTTATTCGCGATGCAGCAACAATTGCGATCCCAACGCTATCTATCGTCGTTTAACTTCATTAAATTGGAGAGAACAGGGGATTCCCATCTGTCAGTTGCTTTTTGAGCTTTTTGCTAAATAGTATTAAATAAGTTCTAATGCCTCAATAATAATCTAATTGATTTCGGAAGAGATATATCAGTAAGAACAAATTATTTTTTCGTATTTTCTGTGGCTGATTGTACATGTGTTAACCGAAATTTGCTCACTTCATCGTGACGCTGTAGACGAGATCAGAATTATTCTCCTAACCTTAGTGAAACTTTCGCCAAAATGTGTTTAATTTTTTACCGTTTGCAATTTTTAGCTGCAACAAATTCTAACTTTTCTTTTTTCTTAGTTGTTTTAAATCTGGTGTCCCGATTTATAGCTCGAAATCACTCATACTTTGCCATTTTCCCATTGCTGCTAAGGATGCCGTAGCAGACGACAGCTTTTATTCGATCGTAGAATAAACTTTCGCCAAATAGCATGTAAACTTTATCGGCTGGAAATTTTAAATGCAACAAAATTTAACTTCAGTTTTTTCTGTGAACCGACTTCGGCGAAATAAAATGGAATGACCCGTTATATGCCGTTGGTATTCACCCTAGAATTCAGGAATAGAATTTCATATAACTTTGTAAATGTAACTTTTTGTGTTAGAAATGGGTCACTTTTTATCTGAAATTAGTCACTTTTTCCAGTTTTTTAAAGTACATTAGTTTGCGGCATCCTTGGAGATTCTTCGAAATAAATTTATCTTGACCCCAAGGCCGCAAAAATCGTCGTAGCAAATAATGATAATATTTACAATTGAATAATAAGTGACTGTGTAAAACTGAAAAAAAAGAAAAATTCTAAATCCATCCAAAATTGAGCAATTTTCAAATTGAAACGTTACAAATCGCAACCGTTTAGTTTGCTGGTTTGTTTTGATTACTTTAAATAAAACTTTTGTCAGGTTTGGCAGATTTAAGTTTTTAATTTTAATCTCCGGGAAAAAACAGTTTTTTTTAAACCAAAAAGTCAACGTTTCCAAAACATATTAATTTCAAGAAAATTATATTAAAAAATGATAAAAGGGTAGCCAAGCAATGCAGGGTTGTTACAGATAAGAAAATTCTAAAAAGTCAGGGAAACTGGGAAAGTTGGGAAGTTTAATACTGGTCAGGGAATTTAAAACTGATCAGGGAATAGCAGGGAATTTGCGATAAACTGCAGTTGAAGTTAATTTGATGATTATTTTTTTGAAAATTCAGCAATTTTATTAAAAAGTTATTCTTTTTTGTTGAAAATTCGTGTATTTTCATAGTAATTGTATATTTTTGTTTTGAAAATCAAAACTGTTTGGTTGAAAATTAAGTTATTTTGTTTTTGTCAATACTTCATCATTTTAGTTCATTCATTTTAGTTAATTTGTTGATCTGAAAATTTAACTGTTCCGTTTTTCATTGGTTTTATTGAAATTTATCTTTTTCAGTTAAAATGTTTACTATTTGATGGAAAATTCATATATTTGGTTAAAAATGAATCTTTGTAGTTCAAAATTATTATTTAAGCAAATTTTAATTAATTTATTTAACAGAAGATTTAACTTGCATTTTTCGTCGAAAATGTATATTTTTATAGAAGTGTAATGTTCTTGGTTGAATTGAATTAATTTTGAAAAAAATTTATTCTATGTACCCAGGAAAAAAAAAATCCATTGAAATCACGACTCTGTGAATTGCGTATTTGTCATTTGCAGATTCAGAAAGTTAAAACAGAATCGGTTTGCGACTATGTGAATCGGTCATTTTCTCAAGCAGCTTCAAATCTGCCATGTACTGTAATGACCATTTCAAGCAAGCATATATTGAATCGGTTTCCTTCTTTTTGAATGAGACCGACTTTTTTGTGGTTAAGCTGCCATATTTCACACGATTTTTTAAAATTTATAAATTATCGAAAGATTAAAAGAAATCATGCGCAGGTCTACTAGATTCCTTTTGCTATTTCAGTTATTAGTCTTTTACGGGATATAAGTTAGTCAACAAAATTATTACGACTAAAAGTCTTTAAAAAACAAATCGGCGACAATTTTGGAATTCTAGTGACAGATACGCAATTCAAAAGACTTCGAAGCCCATTAAACAGAAGTGAATGGATTTTTGTTTCTTGGTTAGTTTAAAATAATGTTTTACTGATAATTTAACTATTCTAGGTTAAATTGAAAATTTAATCGTTTTAGGCGGAAATTAAACTCCTTTTTTTAATTTTTAATTCACTAGAAGTGATTAAAATAAGTTTTGAATCAGTCCTTTTTTTGCAGTAACATTATTAGGGAAAAGTCAGGTAATTTCGTAACTGGAATTTTGTAGAATCCATGTATTTGAAAGTGATGATAACCCGCGAATGAAATGAAAATTGTTCAATGTAGCAGAACGGTGCTTTCTAAAGAGCGCTATCCTGTTGAATAACGAATCTGCACTGGATAGTCATGATATAAAATTAAATCTGAGTCTGAGTGAGGGAATTTCTTGTAATATAATTTTGAACAAAGGTTTGAATCGAAACAATCAGCGAAGACAACAAATAAGTCTTTATTGTGAAATATTAGCGGTGGTTTAAGCACGAGTTTTTCTTAACAAATCTCATAATTTCTCTGAACCATCAACACGTTTATATCTGCAGTATACATTGATTAAATAAAATCAATTTGTGAAATTTTACTATAATATTATCATAAAAATTATCAATAATATTATCAATTATATTATTATAGTTCTTTAAAAAGATTCCCTGTCCCAAAATCAAAATTATAATTCTTTACTGATATCCCCAGTCTCAACTTAGAATTATATGTGTAATACTTTCAGAAAATTCATCGTTCCAAGTCAGAATTGTAATTCTTTTGGAAAATTCCTCATTTCGAATAAGGATTATGTTTTTTTCATAGATTCTCTATTCCAACTCAGAATTAGAGTAATAAAATATATGAAACCACTTATAATTTGCATGTCCAGCATATTCGAGAGACAAATCCCGGTCATTTATACCATTATTGTTATTGAAAAATCTTAGATTATAAATTTTCCTGTAGAAATTTAATTGCAGATACTTTTCACTATTTCGATTTATCAAACGCAAGCCTGTTCATTCAGAATTCAATAGACTGTAGAAAACAAATATGATTATAGATCTAGCGAGGAGGAGCCTTGTGTAAGTGTAAATGACACACATCATTCTCGTCAATTCTGGTTATCTTCCTGTGCAATTGAATCGAATAAAATTCCCAGTTCCATGCACGCTTTTCATTTTGATTTACGTTTCATCTTTTCCTTTCAATATTCCATCAAAGAGAGTAATATTAGTATTTTATGTGGCATTACTTTTATTTGTGAAATGCCTTTCTTTCCTATTTAGATATTACAGAGAAAAAGAGTACACGCAAAATTAATTCGGATTTTCAGTATAAATTTGGACCGCATATAGGTTTTCTTTGAAGATGATCGAATTTTCTGCGCATAGTTTAAAAAATTTTCAGTAATTTGATCAATTAAATGGCATTTTCTGTAAAATTTACTGAAATTTTCTGTCAAGTTGACATCTTCTAACTGTAAACTCTAATTAAAGTGTACATTTTACAGAAATTATCTTTAAATTTCTCAAATTACTGTAAATATTGTAAAATCTGCCGAAATTTCTGTAAGCTTTACATAAAAGCTGCTGCCGTGATTTGGAAGAACACTGTTAATTGTAAAATGAATTTAACTTTGAAAAAAATTGGACATAGTTAATCTGAGTGATATGTATTATTTAAAGTTGGATACAAATGTTACAAACAATTGAGAATTGACAAATACATATATAGTTATAAATTCAGGGTGGCCAAAAAACATAATTTTCAAAATTCTCTGAATTTTCCCTAACAAACTTTTCATTTTTCCTGCGACCATTAATATTCGACGACAAGCATTTTAATCCTGTAACATTTTAACATAAAATCTTTTATAAACGGAATAAAGCAATGCCTAATTAAAATTAAAAAATATATATATTTATTCCAGCAAAAAAAATTACTTTCTACTATAAAACATAACCTTTGAATCTAAAAGAACGAATTTTCAATAAAACAGTTGAATTTTCGACCAAAAAAGATGACTGAAAGAATTTTCAACCAAATAATTGAATTTGCTAGTAGACAGGAAAATTGCTTTTTCAAAGAACATAAACGACTTTTTATCAAAAATAATTAGGTAAATTGTTGAACTTTAAAGTCAAAGGACGAGTTTTCTGTACATAAAGTTGAATTGTCAACCCGAAAATTTGAATTTCTATCAAAAAAGTTCATTTTCACCTAAATATAATAGGTAAATTTTTAATTTAAAAAATATAAACGAATAATGCAATAGAACATATTTCAACCAAGAAAATGTTTATTTTAAATAAAAAAACAGTGGGTTCCAGGCAAAAAGACGATTTTTTAACAAAATAGTCGAAAGCTCACCCAAAGATTAATCATTTCAATCAAACAGTTCATTGGTGCAGTGCTGCGCTCCCAACCCTCAAAAGTGGTTTTTTCATTGAATCAATAAGTAACTTTTCACTGATTGTCACTGACCTATTTCTAACTATTTAAATCAGTGAAATTTCACTGACAATCCGCGAAATTTCACTGATTCAGATTTAGAGAGTAGATAACGACTTTTTTCTGTCTAAAAAAGGGAACAATGATCTTAAATTTCAGGTTAACACATTTGACCAGATGTTTTTAAATTAAAAATAAAATTTGGGTTTAAGTAACTTAAACTAGATAGAATTTTACATTCAAATTACAGATCATTCTTTCTTCGATTACTTACCCCCGTTTTTATTTCGAATTAAAAATATTGAACGTAACCTCAACTTGACTAAATTTATCATCTGATCGAACTTTCATATTCTTGATCTATTTTTCGTTCGTCTACGAACATTAAAGTTTAATTTAAAATTTACAAATTAGTTATTGACGTAACCGTACATGTAATGTATCGGATATTTCAGTTGAACATATTGGATGTTAGAGAGTAACATCTCACTTTTTAGGATTTAAAGATGCTAGCTTTAAACATCTAGATTGTTGATTTATAGTTAAACATAAAATATTTTATCCCTGAACATCTAGATGTTAGGTTTGAGCATCAATTTTTCTCCAGGTAGATTTTGCAGTTAACCTTCCGAGAACACATCTATTTTTTCGATCACGGAGAACACTCTGGGTCAAACTGACTCAATACTTTTTTTAATCTTATACCATTCCGCAATGACTGGATCAATTGTCTTAAAAAATTCGAAGGTATAATTAAGAGCCGATAGAAATATTTGATGCAAAATTTAATTATTGTTGATGTCTTAACAAGGGTAAAAAAATGCACGAAATTTTTTTTCTAATTGAATGTTACGAATAAAATGTTAACTTTTTTAATTTTTAATATTTTAAGTTAGAAATTGATATGGAAACTCTCAAAGTATGCTAGAATAATGAAAAAATAGTCCTATATACTGTACCCTTGAAATATATAATTTGGTTGAAATTTAAAGTTGGTGCAATCTTTTTTATATAAAACGATAAAAATGTTTTTTCTTTTACGACTGACTGATCTGCAGACTGTAGCAAGTATTTGAAATTTTATTGTTAGTTGGGACCTCGAGCCTAACAGATCATCCTCTTTTCAAATTTCTTTAAAAATTTCTCGATTAAGATTTTTTTGGGTCAATTTGACCCAGTGTGTTCTCCGAGGGTTAATTAAAAATATAAAAAAGTTTTTGTAAGAAAAATTGAGTTCCCGCAAATCTTGTACATACGCCGGGTGTCGAACTTGTGATGTAACTTCATATTATGTTGCTGTAACTTTGTGCCGTCGCCTAACACACACACACCCATCTAAAGGTTAAACATTTTTTTATTTTTTCTGGATATGAATTTCCATTCATTACATCGTAATATTTATTTCAATAAAACATGAACAATTTTTAAACATTAAAAGTGTGTGATGTGTGAATAAATCATTGCAAATAATAAAGTTGGTATGATTATACTTGTGATTAGGCTACGAAATAATTATTGTTTATTATTTCAAATAATGAATACGTTAGGCTTAATTACCATTTACACAATAGATAAATAACTAAAATAAATTAAATAAACCATTGATGTTAAAATTTTATTTTCTTGAATATTATAAATATAGTACATATAACATACTATTCATATTATAATTGATTTAAATTTACTATACAATTCAATTTAAAGGATTTTTTTTTCAAACATTCTTTTCAAAAATCTTTGTTAAGAATACAGTTCGTATTATAATTTCAATCATCTTCAATATTTATTTTTTATTATATTAAATATGTAAGAGTGTACATTTAATTATTAATTGAGCATTTATGCAATTATGTACTGCATTTTTCGAAATCTTTTATTCAAAAAATATTATTTTCTGAATTCACATCTGTAATTTTTTTGGAAGTCCAAACCGTGATTCTGTTTAGAAACCAGCTGCAATCTGGTCACTTCATATATTCAAATTCGCAGCGAACTTCTAGATAGCGCCAAGGCTGGTACTAGACAGAAAGGTTTGAATAAAACACGTAGAAAAACTAGACAGAGCCAGTGTAGCGCCAGACTGGTATTGCGTGAATAGACAGGTTTGAGAAAACCTGTACTGGTTTTAGCATGATTCATGACTGTCACTAAATTTTTCCATGCGGGTAGTTGTCAATTGTTTGTAACGTTTTTATCCAACTTGAGATAAAAAATCTGTCTGTTTTTTTTTTTACTGTGTGACAGTTAAAAGACATATCAGATACCACTGAAGAGCAAAATATTGATAACAAATTTGAAAAGTTAGTGAGTGGATAATGGCAACTAATCTGAATGTTATTCACCCTCTGGTTATCATCGATTGAGGGTTTGTCGAGTGATTCTCTAGTTGGCAATTGGATTAAATCGAAGGTGAAAAAGTCGACCCTCGATAAAGGTATACTGCGTACAATATAGCAATGCAATTAGCTCATGTTTCCGTGTAATTTCTTTGGCTTTCAAGAGCTAGGGCCGAGGGATGGTAAGGGGTCGGATTGTGAGCGTGAAAAGGCGGCGCGGTGGCAGATACAGGTGTAATGTATAGAATAGATAGATGACTCTAAGTAAAAGAGATGCGAACTGGGTTGTATGGTTTGTGAGAAAGATGAAGCGAGGGTAGGCCCCAGAGCAGAGCACGGGTACGGGACGTAAGTTGATGAGATATATACCCCTATATTGTGCATGTATGCCATATAACTGGATGGACGATCATGTATGAGGCGAACAGGTAAAAGAAACGTTACCATGGAAACGACCATGGCCACCCTCAATCAATACACGCGATGGGGTGTCGGTGTCGGTGTCGGTTCGGTCGGTGACGCAGGCAAAAGGCCCACGTGGTCCTATCGCCACGTGCAAGACCTCTATTATCCCCTGACGTAGGACACAATCTCATGCTCTCTTATTTTTTGTTAGTAAGGGCCACAAAACAACCTGCGGTTTCAGTCTGAGCTCATCGTATTCAATTCAAAGACAATCAGACGAGAAACGTGAGCAACGCTGATTTGCGTCAGACTTAGATAGGGGTTGTGTCTGCTATAATTAGTTTATCCTAATTCCTAAAAATTTCAGTTCGATGAAAAAATAATTCAGCTATCGTAGGCGTATTGAAATTTTTAAACAAGGAAATACGAACAATTTGTTTTATATACCTGACACATTTGTTTTGGATGATTCTTGTCTACTAGAATTTCCCGTATATGCTGAATAATAAAAATGATGAATTATATTTGAAAGAGAGACTAACAAACTAATAAAATCTTCTTTTTGTAGTAAGTAATGACTGGAAATATGTGCCCATTTTGTTTAGAAATAAAGTGGCTTGTTCCGAAATTTGGGGTGATTAGGGTAGTGGAACCAGTAGTCGGCCACGAACCTATGGTCAGTCACGCGTCAGTAATTATCGGATGAATATACAATAAGGAGGTTAATGTCACAACATTTAGGGCAAAAATGCTGTTTGTTCTATTAGCTTTAATTTGCTATTAACCCCAAATCTAAAATAATAGCCAATTTATAAATATTAAATTAACCAGTAGGCATTGGGCTTCGTTTTGAATGCCATTATGTATATTAAAAAATTTGCATGCTTTGCAAGCCCGCACTGTTAGTCCGACCACTGGTTCCACTATCCCAGTCAAATATTTTTCATATGTTTGCTAGTGGCTAGTCGTTCCGAATTTCCGGGACGACAAGTCCATTCCATCTCCCTTTGCGCTCTTCCCCCCCCCCATTTTTTAGACGACTCGGCGCAGCCTTTTAGAAAAATGAAAAATGATTGATTTAAAACCTTCCTTTTTTCTATTTTTTACGTTTCAAACAACTCTTTGTCATAAAGGCGTGTATATTATATAATAGTAGGACTATATTTTAATATATTTTAATTCATGAAAATAGTGAAATTATTTTATAATTACTGTTTTGTACAGTGTGACAGAATCGTCAAAATTCGGGAAAAAGTCATATTTATTAAAATTGCAATATCAAAATAAAACTCTTAAAATTACCTTCTAATATATAACCAGTCAATCTTGTAGTATAATATTTTTAATCAGCGTTAACTTTGAAAACATTTTTTAGCTAACAAATATGAGCCTTACGGTGTGCCTGAGCTTTCTTCAACCTAAATGTTTTTTAACACAGTATGTTTTTTTTTTTAAGAAAGTATATGTCTGATGTTCTGTGAGTAGTTTAAAAGCAAATTTAAAATATTGAAGACTTAAATAATCTTAGACCTTAAAGCCAAAAAATATTTTCTGTTATACTCAAACCTCCATAAAATTTCAGTTCGAATTTATCCAGTAATTATTTTATAATTATTTTTTACTCAGTGTTTACTGTGGAATAAACGTGCTAAACAATAATTTAAAATAAGTAAAACATGGTGATAATAGTTTTGTATTTACAGGCTTCTACCTCCAGCTTTGACAGCTTCACACTTAATATTGATCGAAAGAAAATGATTAAATCTTGCAGAATTAGTAAGATCCGAAATATTTTTGTAAGATAAATAAAACATTATATACGTGAATGCAGAATTAGTGGAATAAGATTAATGTAAAAATGAGTCTGCAAGTGATACAGCTAGAAACTATATATCATGAGGTTTTGAAAAATAAGGTAAAAAAGGGTCAATGTGATGTTTTTAATAATCAGTTTCTTATGATCTCTATTTTCAAACTTTTGACTCCCTATTTCCCTATTTTAAATCCATATTTTATTGATTACATATTATTATTATTATTTTATATTTATTTTAGATCCCTATTTCGAACATATACACTACCGTCAGAATGATCCACAAGGCTGACTAGCGCGCGGGCACTAAAAACCACCTATGACTTTAAAACGTTATTACTCGTTAAAAAAACAAACAAAAAAAAACAGCGAGAAACTTTTTTTAAAATCCCGTTATAAAGCTTATGAAATTCCACGCGGAATGACCTTTAATAGAGATATTTTTTATTTCCGAAAAGAATATATCACGTGAAATGTTTTAAAAAATTCAAGAATTTCGCAAATTTTTGTACTTTTGACTTCAACTTGTGGCATGGCCCAGAAAAGTTGAAGAAAAAATCTTAAATTTGTCCTACACTGTATTTGAAGTCTTATCTTTAATTAAGTCAATAAAACTTTTAAAATCTGTATGAGGGCCATTCATATACCACATGGACAGTTTGGAGGAGGGCAGAGGATACGAAAAAAGTCCATGCTTGTCCAGGAGGGGGCGGCCGGGCGGTCTAGCCAAAGTCCACGTAGACTCGCGTTTATCAGAATCTACGGAGCTTTTCATAAAAATAAAAAAAACTAATAAAATGTTCACTACTTTTTGTGTAGACTTCCAACCTTGTTTCGTAAAGGTTTTCAAGAAAAACGGATGTTTCAGCCAATTAACACAGCTACTTTTGGATTCGTAGCTTTTGAATACCAAGAACATCCATATTTTGATTAAATATGAAATAAGTCCACGTGGACAGGGTGATGGAGGGGGGTAAAAACTCAACGTTTGTTCACAAAGGGGTGAGGTTAAAAAGTGGCAAAAAATTGTCCACACGGTATATGGATGGTCGAAGTACAAAATTCGAGAAAGTCTTGAATATTTTTTTAAACTTCTCACGTGATATATTATTTTCAAAAGATCAAAAATATCTCTATTGAGGACCATTCGACGATGAATTTCATAAGCTTAAAAATGTTTTTTTTTTTTTAAGTTTCTCGCTTTTTTTTAGCGAGTAAGTACTTTCAAAGTCTGCAGTAATTGTTAGTATCGCTCGCGCTAACCGTGTAGATAGTAATTTCCGACAGTAGTATCACAGAAAAAAACTCAAGTTAAATTTGTTGCATGTAAAATTTCCCGCTGTTAAAGTTTACATGCTATTTGGCGAAGTTATTCTACGATGGAATAAAAGCTGTCGTCTGCTACGGCGTCGTTATAGCAGCAATGGGAAAACGGCAAAGTATGAGTGAATTAGAGCTATAAATCGGGACCCTAGATTTATAGTTTCGGCCATAACTCAGTGAAAAGTGATTTTAAGAATATTTAAAACCAATAAAACCTGAATTTTATACATCTTTGGCCAGCTTTTGTGGAAGTAAGTATCTTGAATTAAATACATCATTTTTATCATTCAGGATATATGTTGACAATCGAAATTTATAAAATGTATCAGGTATGAAACAAATTTTTCGGTCTTGATCGCTGTTTAATGTTTCGATGCACTTGCGGTAGCCAGATTATTTTTTATCTGATTTTTTTCAGTTTCAAAAAAAAATTTCTTGAGGTGAACGACCGAATCTATAACATATCAAGTCCAAAGAAAGCTTTTGCTTAGATTATGTGAAATATTTACATTATACATAATTATAAACTCTTCTCGTAGATTAGTAATTTTGACCAAGTTGCTCAGTTCGACAATTTATTTTTTTCGACATTTTATTATATTTAAATAAGAAAATCTGTTGGTTGGCATAGAAATATATTAACTTGCATTAGTCACTTTTTTGTCTAGCACAGAAAAAATGAATCTCCCTGAAAACAATATAATGCACTGTGCGTTTACAATCGAAACACCTGTAAATTATTATTACTCTCACACAAACTCTATTTAATATCAATATTGACGCGCGTGTTGGGTGCTAAAAATCTTTTAAATGTTCTAAAGTAAATCTGATCTGTCACTGCTTCCGATTAGACTGTCACAGAAAAAACTGAGGGTACGAATTGTTGCAGGTAATCGTTCAAGAAGGGTAAATGCGAGGGGTTTACACCAAACGGAGGTCAAGTTCCGTTTCACGTTACATTGTTACAAGATATGTTAAGCTGGCGTAGTCACATCTTCGAATCGAGTTAAAACCCATCTCATAATTAAGGGCTCATTTAATGCTAATTTAATGCCCTATTGCCAAATTTAATGCTGCACTATTTTTTTTGTATACCAGGGGTTATACGCTAGCTTAACGTTAAGCTGGCGGAACCCCGTGTGAAATAAATGTTGAATCGAGTTCTGTCATATCACATAATTAAGGGCTCATTTAGTGCTCATTTAGTGCTCATTTAGTGCTCATTTAATTCCCTATTGTCAAATTTAATTCTCCACTATTTAAAAAAAACCAGGGGGTTACGCTAGCTTAACGTTAAGCTGACTGAACCCCATTTGAAATAAACGTTGAATCGAGTTCTGTCCTATCACATAATTAAAGGCGCATATAATGCTCTCCAAAACCACAACAAATTATTTTCCAAAAGCCACCGCTAATATTGAAAAAGCACCCTTAGTATAAATTGTACACAAATTGTAAATCTGATAATACCATAATTAAGGGCTCATTTAATGTTCATTTAATGCCCCCTTGCCAAATTTAATGCTCCACCATATTTTTTTAAACAGGGGGTCACTCTAACTTAATGTTAAGCTGACGGAACCCCCGGTTTAAGAAACATAGTGGAGCATTAAATTTGGCAATGGGGCATTAAATGGGACCGTAATTATAGTATGGTCAGATTTACCATCTGTACACAATTTATATTAAGGGTTGTTTTTTCAGTATTAGGGGTGGCTTTTGGAAAATAATTTTTTGTGGTTTTGGAGAGTATTAAATGATCCCTTAATTACTTGATAGGACAGAACTCGATTCAACGTTTATTTCACATGAGATTCTGTAAGCTCAACGTTAAGCTAGCGTAATCCTCGGTTCTTTTTTTAAATAGTGGAGCATTAAATTTGACAATATTGCATTAAATGAGCATGAGAGGAGCCCTTAATTATGGTATTGTAAGATTGACATTTTGTGCACAATTTATATTTAGGGTTCTTTTTCAGTATTAGGGTGGCTTTTGGAAAATAATTTTTTGTGGTTTTGGAGAGCATTAACTGAGCCCTTAATTATTTAATAGGACAGAACTCGGTTCAACGTTTTTTTCACATGGAGTTCAGTCAGGTTAACATTAAGCTAGAGTAACCCTTGGTTTAAAAAATAGTGGAGCATTAAATGAGCGTTAAATGAGTCCTTAATTATAGTATTGTCAGATTTACAATTTGTGCACAATTTATATTAAGGGTGCTTTTTCAGCATTAGGGGTGGCTTTTGGAAAATAATTTTTTGTGGTTTTGGAGAGCATTAAATGAGCCTCTAATTATTTCATAGGACAGAACTCGATTCGACGTTTATTTCACATGGGGTTCCGTCAGCTTAACGTTAAGCTAGCGTAACCCTCAGTTAAAAAAAATAGTGGAGCATTAAATTTGGCAATAGGGCATTAAATGGTCATTAAATGAGCCCTTAATTATGTGATGACAGAACTCGATTTAACATTTATTTTACATGGGGTTCAGCCAGTTTAACGTTAAGCTAGCGAAACCCCTGGCTTTTTAAAAATAGCGCAGCATTAAATTTGGCAATAGGGCATTAAATTAGCATTAAATGAGCCCTTAATTGTGAGATAGGTTTTAACTCGATTCGAAGATGTAATTACGTCAGCTTGAAATACCTCACGTTACAGGCCAGTAACCACACTGTTAAAATGTTTGCGATTTTACAATACATCACAATACAAAATGTAATGTGAAATTACAATTTTGGTATTATGACGTGAAATTACAATACACGTATTGTGAATTGAAAGCTTTATGTATCCGCCGCTGCGAAGCAGTGCCATATTATATGTATCAGCTGAAAGTATGCTTTTCATTGTGTGCAATATCAGAGTACAATAATTTAATCCAAAATGAGGCAAAAGGTAAGCTTATATTAAATCTAAGATTTTTGGGGAATATAGAGTTCCTTCAGAAACAGAATAAAAAATTGAAATTTAGGGAAATATGTTTTTCATCTGAAAGCAAAAGCAGAAGTTGGTATTTTCGTAGTAACTTTTAGAATGTTTTTATTTTTATACTGCAAAATAATATAATCTGCATCAGAAACTTAAAGTTTGAAAATAATCCATTTTTTTCATGAAAAATTCTCTCAAAATCTCTAACATAACCTATAAAAAAACATGTAATCTTTTCATGAGCTATGTGTCTTCGTGTATATTATGGTAGTGATTTTAAAAGCATTTTGCATACAAATTATCGACTCTGTTTTTGCTTTCAGATGAAAAACATTTCCCTAAATTGCAATTTTTCATTCTCTTTCTGAAGGGAATGTGATAATTCGTCGTGTGGTCAATCGGGTACAGTTCCCCGGCTTTTTTCCCACAAAAATGAAAATGTTTAAAAACTGAATTCGAAAATGCTATAAGATATCATAACGGACGTCGCCAGACTCTTTTTTGAGGGATAATAACAAAAAAATTTATTGTGCTAAATACAAATTTTATGCATGTAGATTATTTTGAGGTTACGTCGTGTTTCATCTCTGCCTTTCCGATAATTTAGAAATTATTTATGAAATAAACTTTTTTGATTGCCTGCAAACAAGGTTAGTTTCGGACGATTAGTTACTATTTTTATTTGTAAGTTCAAAGTTTTCGTCCAAAAATATTATGTAGTTTGGAAGTAACGGCCGGAAGAATTGTAGCACACATAACCTCTAAATATACACACACGTTCTTGTTAGCAATATCAACATTTTTTTTGAAAAAAAAACAAACAAACAAAGTGTGCGGAGACATCCGTTAGTATGTTCGCTATCATTTCCCAGATTTTGAAGACAAAATATTTCTTATCCTAGGAAAAAGCCGGGGGAATCTAACACTCAAAAATCGATACTAATTCCTAAGCGCTATGCAAATTAATCACCTTTTGCTAAATTAAAACTTTTTTTAATTGATCCACAAGAAAGTGTGTGGGGACGTCCGTTAGCATGTTTGCTATCATTTCCCAATTTTTTAAGACAAAATATTTATTATTCTAGAAAAAAGCCGGGGGAACCTAAAACTGGTAAAATCCACAATTTTCTATGTATCACATGCCCTTAAGGAAGTCTATATTGCGCGAAAACCTCGTGAATAATGAGAGTATTAAATTTCTTAGATTTCTATTAAATATATTTTGTAATAAAAAAATGCTTTAATCAAATCTACATATGAATTCAATTCGGAACAAAATGTAAATTGAATATGAAAGACTGAAAGCTTTCATATTTATAATATTAAATGTTCATCCCAGAATATGTATTTACTCTTTTATTTTATAGAAAAGTTGAAAACCCAATTTTTTCGAATATTGTATAAGTTTACAACTTTACCAAAATATTATATCTGCACTGTTGAAAATTTCTCTTGTGATTTCACAATAAATGTAACGGAAGTTTATTACCAAAACGTAATGTTATTTCGCGATACATGTAATATAATTTTACAACGCATGTATTGTAATTTTACAATATATGTATTGTGATGCAGATTTTCTTGTATGTTGTGAAATTACAAAAAATTTATTGAAAATTCACAACATTGTATTGTGACGGTACAATTTCATGTATTGTAAAATTACATTAGGTTTTGGTAATAAATTTCCATTAAATTTATTGTGAAATCACAACAGAAATTTTTAACTGTGCATGGAAAGTTTACCGCAGCTTACGATACTTTCTTCAGAAACCTATTTCTAATATCTCTATTCTTATCCCTGGTTTACGGAAAACGTTCAAGGATATCCATTTTCACTGATCCAGAGATCCTTCTAAATTCTGTCATTCGTTTCCAGCTGACTGTTGAGCTGTTATAAGGAATAATATAGGTTTCACAGATAAATTTTTTTTACGCTGCACCTTTCGGTCTAATGCGTGTTTTTAGTACCTTGATCTTGAAATTTGTCGCGGTATACCTAAGCGACAACTCTATTTACATTGTGCTCCTTTAAGCCACACATACTTATTTCTAAAGCTGTTCCCGGAATTTATAGATACGAGTAACGTAGAAATAGAAACGAAACTTGCAATGAATTATGTGTTGCGGTGGTATTTACAACTGCGATTCCCACGACTGGTCATTCGACCCACGACTATATGCAAACATAGTGTTGAATTTAAGCCAATTTCGAATTCAATTTACAATAGGGATGTTCTTCCATTGTTTTTACTCAAGTTTTACACTCATATGAAGCATCTTAGGAATCACATTTTGTTTGTATCATCGTTACCAATCATTCTGATTCAAGGGCTGTAATCGTGAATTCAAGACGTTTCATAATGCTTTCGTTTTGACGTACGCATGTACAAAGCTCTATCGATTGAGTCTATGATTCCACTGACGTCATTAGCTTTTCTTCATACAATACATTCATGGGTTAAGTGTGTACTTAAGCATTTCTCTCATGAATTAATATTCATGAAGAAATTTTAAAACAGGAAGTTTCCAGGAAGTATAACTTTAAAAAAGACATTGTAGGGTGAGGGAGGCTTTGTTTATACATAGCCAAAATAGGTGAATTGTGTACTGTAAAATAAATTATGTGATTTTCAATAATAATAATATTATTATTATATTATTATAATAATATTATTAAAATTATGTCTTGATCACCGGGTACTTCCTTATGCAGCGCTTTGACACCCTAGTAGATCAAAATGTAACACCTTTTTTAATTAAAAATAAAATTAACTCATTTAACAAAACGAAAGATTTAAAAGGAAACCTTTTAGAAAAAACGGTTAAGGCTAACTCATGAGCAAAAAATATTTAAGCATTTATCACTGATTTAAGTGGGGTAAAATCATATTGGATTTTTCCAACGGTTAACGAGAGCATTGATTGGTTGTGAGACAACAATTTTCAGGATGCGAACCCTATTCTAATGATTTCTAGGATTTGTGTCCCCCCCCCCCCCCTTTCTACTTTCGTATGTAAGATTTTGTATTTTTCTCATTATATATAAACGTTTACTTTCACTGTAAACGAGATTTCAAGGGATTCTAAGGTATTTAAAAGACTCGAAAGTATTTTAATGAATTACACAAATTCTACGGAACTTAGTGAGATGTCTAAACTTTTTTAGGGATTTCAAAAGATGTCAGAGGATTACACAAGTTTTAGGGTATTTCAAGCGATTCAAACGGATTACGAGAGATTTTACAAATTTCAAATTATTTAAAAATATTTTAAGAGTTTTGAAGAAGTTATCTAGTACAATTGCAGAGAAACATAATTTTTTAAGGGATTTTACCAGAAGTTTATTTCGATTTCTGGAGATTTTACTTGATTTCTAAGGATTTTCTCGGATTATAACATTTTTTAAAGGAATTTCAATACATTTCAAAAGATTTCAGAAGAAGTCACGGAATTTCAAAACATTTTAAGAGATTTTAAAAGAGTCTAAAGTATATGAGCGGATTTTAGAGGATTTCAAAAGATTTCTAAATTTTTATAAAGAATTTTGTGGGATTAATGTTAATAACTTTTAAAATATTTGGATCGCTATTTCAAAATATTTTAATAAATTTCAAAAGATTCGGATAAGGTTCACATGTTGAAAGGGCTTTTAAAGATTGCATTGATTTTAACCGGTTTTTTCGAGATTTTAAGGGATTGTCTCGGATTTCTAAGGATTATCGGAATATTTAAGAGATTTGAAAAGATTCAAAGTTATATCCATGGATTTTAAATGATTTTGAGGAATTTTAATGAGTTGTAAAATACTGTAATGGATTTGAAAACATGGTAACACATTTCAAGAGATTCGTAAAGATTTTCATAGATTTTAAAGATTTCAATGAATTTTAAAGACCGTAATTAATTTTAAAGGGATTCGGAAGAATTTTAAGAGATCTCGTATTAATTTTCAGAGTTTCAAGGTTTTTAACCGATTTTTAGAAGTTGTAAGGGATCTTTATGGGATTTTAAATATTTCAAGTGATTTCGAGGATTTTAACTTTTAACCGATTTTTTGTAATCGAACATTATTTTCACTGATTTTAAAGGATTATAAAAAATTTTGATTGGATTTTGAAGATTTCAAGCGATTTAAAGAGATTTTTATAGTTTTTAAGGTATTTATAAAGTATTTTGAAAGGATTTCACGGGAGTTTAATTTTTTACAAAGGGATTACAACTTTAAAGATATTATGTTTAATATCTATAGAATACAAAGGATTTCAGGTCATCTTTACATTCATTAAAAAAATGTTTAGGTATTTATAAAATTTTTAAAAAGTTCACGGGATTTCATAGATTTTCAGGGATTTCATGAAAGGTTTAAACAATATTCAAAGAATGTTTTTCTCCTTGAATATATTTATTTATCAGATGCCTTAAGTAATTAATGTATGCTCACTTATTACTTTGAAATATTTATTCTATTTATAGGGTTGTAATCACAAATATTTGTAATTATCCAGTTAGAATATGTCTCCCTTCGCTCAGCGTTGACTATTGTGAATTCTTAATGTCAATAAATCGACGAGACTGCCAAAGAAAACTAACATAAGTTCAGATCCTCCAAATTCTACAAAATAAACTTCAGCCCTTCTGGTTCGTTATTTTAATATAAACAATTGAAAAAACTCTTTAATTATGAAAAAAACTCTTCTCAGTCATTTTGTAATTTCCACACGCTGTCACGCAGAAAAAAGTAAAGGTTCCCTATGTTAAAATAGTGACAACATGTAGCTTTTTATGTTTAGCTTACAGAATTTTACGTAACCATTACAGAGTTTCCGGGTATTTTCTAATTTACAGACATAAGTAAGGGCAGAACAGTTTTACTGTAAACATTACAAGAATTGTCGGAAAACCCCTACTCTAACCATAAGGACCGGGTCAAAATAGTCAAATGCGTCCGTATCAGCAGTTTGACGTAAAAGCGTTTAGTGATGGCTTACATTTTTTTTCTGAATTTTAACTCATAAATTTTGCATAAATTTAAAGATATGAGTCAGAAATAAAATGTCTCGTAATATTTTAAACTCCAGCACGATGTAATATTTTGTGCGGACTTTTAAATGCGTTCTTATCCGGAGTTTGGCGAAAAAGCATTAGTAGTGCCGCCACTTGAGAGTTTGAAGCGATACAGTGCTCTCGACTTGAAAAGGGGTGTGGGGAGGGTGTGCTGAAAAAGGGGTTTGGGGAGGGGTCGGCCGAGCGCGTAAGGTGACGGAGTTGGGGGTGGGGGAGGGCCGTTGCGACGCCGGGCGTCCGGCGATCGCGCCTTAAATGGTTCGACGCCGCACGCGCCCAACAGCTGCCAGCTCGCCTGCTTCTCACATCTCTTCTCTTTACTTCTCCCTTACATGCACGCACTCACGCACATGTTTTAACTACCAATGGAAAAATTTTCACAATCTCCTTTTACGATTTTTTACCCGATTTTTTAAGGTTTGCTCCAAATCTCTCGCGAGAATTTTTTTCTACACATTTTCTTAACCCTCTTAGTGAATAATAATACCACTTTTTTTTAACACGCAGTGAAATTTATTAAGGGTTCTGTAAAGTTGAGACATGTGGTTTGTAAATTTGAGGAGTATGGAGGGGCTGTTTCGGTGAAAATTAATTGTATGATTTCATGTTATTGAAAACAATTCATTCTTTGTGAATGCAAAGTACCAATTCTTCCGGAATTTTAATCTGAAACGACAATTTAAAAGCTTAAGCCTTTCAAGAACGCGAAGGGTTGGCTACGCATAAATTATAATATTTAATGAAAATTTATTGAAATTTTAGTCTCTAACATAATTTGAAGAATCGAAATTTTAATTCGATACACTTATTTGTACAATTTCAATCTTCATTAAATTAGTAATAAAATTATAATACGTTATAATAAAATAGTTTTCAATTGAATCTCTTAAAGTTAAAAAACTTTATTTTAAAATAATTTTAAACTTTGGCTGCATTAAGTTGAGCTCTGTGTTTGATCTCAAGCGTCAAACGTGAGTAATATCTAGTTTGCAACATAGTTTGACGGTTGTAAAGTGAAATAATATTTTAAATATCAAACATTCAGAAACTAAGACTTTGAATTTTAATTTATACAATTTAAAGTCTAAAAGATTAAAAATTTAAGGATTTTTTTGTTTAAATAGTCTATGTTGAAAATTTATAAATAAAAAATATTTTCACAATTATAACTTTCATGTTTGCATTGTGCAAGGTTGAAAATCAAAGTAATATTTTAAACATCAAACATTCTAAAACTAAGACTTCGAATTCTAATTTGTAAAATTTAAAGTCTTTAAGCTTAAAAATTGCAGCATTTTTTGGGTCAAATTGTCTATATTGAAAAATGGTAAATAATAAATATTTTCACAATTAAAGAGAGTTCAAATGCAAGGTTAAAAATCGACCAATTTTCAATTTCATACGCTGAAAACGTTCAAAATGGCATTGGTATACCGTCTAAAGTTGTTCTATTTTAAACTACATATACAGGGGACAACCGTAATGTGGTGTACACTATGTCTTGTAACCCTTATTGTAATCCTGAATCGGATGTTGATCCACAATTCTAGCGATAATCCGTCATCTACTAGTATATGTGTATAACAAAGTCACAACTCTGATAATTTTGTTTTTTAAAAAGGAAATTTAAAGTTTCAATTTAACCAATTTTTTGTTTCAATCCACCAAACTCTTTATATTTGGTTTAATCAATCGAAACTGTTGCTGAATTCAAACACATTTCAAGTTTTACGAACCAAAAATATTTGTTGGGACCATCCAAATATTTTTTCCACATATTACCCATTTGCTATATATAGTTCAAATTAAACAAAAATTATGTAGAATCCACCAAATATTTTTCCGAGTGCATACAGAAAAAAAATTTTCTTTGAAGAAATTTTCCTTTGTTATTTTCCAAGCGAAGCTCTAAAATGGTGAAATCTGAACGAGGGGTTGATCACATGTAATTCTTAGGTATACACTGTACACATGGGGTAAAATTTGTCAAGGTTATCTACATACTGGGGCTCGAATTTTTGACATTTTACTTGGTGCACCGTTATACAATTATTAATCATAATTTGTTCTAACTTTAGTTTTACGCCAAAAACGTTTTTGGATTTAAAAAAATATTTCATGCTCATTTTTCCAGTTTAAGCATATATTTTAGTTTTTCTTGATGTTCGACTGCTTACATTTTTTTAAAATATTTCTTTTTAAAGTTTGATTTTTTCCCTTGAAAAGCATCTGGGTTAAAAATTGGGGATAAAATTGCCATTGGACTTATGAGGAAGAGGGTTGGTCCTTGCGCCTGACTGTCGCGCCGCGAACTGCTAAGTGTAAGCAGATAACACCTTGTCGGTCTCATTGTGTCCATTGTTAATATTATTGTAAAATAACTATATTTATTAAACATTATTTGAACATATTTTTTTAAACATTAATTTACATATAGGGGTGACCATCCTACTGTAGATAATCATTCATTTGAAATACTAACGGATGTAAAATAATTAATTTAATGTAATCAATAGTTAAGGTATCAAACGTGGTAATTTATTAAAAGTAGAATGCATTATTTTACTTATATTTGTCCTATTAATTAACGATTATATACTGTAGGGTGGTCTCTCCCGTATATTTTTATAATCTTTTATCTTTTTAACCTGCTTTTCAATAATTTTATAATAATCATTTAAAGTTAAATGTTTCTATTTCTTTCTAGTAAAAAGTTAATATCATTTAAAACAAATAAAGATTTCGTGATTTCTGGAACTGAAAAGTCGATATAGTTCGCCAAAATTGAAGATATCGTCTAATTCGTATAAAAGAACCTAGAAAGTGTTCCTTTTGGTGTCAAAATGACATCTGACTTTTAAGAAATATAAAGCAAAATATTTAGGGTTTTCACAATAAGTCAGTTTTTGTAAATAAAATGTTTATTTAATTTAACTAATCGCCGTATGTTTATTTTTACTGCGGTATTATTCAGAGTTTTGAAAGAATTAAAAAAAGTATTCAGTGAATCTGAACTTCGTAACGTTCACGAAGGACGCAAGTGTTTTTTTTTGTAAGTCTGAATTTGTTCGCTCATAAGATCAGCAGTTAATGCCAAAAGCAAAATAAAAAGTTTAAACCCTCTAGCGCATGTGTAACACTCCCCAAATCGACCCCTCAAAAATACAAAAATTCTGTAAGGAGACTATAATTTGAAAAGTCAAAATTTTTTCACCGATAATGACAGAATTTCATGTCACAAGTATCTGAAAAAGGTTTATCTCTCTAGATCTAGAGAATATGGAATTAAGTCTAAATTCAACCACTAAAGTTAAAGATAATCCGTAAAAAGTTATTATTTTGAAGAGTCGATATCTTTTCGCTAATAAAGGCAGCATTCCACGTCAAGAGGATTAAAAAAACTTTCATCCTTTTTGCATGTGTGTAACTCATCCCATATTGACCCCTAAAGCTGGAAAAAATTCTTTAATAATTAATTTAAATTTTTTTTAAATTTTAATAATTTAATTTTAAAAGTCGAAAGTCTTCGATGGCAATTAAAGAATTTAATGCCAAAATAAAATGAAAAAAGTTTCATCCCTCTAGCGCATATGGAACCCATCCCAAATCAACCCCTAAAGTTAAAAACAATCTGTAAAAAGACGCTAATTTGCAAAGTCTGAATTTTTTCGTTGATAAGGACAAAATTTAATGCCAAAAGCACCCAAAAAAATTTAATCCTTCTAACGAATTTGCAACCCACCCCAAATCAACCCCTTAAATTGAATAAATGCTGTGAAGACGCTATTTTAAAAAATTGAAATATTTACAGAAGTTTGTTAATCTTAGACCTAGTGGTTGATTTTTTTGGAACGGTTTCCACATACGTTAGAGAGATGAAACATTTTTCGGTTGCTTTTGGCATTACATTCTATCATCATCATGGAAAACATTTCGACTTCTCAAGTCAGTGTCTTTTTACGGCATTTTTTTAACACTTGGTGTTGACTTAATGTGAGTTCCACATCCGGTAGAGGGATGAAACCTTTTTTAGTTAGTTTTGGCATTAAATTCGGTCATCATCATCGAAAAAATTTCAAATATTCATAATTTTTTTAAACTCTTGTGATTGATATAGGGTTTGTACTACATGTGCTAGAGGGATGAAACTTTTTTGGGTTACTTCTGGCCTTAATGTCTGTCATCATCAGCAAAAACATTACGGATGTGAAAGAAAGAAAATTTTTTTCCTCACATTTTTTGTAAACATTGTGAACTATTAGCAGCGATCATCAAAATAAAAGAAGCCTTTTATTTTCAAAAATGGGCTTCAAGGACTCTACATATTTTTCTTTAATGCTGCCAATAATGATGGGTCATTTTGACATCAAAAGAAGCTCTTTTTAGCTGTGCCATTTAAGAATAAAAAAGTAAAGCCTTTTTTTGGACCACTCTAATATTCATAATGTATAAGTGTATATCTATCAGCCTCTAATATGAACAACCTGATTAGTCATTAGTGATTAGATCACTTTGCATTAGACTGGCATCAGCAAAGTCATAATCTCGTTTTGATAAATGTTAGTCTGATAATTGTGCGTCTGACCAAGAACATTACGCATACCTTCTTGAAGCATCTTCGTTCTCCCTTTTCCTCTGACACACATGCTGTTTTTTTCCCTCTCTTTTTGGCTCCCTGAGCTCAAATCTGTTTCTCTCTTTATTTCCTTCTCTCTTCATTGAGGCACCTCGGTGTCGCGTTTCAAGCACTGCGCCGTATACAGTAGTCAGTAGTAGTAGCCGTATGAGAGGAGGGCTGAGAGCTATAGCATGTATATAGCTAGCGGCTAGGGTATGGCAGATGATTGCCTCGACTACAGGTTACTTCATAAAGCCAAGCTACAATCTCCAGAACAAATCGGCGCGGTGGTACTTGGTTGCGGTTTCATGTCTGGATTCATTCACTAGAAATTGATAATAATTTTAATTTGACCCTTAAGAGGATTACAATGCGGATAAGTAGAGTCTTTTGAACAAAACATGAGAGATATTTAAAATATTCCCTTGAAACTTTCAAGATTTTCAAATATCAACCAATTTTATTTATATTCACTGACTTTATATAAAATTATACCACTGATATTTTACTAGCTTAGAAAAAGTTGCTGAAATTTAAGCACAATTTTGCCCTGAAAACCCAGTACCATAAGGATGGAATTTCAGTGACAGTTCACTAATAAAATTCGATGGAAAATTAAAATTCGAAAGCATCATACAGGGCGACCCCAAAAGTGGGCCACCCCATGCAAAATAATTATTTCAGTAAACAATTATTATAAATATTTATTCAATAATAGTTCACATCCGCAAGCAAAATAATTATCCGAATAAATATTCTATTTTAATTTTGAATAAATAGTAAAATTATTTTACAGAAAAGCTCGGTTCATTTTTATACGGGTTATGACGCTTTTTCGTTTGTTTTTTGAGTTTACATGGAATGGCTCACTTTATATTGGTGGTCAACTATTGGGGCCATAACGCTATACAAAGATTGGTTGTCTCTATTTAGAAAATGACTTGCTTGTTTTATTACGTTCTAAATTGTGACTCTTTTAAAATCTATAAGTTGAAAATTGGACAATTTTCTAGCTGCACAGACTTTCTTAATTTGAATAACTGAAAATTCACTGATTCTTAATTAATTTGCACTGATTCGAATTTAGAGAGCATGCATATTTTAAGTTATGATCATATAATAAAAGATATTAAATTTTTCCGCCCACTACTGGTGGCTTTTCAATAAATTCAAAATAAAAAAATTATAATTTCGTACTCATGAAACTTTTGGAACCTTAATTACTTAGAACTTATAAATGGTCCTTTAAATTTTTGAATCACTTTAAGTATCATTATTTTAAACTGTAGTGCCTCTTATATTTAAATCGTTCAACTATTTAATGCTCATCATTATGTAGTTTTTTAGATATTTAATATTTAGAACTGTTTCTAAATTTAGGCACTATATCTTCAAATTCTGAGGTCAGTTTTTATAGGTGCAAAAGTGAAAGGGTCCGAAATCTTTCAGCAATAACATGGAATTCTTATGAGTTTCGTAACGATTTAATTTCATGGGCATCTCTTGCATATATAATTTTCTTTAAAAAATAGTTTCTTGAAATGGACCGTCCACAAAGAAAGGGACCTAAAGTGGGAATTAAATTTTACAGAACCGATGATTGAAGAGGCGTTCCAACACAGGAACTCTATTCTCATTATTTATGATAGAATGTTGATTACATTCATGTGAATTCGGACCTATATCCAGTTTTCAAAAATTCTTGACGTTTTCAGACCCACCAAGTCGGAAAAAACGTTTTTTATAATAATGTCTGTCTTCCTGTATGCCTGTTAGCTCTCTGTCTACACTGGGAAAATTTTGTAGTTTGAAAAAAAAACACTTATTATTTCGCTTTATTTGAAATAATTTCAAAATTTCCTTTGATACACACTTTTGTGGTCCAAAAAGACATAGATCAAGTTCATTAGTCAGCCTTCTACTGCCGATATTTATGGTTTTAACTATAAAAAATATAAGTGAGAAAACTGGATATTCTACTTTTCCATAAAATCGTACTGGGTACGACAAATTCAAATTTAGAGCTGAACAACATAAAATAATGAAATGATAGGCTTGCAGCAAAGTTTCTCGCCTTAAAAAGGCCTGACAAATGGCCTTTATAAGATTTGTATTTAAAGTTCTATATTAGTAATTTCAGAACATTATTATATGCAAGCCTTAAATCTATCGTACAACCCAATTGACTAGACAAATCTTAAAAATATGTTTAGTTCACTAAGGCAACATGAAAGTTAAAAGAAAAAGATATTAAATACAATTTTGCGTGAAACAATAAGGAACTTCTTTCAGAAAAAAAAGTTGTTTTGACGAATATGTCGGTCTGTATATCTGTCTGTCTGTTAAGTATGATGACACGGTAACTTTCCAAGGAATTATCTATGCACAATTTCGTTTTGTACTCTCTACATTTGTCCAAAAATACAGGTCAAGTTCGTTAGCTGGCCTTCTACCGCCAATATTTATACATAATTTAACCATGAATTTACAGAAAAAACTAAGAATAAAATTTGTTGCAAGAAATTTTGTATAGCGATAAAGTTTTGTTTATCCAACTTCGCGTCTTTCGAAAAACATGTGTTTGTCATGGGAAAACCAAAGAAAGTTCAACCGATATTTATGTAAAGTTTATCCTGTGAAGTTAATTTTTGTTGCAGAGAGTCTTTCGTCGGAAATCGATGTAAAATTTATCTTCTGTTTTTTTCTGTGTTCCTGTTGATGAAGATTATTGCAAAATAAGAAATAAATATTAAAATAATGATGCAGAATAAGATTTGTACTTAATTTTTTAATATTTGAATAAGCAGTTTCGGATGGCGTTACATAAATTAAATTCGATTTTGGAAGAGCAACTTATAAACTATCAATTAGTCTGAAAAAAATGAAAAAGCGAGTTTTTGAGAATTATAAGTCTCTTTCTTCATAGGCAGTAATCAATTTCTTTCTTCACATGATCAAACAATTTCAACAAATACAATAAAGGTTTTTTCTTTTTTTAAATTTTCTTTTCTTTCTTTTCTTTTAAAATTTCTTTTTTTAAATGGATTAAATTAACATTGGGATACCAATTTTTTATTGAATACACTTTGATTGATTAAACACATTTTGTTTGATTCACAGAAATTAGTTTAAATAAAACAAAATGTAATCGAACTAATTGATTGTAACTAATGTAAATTAAAATAGTTTATCAGTCTGGTGTCACTAAAGTTACAGAATTTTTCTCCTAATCTGTAATATAATATTGTTAAAAGATCAAAATAGAAGAATATGAAACTACTCTAATTTTTAAAAGAATCCAGGGTCATTTTATTGCATAATTTCCAGGAACCTAACAAAAATTAGGTCTCAAAAAAAATTTTCTATGATTTTATTGTTAAGAATTGAAATGATATTATCAGTCATCTATCATGAAAGAAAAAAGATTTTGTATAAAAGAAATTTAATAAAAAAATAATGATTTTAACAGGGGTTTTTATAAATGAATTTGTTCTTATACTATCGCTTCTACTAGTTTAAAAAATAGCCATTAAGAGCACTCTTTTTCCAGGGACCTGATTTTTTGGAACGGCATCTACCTTAAGGACATGTGATACTTAGAAAATTGTCGATTTTACCAGTTCTAGGTTCCCCCGGCTTTTTTCTAGAAAAATAAATATTTTGTCTTAAAAATTTGGGAAATGATAGCGAACATGCTAACGGACATCTCCACACACTTTTTTGTGCGTTAATTCAAAAAAGTTTTAATTTAGCAAAATGTGATTAATTTACACAGCGCTTAGGAATTAGTATCGATTTTTTCAGTGTTAGATTCCCTCGGCGGTTTTCCTAGGATAAGAAATATTTTGTCTTCAAAATCTGGGAAATGATAGCGAACATGCTAACGCACGTCCCCGCACACTTTTTTTGTGTGTTTTTTTTTTTCAATTTTTATTTTGCTAACAACGTGTGTATATTTCGAGGTTATGTGTGTTACAATTTTCCCAAGCGTTGCTTCCGAACTACACAATATTTTTGGCCGAAAACTTTGGACTTACATATAAACATACTAACTAATCTCCCGGTGATAACCTTGTTTGCAGGCAATTAAAAAAGTTTACTTCTTAAATAATTTCCAAATTATCGGAAAGGAAGAGATGAAAAACGACGTAACCTCAAAATAATGCATAAAATTTTTATTTAGCACAATAAATTTTTTTTGTTATTATCCCTCAAAAAAGAGTGCGGGGACGTCCGTTATGATATTTTATAGCATCTCCGAATTCAGTTTTTAAAAATTTTCATTTTTGTGGGAAAAAAGCCGGGGGAACTGTACTCGATTGACCACATGAAGAAGTATCACATGCCCTTAATCAAATTTCGAAATTACGTCAATCATATCGATATGAAAAATATATTTCGCTAATTTCAGAAAGTATAAGTTTCAATTATTTAAAGTTTTCAAATATTGTGAAAGAATTCTAGAAACGTATATCTTATATACATTAAAATCAGGCGATATATAGAAGTTATAATGTAATTATATATCCTGTTCTTTAGTTTAATCATTTAACAGAATACATACATTAGATGTCATAGAGTATATTAGGCGATTTTCCTCTTGTGCCTGGTAAAATTCGTCCTATTCATGATTCGCTCCCAAAAAATGAAAAAAATCTATTTTGGTATCAGCTTATTCGCTCGTCTTTGAGAGAGGTAAAAAATTGTCGCGTGCCTGTTGTACACTCACTTTGAGTACCGCGAAATTAAAGAACGGGAGGGCTCTCAGTTTAATTTAAGCAGTAAATCTCAGATCGTATATAAAAAGGGCCATATACATAATACGTGTGCAGCTTTTAATTGTAAACTTCCGGTATTCCGATGACTCAGCGAGTGGCCTAATAGAAATTGGATCTGGCCGGATTACAAGTGATTCAGATAATTTGAAGAACTCTCGATGAATGGATAACTGACTAAAAATTTAATCTCAATTTTTTAGAAATAGGGGAATTTCTGTTAAAATTTTCATTTGATTAATTTTTATAGATTTAGATTTAAATAATTATTTATTTAGAAGTGAAATTATTAAAAATACGAAGGCGCCACACATGATTCATCAGTATGCAAGCGGCATTCACTTGTTACAGGTATTGTGAGGAACGGGCGATAGTGTCCAAGATTATCTGGACGATCGCCATTTATTCGCTTATACTGTGATTCAATAATGAAGATAGTTCTCTTTCATGAAATAAATCACTTTTATATATGATTGGGATCTACACAAAATTAAAGAAAATTATAATCCTCTATAGAAATTGAGAGATTATTTGATTTTCTCTAATACAGAATTAAATATATGCGCAACGTGAAAATTTTCCGTACAGATTGAGAGATCTGCATTCTCAGCATTTGGCTTTTATGCCTTCAATTCTTGGAAACAGCTGAACATTTTCAGAGATTGAATAGGACTCAGTGTGGGTCACATTTTGCTGTCAATATGTGGGACACTGACGGAGATTTTTCATCATGTGCTCTGGAGAGACGCAAAGGGAGATTAAACCTGAGAGTCCAGTGAGGTCCCCCCTTAGTCTTGAATTTGGGCACACTGAAAGATTTTCGTCCGGGTTGTGCATCACATTAAAGTTTAAACGAACGAACGCCGGGAAAGCAAGCGTAGGCGGTGATCCACCCCACACGTGGCCCCTCGGCCGAGTGTGGGACATGTGTTTTCCAGCCTCCTACAGAGATTACTCCACGGGATAAAACACATCGTACGTGGAGTGTGCTTTAGCCCCATGTGCGCTTTCGATACGATGTGAAACTTCTGTGATACATCCCAAGATCCCAAAGTAAACGTGAGCTTCGTGCGAAGAAGTTCAAAAAATTTAATTCTCTTTAATATATTGACCATGGGAAATAAATATTTCGTTTTTTTTTAGGGAGCATCTGTAGGGGAGAAGCGGGTGATGTGGCGTAGTCGCTTTTACAGAAATCTGCATATGAACAAGTGGGTTTGGGTTCAGTATATGCATTTATGAAGGCAATATCAAATAGTGCAAAAGTTAGATTAATTAAAATATAATTTTTTAATTTTGAAGGTGAAAAGTTTGTTTGGGGTGTTTTTCATCTTTATAGTAATAACAGTAGCGAAAAAATCATTGAAGCTCATATAGTATTTTGCTCCATGCAATTTAATATTTTATTAATATTGATTTTCTGATTTTACCGAAGGATGTTATCACACAAAAAATGAAAGATAAAGTCCATCGATTCCAGGTGAAAGATTCACCGCAACAAAAATTAACCTTGCAAGATAAACTGTACATTAATCGAAGATAATTTCCGATTTCTAACCTAGCCTGGATTAATCTTTCGCCTTATAATCGCATCATTTTTATACGGGGTGTAGCGAGACTGCTAAATGGTATTAAATAAGTTCTAATTCGTCTACAATAGTATAATTTATTCCGGAGGTGATATATCAGTAAGAACAAATTATTTTCGTGTTTTCTGTTGCTGATTTTACATGTTTTACCAAAATTTGCTCACTTCAGCGTGACGCAGTAGATGAAATCAGAATTATTCTCATAACCTCGGTGAAACTACCGCCGAAGTATGTTGAATTTTTAAACGTTGCAAGTCTTACCTGCAACAAATTTTAACTTTTGTTTTTCCTGTGACGCCGTAACAGACGACAGCTTTTATTCCATCTTAGGATAAACTTTGGCCAAATAGCATGTAAACTTTAACAGTGGGAAACTTTATATGCTACAAAATTTAACTTAGTTTTTTCTATGATACGAAATTGTGCGTTAGATTGTTAAAAAATTATTTTTATTCTGCAAAGATAAATATAATAGTGCGCGCGGCATTTCCTGTTTCTTCCCTACTGCTATCCGTTTACTTAACGAAGGCCCCTCCAAAACAGCTCATCATTTTTGAAAATTACTCTTAAAAAAAAAGAGCAAAAAACACAGCTGATACCATGATAAAGCTCACTGTATTGTCCATAAGACAACACCACATCACAGTAATTTTTATTCCGCCTCCTGATAACAATTATCTGCCGTTGCATAATTGTTGTTTTTAATTGTTTGGATCATTTTTATTTGAATTAAGATCAATAATATCTCGGGAATTTACTGTGATCTGTTCATGTAGGAAAATTCCGTTTTAAATTACCATAAAATATAATTGATACAAAAGTTTTTTGGACTGGATTTGAAGAAATTGGATAATTTCAAAATATGCAATAGAGCAATAATTAACTATGACATACTTAAAATTTATAATTTTTAAACAATATTGTGCGAAGCCAGAGAAGGGAAATTATTCAGAAGTTCTTTTCTACCTAAAAAGGAGTAATAGCATATTAGTCCAGTCGCCTTTTTTTTGGGGGGGGGGGGGCGGAGATAAATGCTACCTGAAATTTGACTTCGGTTTCTTGTAGTCATGTAATGCTAGCGCGTGTGTATAAACATTGGTTAAAGATAGCAAAAACAGGTTTTTTGTTTATTGTAACTAACCTACATGTCCGTCAGAATAAAAATTGAAAATTGTAGGTCTTACAAATATCTACAAAATGACGTCGTAAATTAAAATTTGTTCATTTGTTTACATAAAAAAAATTAAAACCGCCCGAAAGTGCCTTTTTTATCTGAGCAAAAGTGGGTTATTGTCCTCTACGGGAGTTTTGCTATCAATTACACTTAGCGGCAAAACGAGTTTTCATTATTAAATTCCACAAAAATGGGTATAAAAAGAGGACATGTTTTTTCGTCATAAACAAATGGAATAAGTTTGTCAATTTTCACTCGATGGAATCGGGATGAAATTCATTCGATAAGTGCTATTTTTCTACACATTAAAAAAATATGGTAGTTGCAGAGGGGGTGGGAGGAGATAATTTTTTACTCGAAACTTACTGCTACTGCAATTGTTAACCTACAGAGTTGAAATTTACATAAAATACAGAATGAGAGCTTTAATACTTGTTATTAAATTTCCGAAGTAGGGGAAGCCGCTTTCGCGTACGTATGATCATTAGACAATATTTGAATAATTTTTTACATTATTTTCTAATGTATTTTTTTCAGATGTATATATTTAGAGGAATAAGGTATATATTGTAGTTAATCTAATAAACAATATATTAATGGCAAAATTAGGAAAGATAAATAACATAGTTTGTATTTATAGATAAAATATTTTTCGAGAAGAAACCAACAGAATTGTTAAGAAGACGGAAAGCTAAAGTTCTGATTAAAACATATATATCTTGATACATCTATTTATTGTTAAGATCTAAAAACTGTCTCTCCGCCTCCTCGTTCCTTTTCTATAAACTTTTTAGAGAATCAGACCCGGTTATAAAAAATAAATTTAAAATCCATATATCTTCGTTAATTTTATAGAAATTATAGTAGAACTCTTTTTCTATATTTGGTACCAAATTGAGCTTTATAAAATGAAAATGGACGTACGTATTCTAATTGTTACATTAAGAAAACGTAACATTTTTTGTAAGCCAATTTCATGCAATTTAATTATTGAAAATCTTTTTGCCGCTAAGTGTACTTGATAGCACAATTCCTGTAGAGGACAATAACCCACTTTATATTGAAATCCTATCGACCAAACCTATAGAAATTCCGTTGAAAAATAGTACATTTTTCATAGCAATTGAGCTGTTATGAAAACTAATGATTATTTTGGGATGAAATATGGCACACTTCCTAAAGATGATAGACATATTTTCTGTAGATATTTTGTAAGACCTACAATTTTCAATTGCACTTTTTTCTGACGGACTTATAGCCTTACATCGACAAAAGAATTGATGTACATTCTACATCAGCGATTCCCAAACTTTTTATGCACTTTCTGGGCAGCGGCAGGGCCGCCACCTCACATTTTTTCACAATACCTTGCCGCCAAGGGGGGACACTTGACTGCTTCACTGCTTGACACACCATGCTTCACGCGAGAGAATTTGAACGGGTTGAGAACAATTAAAATGTCTTAATATGTTAGTAAATTAAATTTTAATTAGTTGAGTCAATTTCCTAATCTAATTTTAAGCAAATAAAAAGAAATTTGATGAAAATCGGTTAATATCTTCAATGCCAGTTGACAGTTCTTGTAATTTGGCGTGTTCTCAATGATATGCTTAATTACTCGAAATGTTAACCGATTTTCATCAACTTTTTTTTCATTTTCTTAAAATTACATCAGGAAAATGATTCAGGTAATTAGAATTGAAATGAGCCATATCTTTAGGGTTTTAGTTATTGAAACAGCCTTAAATCTCATGTCAATGAAAGGGTCCTCATATCGGGGGGGGGGGGGCTGCCGAGTGGCTGGGCCCGGGGTGGCAACCCCCTGCCGGCGGCAGCCTCATCGGCCGGCGGCACTAGTTTGGAAATCGCTGTTCTACATCAATTCTTCATTCGGTGTTAGAATTTTTTGAGTTTTTTTAGCTCATTCTAGAAGATAAAACGAAAGGAAAAAATAATCGAAAAAATGTCAAAAGAAGTTGAAAAAAGTTACATTGACCATTTTTCTATACACCTCCTTGATGAGGTTGAGTAGAAAAACTGATACTAAAATACAGGGTGCGCCATCTAAATATGGTCGATGGAAATAGTGAATAACTTGAACAATTCTCAATAGATTTCGAAATGTCTTCGATGGCAATTAAAGAATTTAATGCCAAAATAAACTGAAAAAAGTTTCATCCCTCTAGCGCATATGGAACCCATCCCAAATCAACCCCTAATGTTAAAAAAAAATCTGTAAAAAGACGCTAATTTGCAAAGTCTGAATTTTTTCGTTGATAAGGACAAAATTTAATGCCAAAAGCACCCAAAAAAATTTAATCCTTCTAAGATCAGAGCCCAGTCAGCCCCCGACTGGAGTTATGACATAAATTTTGCCTAGCGAGTCTGCGACCAGCACACGACTAGGCTTTTAAAAAACAAACAAAGCCCGGTCAGTCCCGGACCAGAAACTTTATCAATCAAATTTGAAGGTTTACAATTTTTTCCATTTGGTTTCCAAAAACAACGTCAATCAAGTGACCACCTTTATGGCGGATACAAAATTGAACTCTTTTTCTGGCATTTGCCAGCATATCGGGCGATATCTCGAATATTGTACTTAAGCTCGTCTAAAGTCTTCGGTTTGTTGGCATGCACTTTGCTTTTTAAAAATCCCCACAAGAAAAAGTCCGGTGCCATTAAATCGGGCGATTTCAGAACGACCGCGATACTTTTGACGATACGCACGCTGTGTTGCAACAACTTACCGATTACATTGAATGAACATTGTCACTATTTCCGCGCGTTTTGTGGGCATGAACCGATTCATGGTTAAAATTGTAATGCAATAAACTTTCCAAAATGTGTTCGACGACACCAATAGGTTGAAATCTGTCAAAGTTATTCAATATTTCCATCGACCACATTTAGATGGCGCACCCTGTAGTACCTTAACTATAAGGTAAACAATATAATAGGCTTGTAACTAACAATTGTAAAACTTCAGTTACAAAACCTAGAAGGAGCAGTACCGCTTTTTAAATATAGAATTAAGGCCAAGGGTCGAGTGGGTCACGTGATCAGATTCCTAGTTTACCGCCACTTTTTTTTATTTCCCAACTTGTTTTCATACACAGCGCCACATCAAGTTAAAACTTTGGGATAATAAACAAGAAGCACTAAGAATGGTGGGTCTGGTCCTACATTTGTATAATTATGAAAAAAAGTTTTTGTTTTCAATAATTTTTTTGTGCTTTTTTCATAATTAATAAAATTTAGGACCAGATAAGTTGGGAAATAACAAAAGTGGTGGTAAGTTAGGAATCTGGTCACGTGACCCACTCGTCACATGGCCTTAAAGGTGCTCCACTTTCCTCACATATGCGCAGCTTAGACCCAGTTTACTGTATGTAAGAATCTTTTTGTTTTAAATTACTTTTTTTTTGGCTTTCAGAATAACTAAGAACAATTCAAAAAATGCGCACCCCGAGTAAAGAACTATCAATCGGGTTCCTAACAATATTGGGTAAAAGCTGCTTAATTTTAAGATTGTCGTAGTTAAGTATTATCATAGTAAATACAAGAGATAGCACAATCATCTGCAGTTGTATTTTATATTAATTGTTATCATTATATTGAAATTTATTTTTCACGTACGAATAATCAAAATATTAAATTATTTACACATGGAGAGAAATTTCGGGATATTAATTCACGACAGCAGTCTTTGATTTTATCACGCTTTAGTTATTCCAAATATATCGTAATTAAAAGTCAAGCCACAGTAGAACTTCATAAAAACCCACGGTTTTCTTCTTTTCTTGAAGGCTATGTTATTATCGAATTTTCGTAAATAAAAAATTGTGAATTTCTCGTCTTATTCGCAATGATGTATTTCATCATATGGTGTAAGCTATATTTTTTGCTGTTTTTCTTTTAGGAGTAAATAAAAAATTGACCTGTTTTAGAGTAACCTATAGGTTTTAAATGATTTTTTTTACAATCAATTATTCTAGAAAAAAATTCTCAAATAATTTTAAAACGGCCTAATAATTAAACTCCTATTTACCTTGCACTGCAAAACAATTAATTTTTCCGTATTATAATCTTCGATTTAAAAATTTGCGGCATCAATCTCTAGATTTTAAACCATAAACTCTATATACTAAGTTTTATAATCTATAGGATTTTAAAAATTAACATCCAGTTTGTAGGGCCGTCTCACGAAATCTACTGAATATTAATAAAAGCTTGTATCTTTAACATTAACTTGTTTGAAAATCTGCGAAGTTAAACATTTTAATTGCTAAATTTCATCTGTGACTTGGAATAAAGTCTGTCGATAGAATCGTAATTTGCATGTTTTAAATTTTCAAATCATCCTTTGAATACTTTAACTTTTAATATATGTACTTTGGTATTTGGAATTTCACTCCAGGAATTTTCAGTGTGATATGAACTTGGAATATTTTGAATGAGTGTATCTTTACATAACGTCTTGAATTTTATGATTGAAAAAAATAAAAATCTAAAATTTTTAACGGCGCAAATGTGACGATTTTATTATTCCTCAAATTTCATGGTCCATATGAGTAATAGTTACACCTTTTGATGAATAAACTTTAGAGACTTTTTTAATTTAACAGATTTGCGAATAATTAGCTTGATAAATTAATCATTACTCTGAAATGACTTTTTCAAATTAATGCGTGTCTACACAAAGTAAAAGATTGCAAATGGTATTGGTATAATAACTCTGTGCAGAATGGGAGATACTGTTTATGATCTTGGATTTTAAAAAGTTTGAGAACAATCTATATGTATTAAGCCGTAAAAGCTGGATGTTAATTTTTCAAATCTTGTTTAATAAAACTTTATTTTATAGCTTTAATAATCCAGGATTTTCATAAAAGGTATCAACCATTTTTCTGAGTAACGAAAGCAAAAAAAATTAAGTTTAGAATATTATATCAGTTACTGTAACTGAAAATTTCTAGAGGTTAAAAAGTTTTGTCGATTCATTATTATAATATAAAACATGATGTCGATATTTTTCCTAAAACTATAAATAGAAAGAAAATATAACTGAAGTTAAGACTAACCACTTCTTATGTATCAATGCTATATGTACACTCATTGTATTAAATATAATATCAAAGCCCATCTTTTATGATAAGAATTTTTTTTACAAAAAATTTTATTTATTATAAATAATATTCGTGTGTAATTGTTTCGCAAAAATTTGAATTTTCAACCAGAAAAGATTTTGTTTGACTTTTTAGCATTGAAATATGAGATTTAAAAAATAATTTAATTTTATATGAAGCTAGTTGAATTTTTAAAACAAAAAATTCAATATTTTCAACCAGAAATGTTGTCTTTTCAAAAAAATTGATGAATTTTCAAAAGTAATCAAATTTATAACTAAAAAGGTAGTATTGTGGATAAAGCCACTGCAAACAAATAAATATTTACAAGGCAAACAAATAACTATCAAGAATATTATACCATGCGGTTACCCCAAAAATTTATTTTTAATTATCTCTAATTTCCCACTGACCAATTTTTTATTTTCCCTGACCATATTAATATTCAAAGAGCAAAATCATAAACTTGTAAAAATTTCAATCTAGAATCTTTTATAAATGAAATAAACTAATTTCAAATTAAAATTGAAAAAACTTCAAATTTATTTTACTTGACTTTTTCCCTAACCAATAAAATTTCCTGGCTTTGAAAAAAATTGTTGTTAGCTAGGTTCGTGTTTACTCAACAGGTTTGTTCAGCGTGTGATGTTCCAAAAAATTTTGTACAAGAATAAAATGCCCCCCTTAAGTAAAAAATCATAACAAAATTTTTCTAAAACGCCGATTACTACCAATACTGGACCTTCATGCTTCGTCTGCTAGCCGCACGCGCTCGAGAAGCAAGGAGTGCGCATGCAACTGCACATTTCTTTACGTCGCTTCTGAAGTTAAATAAAAATTTAGTAAGTTTATTATAAAAGTTATGGAATTAAATATTCAGCAACCTAATTTCGTAAATTTCAGTTACTTTAGTATCTTAAGTGTGTCGGAATTTTCCGAACATTTATAACAGTGTATTTGCAACATGAAAAATTAGCTAGTCTGGATAGAAATTTGAACTTTAACCTATATCGGTAATCGATAAGGGATTTCAATATGAATGGTCACATTTGGAAAACTCCAGTTATAGTTATAAAATTAGATTTTATATGAATATATCTTATCTTATAAGCGAAAATTCTGCAATATGCGAATACACTCTTTAATATATTTAAGTTAAAACTTCGAAATCTTTCTGAAAAATACGTTTTGTTAAATGAAAATGTTTTGAATATATTTTTATCCATCTCATTTTTACGTATAAAGTGCATGTCTTAAATTCTTTATAGAAATAAAATATAATTTTGATCAGTTTAGCAGCTTCTTACAGAAGACATTGAATCGACCATTAAAATTTCTTTAACATACTGCAGAGTAGAGCAGCCTTTGCCCTAATATATATTCTTTAAATTTTTAAAGATCGAAAACCTTAAAATATACATTTTTATTAAACTTATCACGGAAAAAAAAGAAGATAAACTTTACATCGATTTCCGACGAAAGATTCTCTGCAACAAAAATTAACTTCACAGGATAAAATTTACACAAATATCGGTTAAACTTTCTATTGTTTTTCCATGACAAACACATATTATTTGAAAGCCGCGAAGTTGGCTAAACAAAACTTTATCGCTCTAAAAAATTTCCTGCAACAAATTTTATTCTTAGTTTTTTTCTGTGATGTAATTGAAGTTCGAAATGCTTAGAAACTAAAATATGATTTTTTTAAATTACTGAAATAATTTTGCTATCAGGAAGACCTGGAAATAACCAAAAATTTTGCAAGTCTTTAGGAGAAAAGTATATGCAATTACCTGAAAAAACACAAATTTCATATCACATTGATATAATGCAACTTAAAATAAGTTCGATTTAAACTTTTTCTTGAATGCTAAGTTTAGTTGCTAATTTTTTCATTCATGAAATCATTCAGTTTAAAAATATTGTGGAAATTCTGAAAAATTCTACTTTCAATATATTTTCCATTTTAGGTCTTCCTTTTCAAACGCACATTTTTAATTTAAAGGATTAGAACTTGCAGTTTTGAAGACTTTAACAATTAAAAATTAAAAGTGGTTGCAATAGAACTTTTTATGATAAAAAACGTTTCAAATGCATCAACTGTAAATATCAATTAATAAATTATTTTATCATTTTAAAATAATTTCAAATTCAAAGATTCATAATTAAACACATTTGTTCAATTTCAAATCCTATTGAAATATAGTTTTAGTCTATAATATTCTATTTCTAACCGATTCAAACTGAAATTTTCTGATTAAAAAAGGTAGCAATTTATTTGAATTTAATTGTTTCGTGTAATATTTCTGTAATTTGAATGTAAAAGTCCCGGGTGGAAATTTAAGTCTGGGGCTGGCCATTCTACGGCCGGAGAGCCCGGCTTTAAGCCGGGAGCTGGCCGGGAAGCCCGAATTTAAGTCGGGCTGTGGGCGGGGTTTCTGGTCGGAATCCGACCAGCATCGTCACGCTGCGCTGCCCAGCGTCCGGCCATGGAGCATGGCCGGGGAGCCCGACCGTAGCCCGGGCAAGATCAATTGCTGATTTACTAGATTTAAATGATACTATTTTTACGTAGTCGGTGAGAGACAAAAAAGGTATTTAAAAAATAAATATTAAATGATTGCGAGTATTTTGACTTTAAATATTAATAGTCCTGTTTAGAGTAAATACATATATTACATTTTTACACATTATATTACAAATAAAATTAACCTAAATCTAACGCCTATCAGTCGGGAGTCCTAATAACTGCGCTAAACCGACAAGTTGAAACTCGTTGAAAATTCCATACTCATAAGTCATAAGCTACAGTTCAGAAAAGTTAAAGTACTAAATTTTAAGTTCTCTTCTAATTATTTATTATTATGCGGCGTTATGTAAATATAAAATACACGAACTTTTAACAGGAATACCAATAAAATACTTTTTAAATAAATAATTTAAATCGATTAAAATTTTTTTTGGCGTGATATTTGGGTTTTTCCCGTTGTGGCCAATCAGCGCCCGGTCAGCTACAGTCTGAGCATTCCATCATCAGATTTGTCTGATCAGAGCCCAGTCAGCCCCCGACTGGAGTTATGACATAAATTTTGCCTAGCGAGTCTGCGACCAGCACACGACTAGGCTCTTAAAAAACAAACAAAGCCCGGTCAGTCCCCGACCAGAAACTTTATTGTGACAGGGTTAACCCGGGCTATTTCCACACGGGGTGTGGGATTTTAATGTTTACAGAACAATTGAAAAATTATTATTTTTTAAAGGGCTTAAAAATAAAATAATTCAACTTCTAATTTAAAAATTTTTCAATTGCAAAATTGGTAATCCTTCAATTTTTAATTTGTCTAACTTAAAAAGATTTTAGAATTATATTAATTTAGGGAATTAAAAATGATAAGGTTAAAAGGTTCGAATATTTACGAATAAATGATTAATTTCAGTTTAAAAGTTTAAATTCAAAAGAATCTTATTTCCGTTTAGAGTTTAATTCGAATTCTTTTAATCTATATGATTTTCTTTTGTTATTAAACTAATGTTTTTAAATGGAAGTTCTCTGTTAGGGAAATTAGGATAAAACTGTTTTTGCTGTTGTCCAAAATAAAATACAAATCATTTGTGAAATAAAATCCAAAAACCGAGCATTTAGTGTAAAATAAGAATCTAAAAAAATTACACATTAATGTGCCTGGGTGAATAAAGCGTATTTATATTAGAGTGATTCCCGTCTAAAATATTTCCAAGAGTCACTTATTTTTCATTTTGTTTAACCCATAACTTCTTGAAGAACAAATGAAAAACAAGGGACTTCTAGGTATTAAAGCACGTTGTTATTACATCCAACGCTAAATTTATTTCCGTAATTTAAAAAAACTTACATTTTATTTTATAAACCTTGCGAAATTTAGTTCCAGTTAATTTTCCTGTTTCTCGATAGCTTTTTTAACGTTTTAGGAACCTTTCTAATAATTTGAGGGTCACCAAAAAATATATAAATCGCATCAACATTTAACAGTCTCTTTTATATTTTTTTCCTGTGCATGTAAATTCACGACGTCGAATTTATTGGGCTCGCAGCCGGTTGGGTGCACGTGTTCGAATATACACGCACGCTTTCAGGAATGTCTGAAAACCCTTTCGTCGAAGAAGCTCATGACATGGACTCTAGAATCTGTAGACACTCCAGAGTGACTCCCATCTCGAAAGTTTTCGAGGGGCTACATTTTCTTTTGTCGACAACTTCCTAATTCGCTAATGCAAAGTTTTACTAGTAAGCATGCTTAACTGGTTGGTTATGCAGGGTTCATAATTGATAGACGCTACATAGGAATTGTGGTCGAGGGGTTTTCGGAGGGTGAAAGGAGGACAAGGCACCCGTCACTTACTTAAAGCACGTGCTCTGGTTCCTGGCGGCTGCTCCTGCTCAGCTTCAGCCATAGCCATAGTCTCAGACTCAGCCTGCTGCCGGGTTAATTTTAGCATCCAAGCTGTGACTTCGCCTTGTCATTAGGACAAAGAATATGGCTGAACTGCGTTTGCATATGTCGCTTCATTAATTAACAAAGAATAACAACATTCTCTTAACGTTGCACTCCAAAAACTTGAGTTCACTTGGCACCTTAACTTATATGTGACTAATAAAAGTACCCCTGTTCTCGTTCAATCAGCAGCTGTTGCCATTACTTTGAATCAGAAAGTCAGACCAATCTTGTCTTATCCAGGGATTTTCTTCTTCTTTAGTCATTTTCTACACTTTTAGAATTATTGTAGTTTTCCACATCCGAGTCATTCAATATGATTTATTATAGATACTATAGCAAAGATGCAAAAAATCGTTTTATGAAGAGTAAGAATAAAGTTTTTCCAATTATTTAAAACAAGTTTGAAGCATATTCCAATTAGGGGTGGAAGCTTTCAACTCATTACTTGCACTTAAAATAGAAAGGGATCGCCCGTACTTTTATATTTTACGCGACTTTTAAATAAAAAATTTAAATCCATTAAAGTTAAATAAACAAATACTAAGATATATTTAAATAAAGCAATTTTTGTTTTTGAAACTGCCAACTGTAAACACCATTCAAGGATATTAATATCTTCGAATTAGCTGTATGACTTCATGAGTCACATGATGTCAGTCTTCATGATGTCATACAAAATCGAAACTTCAAGTACAAATGTTTGGTTAGTAGGAAATACGGAGAAAAATTTCAAAACTCGTTCTGTTATTGATTTCACTTATTTTCATTTCTAATAGACCCTTATAATCTTATCCTTATCCTTGTCTTATATCCTTATTGTAGTCAAATATTTTTCATAATTCATCATTAATAATCGTTGCAATCAATTTTGGTACAAATCACTGCTTTAAACATTTGACCAATATTTTTGGTTCATTTCTTACCACTCAGAGAAAAATTTGTCTTGGAATAAAAGCATCGTCCTCTTGCCTGTTTTGTTTTGAACAATGTGAATGTATTTTTTACACAAATAGAATTATTTGGCTGCAAGGTTAGGTGAAGCTAGTCGCATAAGGAAATTTTTTCTTACAAACGATTCATATTGAGACAAATAAAAATCCCCTCAACCTTAAATTCAAAAGGAAATTCCATTTACGTCGAGAAACATCCTATTGTCCCAATGAGACCTTTCTCTGAGTGGCAATATTTGTAGCTAGGCCAAGGATAATTACCGTTGGTTTAGCTATACATTCTTTTCCATTTTTATAGTATAAAACTTCGCATATAATTTGTTCATTTCATTAAAATTCATCATAAAAGAAGGGGGCATTTCTTTGGTCTTATACATTGTACAAATATATTTTAATAGAACTAAAATAAATAATCTTCTATATCACGGAGAAAACTGAGTCTGCTAAAGTTTACGGATACTTTCTGTAAAATGTATACACATTTTGATTATATTTTAAAATTTAAAGATGTCAGTTTAGCAGAAAAATTCAGTAAATCTTTCAGAAAATATCCGTAAATTTATAAAATAACTGAAAATTCTGTAAACTCTGCAGAAAATTCGGTAATCTTTAAAAAAAATCTGCACTGTCCCTATTTTATCTGAAAATCCTGTACGTTTATCAGAATTCTTTTATGCGAGTATTTTTCGCGTAAATTTATGATGAAAAGTTGGGTTTTTTTCTGGTTGACTTTAGACATATATAGCCAAAAAATTAAAGAATCGCGAACACACGAGCATGATGGCGTTGGCATTGTACAATAACATGTATTCTACATATATCTACAACCTTCGTCGTTGAACATTTGGCATGTCTCCTAGATCGTGAATGCTCTGACAAAATGTACACAGAATGCGTTTCGCAATACTTGGGACCATTGATCTGCCATGACATATCGACTGACTGAAAGCAAGAAATCATGTTTAATTAAATTTGTGATTGGGAATTGTATTGCAGTTTTCTGATCATATGAAATAAATCAGAATTGTATAGGCCATCCTAATTTTGAAATCATCAAGATATTTTAAAGTCAAAATCTCATTATTTTTATAATGTTTTGAGTTATTTGAAGTAAAATATGACTGTCTAGTAATGCGAAAGTTTCCATAAGACTAACCCATAACACAATGCTTAAAATTGTGACACCGAACTAATGATAATTTTTTTAATATGTTTCAGGTAAGTACATTCGCATCTTTACATCCAAGTATATTTGTGTAATAATTTCATATTGAAAATTTGTAAGTATGTTTACTTGTTTAACTACTGGGTATGAAACTTTTATTTTCTGATTTGATTTCTAAAAAATAGCAATTGCAATTGATTAATTGATTTTTTCAACATCACAAAATAGTTAAAGTAGGGTGTTTAGCGGACCAGGAAATCGGGAAAACATCGGAAATTTTATTCATGGTCGTGATTTTTTGTCTTCTATCGCAAACTCATCTTTTTGTGTTTATCTTCTTTTTATTATTGAGTCGAAAATCAGAGGGGGGAAAATCTGATTGCCTAATGACGTATAATATGATATCATCAGTGTTTTCGATGATTGCTTGCTTAAATTTTTTCTTTTAAGGGTGTTCTATAGGTGTACCGTCAAGTTCGCAAAATAACTTCATCTTTAAATTGAGTTATAAAATTGACAAAAAAGGACTATTATTTATTGCAAGAATTTTTAGAATGCAAACCGAAGCGTAAATAATAAAAAATATTTATTTTTTTATTTTACTATAGTTAGTTTCATATTTGTATTTTTTCTTCCGCTTTAAGCAAAATTGGTAATTTTCATAAAATTATATTTTACAAAAGCTTATTCTATTCCGTAGAAAGTTTTTAAACTAAAAATAATTATACGTAATGTTTCTAAATAAAGTAATTTTCATCAGAAACGACTAGAATATAATTAAAAAGAACCTTGTCAGGAATAAAATAAGCTTTTGTCGATTAAAATTAAATGAAAATTACGACATTTGCCTAAATCGGAAGAAAAAACACAATTATGCAAATAACTACGAACCGAGCTACTTTTTATTATTCATGCTTGGGTTTCTTCTAAAAAATTTGTTGCAATAATCAATAAGCCTTTTTTGTATGCAAAAATAGTGCAAATTTGAATGTTTCACTCAAATCCAAATGAAATCCAATATAATAAACATTATACAAATTTAATGCAAAAAAGTTGAAAAAATTTGATGACATCTCATATTTAGGAAAATAATAATAAAATAAAATAAATATATTTTTAAAATAAATTTGATAAAAACCTCATGATTACTTATTTCATATATATTTTATAAAAAATGTTTGATGCTATTCTGGCTCATTTTTTAGAGAATTCCCATAGCTTTAAACATATTCAAGAAGAAAAAGGGTAACTCTCGTTTAATTAATATTAAAAGAACTTAAGCAATCATAAGATAATATTATATTATCATAGGATAAGTTTGGCACGTGTAAATGAATGTTTTCACCCTAACATAAATTTTGTGTATTTATATTGTTAAAATTTCTATTTCTGTGTATGTTACATATAGTTTGGGATAAATTTCAAAAAGACATCTTTAAATTGATTAGGGAGAAACCAACAATTTCAAATTGACTGATCACTTGACACCTTGTAAAGCTATTCATTCTGCTATTTATCTAGAGTCTGAAATTGAAAGGACTTGTATTTGAAAGAGTCCTAATACCCATTATTCACCTATGAAAGAGAAAATCAAACATAGTTGGAAACCAATAAGGTAGCGGATCTAATCAAATTTAATCAAGCTTTCCCGTAATTATTATTTTATCGTTCCTCGGTAAACTGATTCAAGTCTTTCACTTGCACTGCACGCGACCGTGCGCACTGTGCATATTGTGTGGATATTGGCCCTCCAGAACAGAGTAGTAGCAGAAACGCGGGGCAAGCCGGCTGTGCTGTCAGCTGCCGACAGATTTATTGAGTGGCACGTGCCGATGTGAAGCAATGTCGTTTCACTTTCCTGTTTTCTTCCAGAGTTCCGTTCCGTTCATAAACGACTGCATGATCTTGAGTTTCAAATGCACGCTTTGATTATTATTCCGCTTCTCTGCGCTTTAGTAGCCCCTTTTACTCGCTGGAACAATCAGCCCGACTAACCAGGTGGATTTTATAACAGCCCCTTCGCCTTTTTGTCACTGGAACTAATTTCAAACCTGCTAGCTAATTCTTTTTTCATCTTGTCATTTTTTTTAATTTCGACGAAAACTCTTTACTGATATTAATAGTTTTTATTATTTTATGAAAGGGGAAAAATGTCGTTTTTTTCATTCGTAAAATATTAATATGTCAGATTTTTCTTTCAAAATCCTTTATTAATTGCTTAAGGGAACACTCTTTCAAATTTTTATCCAAATTTTTATCCAAATGTATCAATCTTATACGATTGTACTGTACCAAACGGAATTCATGATTCAGTTGATCGCATTTTTGAGCTCCACACAGCCGCTCATGACAGCGTTGATTCATTCAGAAGGATATGCGATGGTAGTTAGTCAATTTTACTATTTCGAAAATGCCCCATGTTTCGATAAACGGATTAAAGTTGAATATTGTACAACGACCGAGGTCTGCTATCTCATGTTTATGAAGTATTCAGCAGTATCTTGAAATGCAGCGCGACTCCATGCTAATATCAAATAATTCCTGAATTCTTGACATTACGGAAGATTTTATTATTGGATATACACCTGACTAGGGGTTCTGTTAAAATGAAATTACGTCACGTCACTCGCGGAGAAACGAATGGTCCCTGTCTCATCTGTCGATCTAATTTATACAACTACTCTTGAATAATCAATGACATTCTCGCAGTGCCGGATATCTCGCTCCATCGCTTCACCTTCATAATTTGATTAAAGCAGAAATTAGTCACAATCTGATAATAAGCGATTTTACCGATTAAACTTCTGCCCCACTATCGACTTATTTGATAACCACTTCAAAAAGTGACTTCAATTTCAGGAAATCTTTTGTTGATTCAAAACATTATTGATGGACATCTTGTTTACAGAAAATACTACACTTTGATCCTGAAAATCCAGAAAGGCCATCCAGTTGGATTGGTTTCATAATTTAAAGCATTCAAGTATGGAAGATTTCATTTGGTAAATGTTAATACAACCACATTTGGGTGCTTTTCTAAACTTGAAAGTATTCCAATCAATGTTTGATTTACGCTTATTTAACACTTATATTTTTATGCTGTTAATACTAAATCATTCAAATATTAATAAATTAATAATGAAATAACATATTTATTTCGATATTTTATTGCTTATAGTCGTAACATAATTTCAAAAATATACAAAATCCAATAGCATTTCGTATTTATGCTTTATCTTCATCCCTGCATTAGGTGACACGCTCATATGTATACGATTAAGTTCCAAATCATCAAGGCGTTGCAAGCAATGAACAACTATGTTGAACGGAACGTTGTCAATGATGTTTTGGTGGCCAGGTGTTGTCACTTACGTATTTGCAACGTTGATACTTTGGGATTTACTGAATAATTCAGTTAGATCTTTCCTCCTGAATATCTGAAAATCTTGTTATCAGACCTTACCAAACCTTCTTTGTCCCTTTCCTCAACGTCTTCCAAGTATCAATCAGTGATTATCTGCGCAACCAATCCAAGATAATCAAACGTGCTTTTAACCTCCAAGCTGACTTAGATTCTAGACATGTTGTAGTCTGCACCTCAAGATCTATCTGCGAGATGAGAGAGCGATCTTGACGTGTTTCAACGGATCAGCGTCCCGCCTCGGTGGATCTCATTCGTTCTTTCTGGTTTCTGCAGGCGTCCCGACGGCGACCCTCGGGCGAATCGTCTGCTAAGACCTCGTCCGCCATCATCCTCGACGCGGTCTTCGCGATTCAGCATCTTCATTCTAGTGGCGCGTCGATCAAATAACTCGTGGGCAAAAAGGGGTACAGGGGGGTGCGCCGGTGCAGAATCTGCGAAGGGGTATAGCGCGAAGCACAGGGCTATATCGGTGGTATTTTGGTTTTGGCTCGGCTCGGCCCGTGCAGTTCTGGGAGTGGAGTTCTAAAAACAGCAGAGGTAAGTCCTATCCGAATAGCAGCTGCTCGCAGCCTTAGCTTAGCCACCAGCAACTCGCGCTCGCTCGCTCGCATCAACGCTACTTGTCTCCTCTTCTTATAATACCTACCCAGACTACGCCAACCACCACGCACCCCGATTTATTTCTTCACACCGGAATTATTTTTGGTATCTTTTCCCTCGGTTTGTTAATACTTACTACACGCTAAAATTGTAACCCCGCGCAACCCGTGCAACGCGCTACGAAAACGTTTTACAATCAAGGTCCGCTTAGTTCGTTTGGCGCGCGCACTGCATGCACTTCGCACCTTTCGGGTTTTTCGATAGTTAAACCTTCCTTTGATAACGATCGCGATTCTGTTAGCTATATTTTGGATCGATTGTTCATGATCCATATCACTTTCTCTGTCCCAGTGGTTTCGGAAAAGGACTAAAACTGATAGTCCGCAGCGAAGATTCGCTAGCGTGGAATAAGAGCACGGAGGAATATCAGTGTCAAGTTGTGCTATGGTTATGAGGATGACATTGGTCATTAGTGCGCGCTTCTGCGAACACGAGGCGATGACTCCTCAGCTCGGTAGACCACCACCATGTATCACGGATACTATAACCCGGCTCATGTAAGTCCGTAGGATAACATCAACATGGCGTCTACCGTTCTCGCGATGCAATCTTTTCAGGGGAATCATCTGATCAGAATCCCGTTGTCACAGAAACTTTATAGGGGAAGATTAGCAGTTATTTACTCAATAGTCGTTCAAAACACTCAGGCGTTTTTGCTCAAGGGCATAGGGTTGTATAAGTTTAGTACGAGCCACATTCAGGTTGCTATCTATTCGTTTTATGACTAGTAGTCACATGAATCTTAAAGTTCCCATTCGAAATAGCTGTTAGTGCGTAATTATCACCTATATTACTCTACGACTTAATCGACATGTTGAAACTTTGAAAATTAGACAAGCATTAGATGATTCGCTAGAGCAAATGTGCTTGCAATCTGATATTGAAAGTATTCGTGTTTGTCGCATTTTTAAGAATAATGTAATGACATCCCTAAAAGTATGTTCACATGCCGTTATGTCTTCAGAATTATAAAGTCAAGAAAATTTGATATCGCAGTAAAAAGAGAAACATTTTTCTTCCTTATTTGTTCTAGGCAAATAGAATATTGTCTTTTTTTAAATTTGATCTGACATTCTACTCAGGATTATGATTGTAATCTCTAATCTCATGCATGAATTTCTGAGCCTTTCTATTAAGCTATCCGCAAAAAAGAAACTGTGCATTTCATGTCTCCCAATTCATGATTTTTTCAAGATATATTACAACATTTTTACATTATTAACGTAAACATAATATTCTCATGAATGGTTAAGAACATAATATTATTGAAGACGTTTATGATCAATGAAAATTATTCTTATTCATAAACAAGGGAATGTCTCCAAACTGATCAAAAATACAATTTGGATTATTTCCAATACAAAATCTTGTGCTTGTTAGCTGCAAAAACGTATATTCTTGTGTTAGAAGCGGACCATTCCATTATAATTATTTACGAAAATAGTCGTTTACCATTCATTTCAGAACCTCAGCGAATACAATTACTCCAGTCAATGGGGTTATATTGATTTCAGATAATTAAATTTCTGTTAATGCATTAAAAACACATTTTGACAAAATATAGAAGAGTTAATTCATGAAGCATGATCCATGCATTTTGTAATTCATTTGAAAAAGTGATAGGAATATACCTTTATGTGTTGTTGTTTATAACACCGAAGACGTGAGAATTATAAATTAGAACAAGTTGTTTTTAACGAAACTTCTTTTCTTCATTATTGATTATTGAAATATCTGAAGATGTGACACGCGAAGATGCCAACTCGAATTACATACTAAGTTTTCTCCATGATGTTGTGCAATGGAGTTCTTTCGCAAACGTATTATCGCATATATATATGAGCGCATTAGCGTTGAACGCAAATGTTGTCTCTGATTAGGTGTCATTTGCTGTTCTTATTGTAAGACTGCTAATTACTCGTTTAGTGACGTTGAATCTTCTTCGATAACAGGTTTTAGGTGAATATTTGACGCAGAAAAAAGGATACGTAAAATTGACAGAATAGAGTATGTTCGGTATGGGCAAGATTACTTTAGTAGATTTTACGAGGACTTTAATTGAACGAGTTAATTTTATGTAGATTCACCTATCTTCCAGTAAAATCTATAAATTAATAAAAAAAATCAGAATTCAGACGGCTTTCTTCTGTGGGTTCGTAATCACCTTCATGGTTTTATATTTTATACTCCCTCAACATCGTATTATTGTTTTTAATAATATATTATAAAGGCTATTAGAAAAAGTAAACTAGCGTTTTAGCTGTAATAACATGAATTCCCAACAATCAATAATAGTAAAAAATCGTAGTACTAATGTTAATACTCCTCCATAACGTATTTACCAAGAGCTTGGTCTTCGTACGTCCCCCACGTTTATGCCCAGGCCTTTTAAAATAGAAGGTCAAAGGCATTGAAAACTAAAATTTAGTGATTGTGAATTATCTTTTTTGTTAAAGCTTTTTAGGCTTTAAGCCCTTTAAGGAATATATTCTCATCACGTGCCTCGTTAGAAAAAAAGGTTAAAAGCAAATTTTCAGATCTAATTTAAAAACTATTTTGTTATTAACCATTCTCTTGTACCTTGTCTATTTTTATTTAAAAATTTAATTTGTTTATTTGTAATTTAATTTTTCAGGATTAAAACAAAAACTACCTCTCTTTAAAAAATTATTAATGACGAACTTGCAGCTTTTTTTCGGTGAACGACTTCCGTCTGTTTATTTTTTCGTAGCTTGTATCGTTTGTCCACATTTTTTTACTTTCAATGTTGTTTTTATGAATAAAACAAAAACTGTGCGTCAAATCAAAAAGTTTTTCATAACGCATTTGTAGAAATTTTTTGGGTGCACACTTTTTGTCTGCACATCTTTTTTCGTATCTCGCATAGTTTGACCAAAAAATTCCTGAATAGGAACATTTTATGGTGGTTGTTAAAATTAGATCCTTGAATTCTTGGTTTCATTTTCAGGAATTCTGTAAATTAACTTCATTATTGGACGTTAAATAGGATTTTAAATTTGATTATAATCTAATTTGAAATTTCTTAAAGTTTAATTCAAAAAGTTTTCATGATAATCTTGTAGGGCTTTCGAAAAGCAAAGTTTTTCTCCTCTTAACTTTTTTCATATCGTGCGTCATTTACCTTAAAATGTTCTTTTTTTTCTTTTTGGATTTTGAAAATGCTATAACTCTGGTCATTTTTACGTTATAAACAAAGTTATGGGTATAAACTGTTCTCCTTTTTGCATACTATAAATAGCCGCACATAGAATTTTGAAAACTTGAACAAAATGATTAAAAACATTTTTTAATTGCTATAACTTTTTAATTTTTATACAAAATAGCTGGTTAACGAACTTCGTCCTTCTTTTTGATCCCTGTAACTGTGCGCCAAATTGCAACTCAGTCCGATTGGTCGTTCAAAATTTGCCCAGTATACAGACGACAAAGGCGACAGCGACAACAGATAGACGGACACCACCGTGAAACTGTTTTTTTTTCGGATTTAGGGGGTCTCGAAACTTGAAGATTTAAAGAAATTCGCAATAGTCAGTTTTCATTGTTTATTTATTATTATTGATTTTTTTTCAATTAGGAGTACAAATTAATCAATCCAGAGTAAAAAAACATTTTTAAATCCATACTGAGATTTCTTATCTCCAATTGGAAAACCTATTTTTTCCGTATGGTGGGACTTCTATAGGTTCTAATCATAGTTTCTCTAACAGTCTTATATATGATATTGTGAACTTTTAAGGTAGAAGAAAAGCTTGAAACATCACTGTATTGTTCATCTCAACTTGACTATTTTTCTTTTTCCTCAATTCGTTAGTCGAAAGAATGGAAATTTTAAGTAATCTACGTAATTAGTCTTTCAATTGGCATATTAAAGAGAATAAATGGAATTATAATATTCAAGTAAAAATTATTTAAACCTAAAGCACAAATTTTTTCTTCACTCATAATTAAGCAATCGTGATGCTTCAAAAGGTCATCTATATATTGATCCATATGCCCCACTACGTCACAGATAGATTTTCTTTGAAAAAGTTCACCTGGTTTGTTCGTCGTGGAGTTTTGCTTCCACTAGCCAGGTTGACGTCATCCTCGACACTGTTTTTTGTTTCTTTTTGAAAACGTGCCAAATGCGTGAAACATATGCTGATTCTTCATCGCGTTTTTGGATAAGCGCTACCCAGCGGGTAAAAACTTCTTGAACATAACGTAACAACGTCAAAGTGAGCGCACCCCTCAATAGTGAGCCACTCCGTCTTGTTTTCACTTGAGAAGAGTAAATTTGATGAAAAAAAGTTACGTGTTGCATGAAGTTCGTAGATATATTAGGTATAATACTATATAATGTATGCTACACGGGACAGAAGTTATTAGTAACAAATCAAGAAAATATTAGTCTGAATATCAGAAAACCCCATTATTTTTTTTCTTATCAAAGAAAATTTTTCTTGTCTCAAGGAAATGTACTTGATTACACAAAATTAAGTCCAAACCAATTTTCTTGATTCAATGCTAATTTCTTTACCGTGTACGAAACATCATGTATATGCTATGTCAAACACGCATGATAGAAATCGTGAAAATTCACAATATTTATTATGTACGTCACACAATAAACAAAAGAAATGAAGAATGTGATCCATGTGCGTACATTATTATTATATAACCAAAAATTCCAAAACACTCCACACTTGGTGACCCTGATAGATTGCATGTTTACTGGTACGACTGACACATCCAATTTAGCTGTGTCTTCACGCATATAGTAAATTATAAAGAACACATATTGACTATCGCTATGGGCATATATTTTAACGTGCGAGTTTGTGTGTATTTTACATTGTATTTTACAAGGTCTTCATATATATTTCAGTAAACAATCGAAGTAAATGTTGCCAGTTGGTACCTATAAGTACGAATTTCGTTTTTTACCGATTACTGTGGCTTACTAAAACTTGGCTCAGTAATAATTTTTAGTGACTCACTGTTGTTGATTTTGCACTTATATTCATTTTCAGTAAAAACATTTAATAATTTCTGTGGAACTTTCCGAAAATTGTAATTTAAATATTTACAATTGTTTTAAATTCCTGCGTTTCGATTTTTGCGTCCCCCGTTCTTAGAAACAATCGAGTATGCAAGTTTGGATGTTTTTATCTTTACATTTTTATACGCTAGTTACTACACGGCTGTGCAAAACAAGCAAACTAATAAATATATTCATAGTCGAATTGAGGAATGAGTGCAAACGTATTTTCTTCTGGGAAGTTATTTTTTAGATAATTATACATAATGGACAATCTAAGCAGCAATAGTACACCAATTTGTAAAATGAATATTTTTTTTAAAAAGTAGTGATCATTGTGAGATAAAATTTTCAGTGAAGTATAAATATATCCTGAAGTGAGACTTGGGAATCGGAAGGAGGATTTGTATTGCATTTAATGAAAATCAGATCGTTGGTGGAAGAGAGCAAAAAAGAGTAGAAAGACTCGGGAGGAAAAGGAAAAAGGAGCGCGCGTGCGGGGATGGGATCATTGAACGCGATCCTTTTGGCGTGATTATCGCTCCCTTTTCCGTCCATCTTCTTACAATTTATCTCCCTGGCTGTGCATGGTGTTTTTTGAGTGTCGAAACAAGATGTCCCTCAGGTCGAGAAGGCAGGGTGAGCGGATATCCGGTGCTGCGACAGACGTCCCAGTCTCTGCTGCTGATCTACAGGACGTGGGGTGATCTTCCAGTAAATGAATAAACGTTAGTGTTACTGCTAAGCTAGAGAAGATCACGAAGTTTGGCAGCCACCTGGTATTTTCGTTATGGGGTTCTGCTTAAGCTTATGGTGCGCTCCTCTACATTCTTACTTATACGCCTACCCTATACGGGAAGTCAAACTTCTTCACTCTTGCTACATTACATTTTACATTCTCAGCCGCCCTATAAGAAAATCCAAAACAAAAAAAACAACCGTCCCCTCTAGCTTTTATCTCTGTGTGCCTTCGAAAGTTATTCTTCTAAATCGTTTGTTATTTATTGTTTCTTCGTCTGTTCTTATATGTGAAAATGTTCCTAATCAATACAAAAAAAAATTCGTCGTAATTTCCAAGCCTGGCGTAACTAATAAATTACAGACGGGTTTTAAGATCAGTTTTTCTTCACTCTGGAAAAAAAAGTACTTGGCTGACACATCTGCCAGCAACACTCTTTTCTCTTAAAAATTTGGCTCGGAAACATTTAATCCAAAACTAAAAAATCGAAAAATTTATGAAAATTACAAATTACAAATTAATTAATTATTATTTTTATATTTTCCGTATGGAAAAATGTTATTTTGCTGGCCCGACCCAGGCCAGACTGTCTGTTTTCTAGTCTTGAAGCTGGCCAGCTGGTCTGGGCTGGGCCTGGTCAAAAGTGTAACATTTTTTTGGCTAGTTCCAGGCCAAACCGTATGGTCAGTCGCTAGTTATGGGCTGGTCAGCCACTAGTTAGATGCTGACCAGCCGCTAGCTAAACTCCCTTTATTTTTTTTAAAGACATAGAAAAAACTCATTTTTCACTATAAGTTTATTTAGCTGATTAGCGCCAAACTTGGACCAGACCAAACTGTCAAGAAGAATGAAAAAAGTCTTTTTTCATAGTGTGGATGTCTTATTTTCGTTCATTTTATATACCGTGTAACTTTTTCGAAATATGTCTAAAAGAAATTTGCTGATTAAACTTACAACTTTTTTTGGGTTTGTTTCGCTGCTCAGCGCCAGTCTTGAGACAGACCAGACCTTCCAGAGTCCAGACCAAACTTTGACCTGTTATTGTTCTCGGATGGCTGAGTATGAAAGGCAGACCTGGGAAATATCAGCGCCAAACCTGGTCCAGAACTAACTCCGGACTGCCATGACATTATTTTTCCAAACAGGTCATAAGAGCACAGCCCACTTTTTTATTTTTTGCATTCATGTTATCGTGCACTTATTTATAAAGTGTAGCATTGAAATCACTGTCACGTAGAAATGTCTATAGTCCCAACCTGTTCTATTAAGTACGAAATTTAAAAATATGGAATGAAAATATGCTTGCCTAGTGTATTCTCCAAAATTTACATATAAAAGCTGAAAACTATACATTTTTATATATGCAGCTTTACTCAGTGATATATTCAATGATTTTGTATTAAAACTCTACAGTTCACAAAAGTTGAAAGCTTTCCTCATCGTACAGGATTTTTTTGATTAATTATCTGTATCTTAACTTATGAACTTTTTCCTTAGTTTATTTTTTTTTCTTTGTTAAGCCGGAGATATACTTAAAAACTCTTCTAAATTCGCGGAAAATCATCCACCTTCGACCTTCTATTTTTGTCTCAGGATCTGGTGATCTGGTCTCACTTCTGTTGTTTTCCGTGACATTCTATTTTCAACCTGGTTTGATCGACCAGGTCACACGGTTAACTAGAATTTATTCAGTAATGAAGATGGACATTCCCAGATTTTAGTTAGAAATTTAACACTCCTGACACCGTGCAGAGGAAGTGGAATGCAATGACAAAAAGGGAAAAGTAACGCTTTTTCATTTAAATATATTAAAACTTAATGGGATTCATCTGAGAAGTCGAGCGAATACTTTCCACTGTAAAAATAGATGATAAAATAAATTAAGTGAAATACAATCCTAAAAATTCAGATTATTTAATAATAATCACTTGCAAATATCCCGATTATTCCACGGCACAATTCATCGTAATTTTCTTACCGATAATTTATTGGCAAATTAGTAAAACTTTTTAGTTCTTTTGAATAATTATTAAATCTGAAAGCTATTATCTCCATCTCAAAATTCAATATTGAAATTGACCTAATATTATCTGCCTTTAGCTAAATTAAATTTTACAATCGACCGATAAAATATCTGTTCACGGAGAACAATGCGGATTTGAGAACAAGTTTTAAGGACCGGAAATTTTAAAGTGAATCCTAGACAGCTAGGATTGTATTCAGAAATCGTAGACTTCCGGGACTAAATCCTGAACTGCTCCAATCTCATTCCAAGAGCCACTGTAGGCAGCACTTAACTTCTGGGTGGAGCGCTGGGCGCTGAGGGCTCTTGTAGCCAAATTCATTCAGGACTTGATTTCTCAAAAGACAAGACTCAGTCCCTATTTTTCGAATTTCTTGTTTTATGTGTGTATTGAAAAATCATTTCACTCTGATTCTTCAAATATAAAATTTTATTTTTTTAAAAATTATTTTGATTTCTGTCTGTTTTCACTGTTACTGTGATCGAAAGTTTCAATCATATATTTCAGAGTGAAATATCGCAATATATCCTAGTTGCTTCGTCGCTCATAATTATTAATCTACTCTGATTTTTAACGCGTCCCCGCATTTAAATGCCCCGGGTTAATTAAATGTCAAGCTTCGCTCGTCCATTGGTACGGCATTATTCAACATCTCCGAGAGTTTTTCGTGCTGCCCATATTCTCTGTCACTTTTGATTTTGCACATTTCCCACATTTTCTGCGGTATATAACAGACGGGCTTCAAACTAAAAATATTTATTTCGATAACTGTCCGATTATCCAATAAAATTATCGAGTAAATATGTGAAAAGTCGAGCATTCTTAAGATATGAACGGGATAAACTAGTAGGGATTTAAAAAATTATCGCCTGAAAATATCCCTTGTCATTCCCTATACACTATTTATATTTCATATATTTAAAATTTGAAGAAAAAAAATCACTTATAACGAAAGGGTACCATATTCTTGATCCTGAATATCAATTTTGAGCCATGCACCACTCTTTTCATGTTCTTACATTTAAAATCATACATCACAGAAAAACGCTGGTGTTAAACTTGTTGCAGCTGAAATTTCATTGGTCTCACAATGAGCATTTCAGAGAATGTTTAATCACATATATATATTCCTATGGACGTAGTCGCACATCTGGGCATCTAGGGGAATGTGTCATTTTGAGACTGAATTTTGGCTCTTGCTGAGAGTTGTGGAGTGCTGAACAGCACAGTCAGCCACCTGAACACCTGTCAAAGAAATTATTAGCTTTGCGATATTAGACTAAATAATTGTTAATAAGCAAACTAATTGGAATAATATTTGCCTAATTTTCAACTTTCTTTCATTTAACAGTGCGCACTAGTCACTTAAAATAAAATTATAACTTCCTAATAAAACTTCCAAATGCTAGGTTAATCATGGCCGTCGAAATTTAAACTATGTAGGATGTATACAAAAAGTCATGACCGTTTACATCTATAATTAGGTATTTTCACTTCAACCAAGAGCTAACTTCACTTCGTTGAATGCAGAAGATATAGAGAAAATTTCTTCCAACAGGGCCAGGCATCAATTTCGATGCAGACGGTCACGACTTAGTTTTTATATCCCGGCTTTGGTTGTTTGAATGTCATGTCGGTTTTGACTAACCTAAGATTTGGAAATTATACTACGCCAAGTAAAATTTTGATTTCAAGAAACTAATACTCACTGGTAAATGGTCGCAAATTAAAAGTTAGGTAATTATTATTACAACTTACCCGCTTCTCGACATCTATTTCACCCAAATAACGCACGATAAAATCATCTTGACAGGTGACTGACAGTTTGTAGACAATACTTCACGTTGCTCTGAATGCGAAAAAACAGTCTCTAAATAATGGTTTTCCCTTAGATTCTCATAATGTGTCTGTGTGTCTCAAATATGTTTCAACTCCATTGAACATCGATTTTGGTCTAATTGGGAGGATCGGCGATTTTTTGTTATATCTATGACTTAAAATTTGATGGATACATTAGACATCTGGAACGTGTTCAGCGGCACCAAAAATACGTAAAATTTGCAATGACCGCGCTTTCGTAAGCCACTAACTAATTGATCAGTAATGGTTTTCATGTCACTTATTCGGACAAGAGAGCTGATCAATATTTTTGATCCAGGGTATATTCAACAAGAATGTCTTTAATGGATATCTGACAGATTGCAGGTACTCGTTTCATCCGATGCATAAAACATTTGATTCCAGGTGTTATATTTAACCTCAGCTCCAGATAACTGATAGAAGTACCACTTCCCTACATTTCTCTCTGGTAATCCAAAATCATATTCTATTTAAACTATTTTCTTAAAATTCTTTCTTTCCTGGTTAGTTTAAAAGTCTAATTTGACCTCTCAATAATTTTGAACATTAGCGATTTCAGATTTCAAATTTATTTTGCAGAGAGGTAAAACATGCATTATGTCATTTTATTTAGAGGACATATGTGTGCTCTTTGCTCTTTTCTTTATTGTAAATTTATCTAGGGAGTGTTTCTCGGAAAAAAGTTCATGTAATTTTGTGATTCTATGACGTAAAGCAGTATATTTTTTCACCTTTTATATCACGTCATTCGAAATGTCAAGAGGTTTCATATTCACAGAAGAAAATCGTGGATAATGCCGTAGCTTCATTCAATCAATAATTCTGTGATTAAAATTGAAGAAATTTTTATTTTATACGAGTATTATAATATGTCTTTGTTCCATTTTTATATAAACAAAGTATGTGTCTTATTTTTGGCCCATATATAAATGCTTCTTTTTCTGGGATCCGCCCTAAAATATTTTAGATTTAAAAGTATTTATAAAAGATGTTCCTATTAGTTGAAAAATTATGGAAATTTTTTCTATGTACAATTTTTTCTAGTGAATATTAATAAAAAATTAGAAATAAAAAATGGTTTAATTCAGAAATGTTTGAAAATGTGCGCAAAAAAAAAAATTTTTTTTGAAATGAGTTGAATGCATACTATCTTGAAAAAGTTGAATATATTTCGAAACTGCAATTTCTTTAGCTTATGAATTGAATCAAAGAAACATGTTATTATTTTTCTTTGAAAGAAAGAATTTTTTTATTTTTTAATATAAGATTTTTCCCCGATTTTGGAACGCTTTAAACATCACGACATTTGTTTTATGTTTGCAAATAAACAGTTTAGTATGTGTGGGCACCGTTTGCGGGGTCTGTTCAAATTAAATCAGAAAAAAAGTTGGAAAACTAACCGGCCTATATCATACACCTCAAAATATTTAATTACGATACAATATACTTGTAAAAAGAATGAATGAATTGAGTTCGAGTCGATTCAATGTTGCGCCTGTCATACAATTAGTAGACGCAAGCATATTATTGTATCTCGAATGAACTGATAAAATCGGTTCATTCGAGATTTTGTCAATTGAGGACTGTAAAGCAGTCCTCCCAAATCATTTAAACGTGTCTTTATTGTCATAGATTATTCAGTTCTATTGACAATATGATTCAAATTTTTCTTACAGTATCACCTACAAATTTCGAAATTACTCAAAACTTGACGAACTAAAAAACATAATTGGAAGCTTATCAAATAAAACTTTTTATTTTCTTAAATTTGGTCAAAATATTAAATTTGAAGTATGTTTTTTCGCTATATTCGAATTTGTTCTATATTTTATTTCCATTACAATGTAGGTGCAACTTAATTTTTGTATGAACATTTTTTAATCTCGGTCTCAGATGCTGTAAATCACTTATTAAAAAAGTGGTACTTGCTTTCTTTTCGTCTTTTTATGCTGAGAAAAAGCAAAAACTGAATTTTGGCACTTATTCTGGATTATGTCTTAATGGCTATCTCCTATAAATTAGAAATGATGGAAACAAATGGAGGACAGATTTGAATTCAGCGTTAAAAAAATACTTTGGAAATAGTGTATTTCATTTCAGTTACGTGCGTCACATTTTGTCGACTAGTGTATTAAAATCAAAATTTGCCACGACATATTTCTACCAGTTGTATCAAATAACAAAAAAAGTTCCGTTTCCATATTATGTAAGAAGTACATCATCAGGTGTAAGTGGCTCGCTTATAAAATTGTGTTATAAAATGTTCAGGTTAACACATAGAGACTAAAATCATTTCAATTAGAAAGAGAGGACATTGTTCGAAGATTCTTTTTATTTTTTTCGGAGGTCACAGTCTTACTATTGTTATTATTATACTCTCTGAATTTGAATCACAATCAAACTTTACTGAGTTAAATCATTAAAAGTTCTTTATTGGGAATGAGTGGATAATCAATTAATAAATTTAATCTTTGAATTCATATTTACTGCTTCAATCAGTATCAGTGTCTTATGTCACTTTGGCCTTTAATTTAAACAAAAATTAAAATCCCTCGGAAAACTGACTCAAGTATATAATTGAGCCTCCTCTCTCTGAGGAATGGTTAAAATGATTTTTTTCGCGTTTTATTAGGGGATGTTGCTAGGATATATAGGTCTATACTGAATAAATTGTCACTTTAACTAGGGAACGTAAGCAAGCGGGAGTGCTTATATTTAATTTCTACAGAAAAAGTATAACATGTGCGCTTATGGCACTCGCCAACTTTAGATGCTTTTTTCTCGGAAAGTAGTTTTTTGAAGTCCTAACTAGAAAAATGACCTGGTGACTCATTTTTCAACCAAAGGGTTTAACTTCGTCGTTCAACTTCTGTCTAAATCTGAATTATTGCAGAACTACTAATTGTGAATTTAGATCATCCGACGGCGTTTACTATTGGCTTTAGTAATCATTTCGTTATTAATTTAATACTTTTCTTTCAATTCATAATGAAATTTTACTAATTCATTAATTTACCGCTTGGTACCAAATGAGTAAGTAGGAATTGTGCAAGTAAATTTTGAGTAGAAATGCTTACTAAAGCAATTGGTAATGGTAAATAACTTCGCATTATTTTAATTAGTAGTTTTCTACAACGAAAGACTGCGAGTTGATTTTTTCAAGATGGTCTCTCCCTGATTTTTCCAGTGCGTGAATTCCTTCGCACTATGTACAGCAGGTAATCGAGATAAGAGTACGCGTCGGTCTGAAAGAAATGGAAGGGAGTTCACGTCGTCGTAGGGTAGGCATCTTTCGCGCGATCGCGTTCTGTGCGCCCAGGGTGCGGAACGCCGCTCGAGTGAAAAGATAAAGAGACGGATGAATACTTCATTATTTTATAAGACCGTAAAACTCCACTCCACAACTCAAAGAGAATTTCAAAAGTACGAAACTATCGAGAATTCAGGAACTTTTTCCACTTTTCTCTTGAAAATATCAAATCCACTTGAGTGTAGAAAATCGATTACTAAATTATGAGACCGATCATCATGATAATTTTATTTGCCAGATAAGATAGTATCGATAATAAATCTTTGACTCTTTATTTGTATATACTTTGCAGTTTAAAATAATGTAAGTCTACGATTTTCTGTGACTTTTTAATCTGTTTGATTGGATACATTCGATTATCTTCCAGAGGTATATAAATAAAGATATAAATAAAGAGCAAATCTGTATCAAGGTGTAGGTTGATAGGTGATATACATTTAGACCTACTGGGATTCTATTTCAGATATCAAAAGTTCAAGGTTACAAATATAGTCAATATTGATGAAATATTTTACGTATTTTGTTGAGTAATTAAAAGTTTATTATTTTGTGCTGCATAATTTATTGATTGATACTTGTAAGAAAATTGTGATTTGGATATGTTGTTTTAATTATTTAAAAGACTTTAAAGAGGAATGGAATTTCTCTCAGAACTAATTATATAACTGTACACTTTATTTATATTTAATTGTAATATAGAAACTAGTGAATAATTTATTGGAAAGCTTTTCTTCTACTTCAAAGATTACAGACTTTGTTTTACTGCATTTTGTGTTTACTTTTCACACTTCCTTCTTATCTGCACGCCATCTGCAATAAAACTTTTGTATTTTCTTATATAAGAAGCATTTTGTAGCTTCCATCATTTGTTTAACAGAACTTATTTTAAATATACTCTTAAAAATCTCTTGTATTTTTATATATTTTTCCTGAATTTATTGCATTGGAGAAATAAATTATGCAGTCCTCCAAATATAAAATAGTGCATATTTGGCTAATGGATCCTCGCAAGGCATTCATTTCGTTTCACACAGAATGAAAAAATATACTTTTTCCCCTAATTGACTCTTATTTGACCTACTTTGACGTGAAGAAATTTTAATTTACTGGGAAATTGGCCATGCATTATTTTCAACGGAATATTCAGGACAAAATTGACCAAATTACAACCCATACATTTTCGCTGTTATCTCTGCAAAAGATCTGAAAATTTATCATAAAATATTGAAATTTCTTCCAATAAGCATAACTTTCTAGTGAGTTCATAGTAATTTTCCTCACATATTATGAATAAAATGAACGATGATACTGCGTTATGCTAAGCATAATCATAATCAGCCAAACTTTTCATTAATTCCCCTGTCTCTCAAGTACAATCTGAACTATACTTAAGATCCCGAAAATATCAATCTCGAGCAATTCCAAATTCTGAAGAAGAAAAAAATATTTCTCAAAAATTCTTGCATACTCTCAGACAAGAAAATTTTTGCGTCTATATATGTGGTCGCGAATTGAATTCCACCAGAGAGTGATGTGAGTGTAAACGAGCGAGAGAGAAAGGACAACAGGGGGGTTTGGGGGGGTGGGGGTTGTTGTCGCTCAGGGGTTGAGTGAGGGAGAGGGTGGACCAGCTGACCGTGGAGTATACGGTAGCGACTAGTGATACTCAAGAACTAAGGCGAAAGACGGTGGAGTGGGACGAGTGCATCCGGCACAGAGTCAGCGGGTGTAGTGGATACGGAACGCTTGCGCTTGGCGCCCGCATGTAGCGCACTTTCATTGGTCGGGCTCCACTGACGTCAGCTACGGTATCGGCCAATGAAAGGCCTCCTTGGCTACATCACTAACTACACACTAGTACATATTCAAGTAATGCTCATGCATTCGCGCATACTCATGCATTCTCTCATACACTCATGCATTCAAGAATGTACTCATACACTCGCGCATAGTCACCCATGTGTACTCATAATATTCACATAGCTTGCTCATATGCATACACATTTGAGAATATCATGCGCATACACGTATACGCGCAGCATACGCATGCATGCCGAGACTCATACACATAGAGAGTGCATGCGGAGTTGTGAATGCGCACATGTGCATACAGGCAGTGTGGAGGTTTTATGTCGCAGTCTGTTGGGATGTTTGGTCTCCACTTTTCGCTCTCCTTGTCGCTTTCTCAAATCTTTATTTCAGGCCCGACCGCGAACTCGGGGCGAACTGGTCGAAGCGCGCGCGACCGCCCCGCTTTTTACGCCCCCCGGTGGCTGCTCTGGCTTGCGACGAAGACGACGACGACGACGCACGCAGTTTCTAAATTTGAATCCTCGGAGAGAGGTCGCGCATCGCGTGCTATACCGCAACTCACATGTGACGAGTATTTTAAGGCAATGTACATCTAGTCAACACATCTAGTCTACACCGTCGCGGATATGCCGAAACGGCCGACGGACTATATTATTAACTCGTATCACTATAAATAATTCGGGATCGTAAGGAAGGAATCACCTCTGAAAGTGCACCGACTCGCGAAACTTTTTCCGCGATCCGACAGTTCATCCGCTTGAAATATAGCAACATCCGGAAGTGAATTTATCGATGGTGCTGTTAAATAAATCGGTGCTTCGCAATTAATCGTGGATCCAACATAAGTAAATACTTCAAGTTTAATAATTAAAATAAATAATGCATACATATTGTTGCTGACGAATAATATTGCGAAAGGTGATCTATGATAGATAGGCTTTTTTAATGGCAAACCTCATGGACCAACCGCGTGTCGGGCTTCTGTTTTGATCGTGCATTCGTGCCTCCGGCTGATATATATATATATATATATATAAAATATATACCGCGAGGGAGTGCAAAGGAGAGAGATCGATCGGAGGACGGTCGGATTCCTTCCGGGAAAGGAGGCACTGATAGTGAGTGTTTTTTGTTTCTTTTGGTTTTGGAGATAATTTTTTTCAGTTCAGTGAGAATGTGTTTTTGAAGATGTGTTGTTGGAAGATCATCTTGGCTTGAGTGGAGCCAAGGTTTGCTATAGTTCAACTTGAAACTGGAAGCTTGAAAAGTGCATAACTCTAAAGAGTTCCCCGCTCGATTACACTCGATTCCATGCTTCATTGTCTCGTCCCCGAAAGCTGAACTTTCGCATGTTTTCCATGTCCGAGCGTGAGTCGCGACCAAAGTTGTCTGGCTGATTTCTTTATAAAATGTCCAAGAGTTACACGATCATCCTTCTCCACGCATTAAGCACAGATCCACCTCCGTTTGTCCCCCACCAGAGTCAGAAACTTGGAACTTGGCCAGATTGGCACGAGAGGTTTGACGGGTAAAAGAAAAAGGGGAGGAGAGTTGAATTTCAGGGCTACGATACAGACGCGTTTCAAGACATTGTTGGTTTCAGTTTTTCGTTATTGCTAAACTTATAATATGTATTTCTAATTTACTAGAGTGACTTGTATGTAAATGATTTGAAATTTCAGAAACCATAACTTAAATTGCTCTATTTTAATTTTGATTAATTCATCTTAAATTTAAGTTAACCTGACGTAATTTTTTAAAAGAAGTTCTTAAAGCTATTATTACTAGGAAAAAAATTGGAAATTGTCAATGATGTTTTCGCGACATGGGAAACGTATTGGGGGCAATTCACAAAATACGTGATAAACTGTAATCGTTGAGGCTAATAATTTTCAAAAATACATTAAATTTCTTAAATTATAATATTTTTTCATGTGCAAAGTTCATAGATGAAAACGTATAATATTTAATTACTTGCTGGACTATATAATCTGAAAGTATATTTGTATGAATCAGCGAAACGAGGTAAATCATATTTAAAACATAATCTGTTAAAATATTTGAATCAAAATTTGTTTTTCTCTTTACATCCTTCAATTTTATCTAATCAACTCTTGAAAAGTTTTCAGAATTAGAACATTAAAATTGTTTAACTAGCCTTGGAGGTAAACCGGATGTTTTAGCACTGTCAGAGTAAATCAGATATATCACGTGTTGGCAAATATTGAATTCGAGAATCATTCAGTATGGCCAGAAGAAAAACTGTAATCTATATGTATGCCACAAACAACCTGAAGTCTTATGAAGGAGATTCCGTGTAGCACTTTCGACCCCTATCGTAGCCTTCAGACAGGAAAACGTTTATAAATCCACCACTGACACGCAAAGCAAAGATTTATTTCAACTCGAAGCAAATTCATTACTTTTATTGGGCTGAAACGAAAGTTCGTTTGCCTTTTTAAAGCTTTCTTTTGTCTCTAACCCTTATTTTACATTTCTTAAACTTTGACAAAAAATTTAATACCTTACATCAGTGAATTGTTGTATTATTTTATTAATTTTAACCAAAGTTTTAATTAATTCTAAAATTTAATTGATTGCTTCAAAACAAAATTCTGCATGATTATATATGCGTTGGAATGTAAACATAGTTTCTGTAAAATCATCTTTACTTACACATAAGAGTGAAATAGTTATTTAGTGCCTATAAAATTATTTCAAGATCATAAAAGCTTTTTAATAAGAGGTGGAGAGGAAAGAGTTCTGTGCAAAGTTGACTTGAAAAATCTGCATAATTTTTCTTCGACGTTTTCATCAGGGTTTGCAACATTTGCGTCGCACACGAACAGATTCAAAGCATAAAAAAATCTGCATTCATGTAGTCTTCATTCAATTCAGTTGATAAAAAGGCCTGATAAGAGTTGAGTAAATAAAAAAGACCGTGTCTAGGTTAACTAAGATTAGGTGGATGTAGAACAAATATTTTGGGTGAGCCCAGCGAAAATGAAAAGTGGCGACAAGATTCATCGAAATTCGGTGTGTGTAGACCAAATATTTGCGGTTTGCCTTGACACTTTATGAGAGTCTTAAATTTCCGTACGTTCCTTATATTCATTAAAATCTATAGTCAGTAGCAACTGCTTGATATTCATTTTAACTAGATGCCAATTTTGAGGAAAGATACCTAAATTCAGAGTGAGCCGCTTGTCGGTATAAACTAACATTGATAAATTCATATTATCTATTAAAAAATTCGATGAAGGGGTAAGGTGTGCAGGTCAGCATGCTGGTCGCTGACCTCTGTTAGAGTACGCTCTTGTATAATAAACCGAATTCGATCGAGACACGACCATGTTCTCCCTACATGTATATTCTATTCGCACTGTTGTGAACGTCCCGACACTTCACCTATCAACTTCGAATAGAACCTAGAGCCTTCGGGAAACGTGTCCCGATGAATTTTCCTTTCAGATGCACCAGTCCTTTTATCGACTTTATGGATTATTTTCCAGTATTCATTCTTTATACTTATACTAAATTTCTTCTGCTTCTATCTCCTTTCCAGTTTCATACGAAGACCATTGAGATGAAAAATATTCATCAAATCTATCAATTAAATATACATTATAATGCGTAATCCAAGAGAAAAGTCCTCTTCAGTCAATAATAAATTCAACAGTCATCATCAGTTAACCTGGTCAACCTTACACACGCAACCAAGATCGACAAGGTTGTTACTTTCGAAAAATGAAATAATTCCAGAAGCATTGCAGTTTCATTTTCTTCACTTTCAGACAAATCAAATTTGCCTAAACTGTTGGACAAATTAACTGAAAGTCAGAGATTTGTTCACTCCCATTGTAATGTGACTATTGGTATGTTTATAACGATACTTAGAGAGTTCCTACGCAATAGAACTCATGTACGTGAGTATTTAAAAAGCAAACTGATTGGTAGAGTAAACATTGTACTTTGTAATAAATTCTGAAGATAATTGTCATATTAAGAAGGTGTGTAACATGGCCCTTGGGTTATTTCCCCGGGCCAGATTCATTTGAAGTTGTACCAAGAAGATTTTCTTTGAAGAAAATTTCCAAATAGAATGTTATGGGTCTCAAAAGTCGCTTTAGCATCACAGTTGTATATGTACTATGTTTTTTATAGCCTTGATATCTAAGCGGATTATATTGTCCGGCTCACATTCAGGAACGTCTTTTGCATCTGTTAAACCCCCAACAAATATTTATTTTAAAAACTCGTCAGGAAATTAAATATTCTTCTTTTTCTGATAAAAGGCATTTAAAGATCTCATAACAAACATCATTAATTAGTATTTAAGAAATCGTTTAATTCTGAGATTTTATTTAAGGAAGCGTATTTTATACACTTCCATTTATAAGTATAGATATAAAAAACTGTCTATTTTCTCTTGTCTATTTTACCTGTCTGGTCTCATTTTCGTCGAATCATTTAATAATTAAAGGTCAAGGAAGTATTTTGAAGTTCTTTGTTTCCTTGAATAGTTCTCATAAATACAATACACACTATTTACATTCATTGAGGAAGACAATTCGAACAGAAGGTGGAGGGTTCTTATAGAGATTAGGGCCGTTACTTCAATTAGTATTATCTGTTTTCTGATATCACCCTTATTATCTTTCGTTCTCAATTAGGAGACTCGTAATGACGAATAGGCTTTCTAAACTTTCCGATAATCATTGCTGGGCACTTTGTCGAATTTTACTTCCTATAAAGTAGGCCACATTTTAAGACAAGGGAGTTTAAAAGTTTACCGAATTAATGAAGGCCATTTTGCAGCGCAGATTGTACCAGTTTTTAGTTTTTGACCAAATAAAATAAAAGCATGATTTCTTATCATGTTTTTATGTATGTATACGTGAAAGTGGACTTGTGATGTCGTGTTTCAAATTTATCCTATTCCTTCTTATGACTAAATTAATTTTATTTCAAGATTATTAGTTTTTCTGTTTTATTCAAAAATCCATATGGGTCTTGTGAAAGTACATCAATTATTATAGACGTCGAGGTACTACGTGTCATGTAAAGTACTTTTACCTCTCTGATCTTTTAACCTCAATTGAGATTAGCATTCACTGTTAGAAAAGGCTTGAAAATCCAGCCATTTTTAATGTAACACAGTGGAGTTTTTTTCCGTTCACGTAAATTAAATTGAAAGTATGTTATACATTAATTTCCATGTACATGCATACATTTCCATAGTTGTATTATATATGTATATAACAAACTTGCAAAATTTAATGGACATTTCCTTTCAAATTAATGCAAAATACTTTACATTCAATGTACGTGAATAGAACAAATCTTCTTCTAGATTATGGATATATTTTAATAAATTTCAAAGTTACTAACAAATTATATTTTTGTATGATTTCAGAGTTGTTAACATTCCATCCAGAGGTTTAATAGAGCATCCCCTGGTCCGGGAATTACCGCAACAATGGGTCGGAAAAAGATACAAATCTCGCGTATCACAGACGAACGAAATCGTCAGGTATATATCAAATTGTTTATTAATATAAAATTTGCATCCTCACTTGAGCGATTTATTTTCAGCTCTGAACTATTGACGTTTGAAACGAAACAGATAAAAACGTATAAAAGTTTATATTTTTATATCGCTATAATTCTCTAAATAACCTGGTTTATTCTAAGAAGAGTTTAAAATCTACATTCTGTAAATTAGAAGCCTGAGTTGCTTCACGATTTGAGTGGAAGACTGATGGTCTAATAAAGCCCTGAATAATGTCACGTCGTAACATATTTTTTCCAAATGAATCGTCTGATTACCTAATGCCCCTATAGGTAGCATAGGGAGCGACCTGCGTTATACAGTACAATGTTTTAGAGTGAAGGGACAGGTAAAAAATAACTTGAGACGAATGTTACGCAATTCCCGACTATTCCCTTCTTTACAAGTATAGACAAAATTCATTTTCACTCGGCAAAACGTATTTAATCAGTCTGAGAAATTAGAAATATTATAATAATTTTCTTCCTGAATAGTTTGTAAAAATGTTTTAAAAAAAGACTACGCAAGATAAGAACGAAATATAAAGAGAGATTTTTTACAGCCTTTTTAGATGTACAATTTTATTTTGTTTAGATTTTTCATATATCTATAATTTATAAATAAAATTCTCAATTTTTATTTTAATAGGCTAAAACTTAATTCGACTCGCTAAGAAAGGAAAATTATTCGATAAATTAGTCAAATTTTCTCTTTTCATTTTAAAAATAATTTTGACTTATGAAATGAATATAATAATAATTATAAGGTTAGTTCTACGAATATGTTATCTCATTTGATACTGTTTTGTCCGTTTTTGAAAATACAATGTAGTTTATGATTTTTTGAAATTTCGTTTAAAGGTTAATTGGCTAAAATTTTCAGAATAATTTTAAATGTCCAGAAAAATGCAAAAAATGTTTATGTTTTAAATAGAAATCATAAGGAGCTAACTTCTGAAAATTTCACATTGACCTTATTTGACTTTTAAAACAGATTTTATATTATCTCGCTGTATAAAAAGTTCACTACAGTCACTTTTCTTTTCATAAATTAAAACAGGTAACCTAAGGGTCGACTACTTTTGAATTTAGGCCTATAACTGATTCTGAATTTTCTTAAATTCTTTTGAATTCTGTTGACTTCGCCCTTATTTTTTTAATTCCCTTGAAATCCACCGAATTCAACTGATTTTCTAGATTTTCATTTTTTTGAATTCACCCTATAAACTACTAAATTCACCTTGAATTATTGTAAATTTTCTCAGATTTGTATACACTTGCATTTATCTGAATTCAATGTTTTTTATTTATTTTAACAATTTTGTTTCATTCGCTTAAATTATTTTTAATTCATCTGTAATTCTTTTAGATTCACCGAAACCTGTTGAATTCTTCTAAATAAATTCCAATTTTGCTGAAATCAATGGAATATTTTTGATTTAAAACCATTTTTTGTAATTCATTTGGAATTCATCTTAAATTCTCATTATCATTATCTTCGGAATTTTCTTGATTTTTTACAAATTTATCCTGAATTCTTTTGACTTGAACACTTCTAAATGTACTAAATTCTATTCAATTCATTGCATTTTTTCAATTCTCCCTGAATAAGTCTTTTACACATACCTTGCATTGTTTTTAATTTTTAATTATTATATTTTTTATATATGTTATATTTTTTAAATTAATTTTACTGAAATCATTGAATTTTTCATTAATTTTCTAGTTGGTTTGAATTCTCTTGAATTCTTTTGAATTAAAAAAAAATTAGTTACTTTTTCACTTCAGCTCTGAAGTTCAGAAAGTTGTGTTTATCTTACAGAAATATTTGGGCTTTCACTAATCCGGCAAAATT
>NC_046659.1:122784199-122793533 GCF_010883055.1 Belonocnema kinseyi | reverse complement strand
AATAAACAAGACTTTTGGCCATTTTTTGAAAATTCTACCCCACTCTCAATAGCCTTGTTTTTGAAGATAGTGAATTTTGGATTTCTTAAGAAAAATACATTCTCTTTTCTATTGAAGGCGCGGTCATTCGATAAAAGGTCATGGGAGTTATTATGGGGTCATTAGGGTTTGCCACATTAGTGCAAGTAAATGTAAAAAAGATGGAGAAACAAATGCTGGCAGGTGTGAGAGCTTATGAAACAATTAGAAATTCTTGTGCAAAGTAAATAAACGTTTCAGTCTTGTTTTTCATCTGAATAGTGACCCAATTTTCTTTTTTCCAGGTGACTTTCAATAAAAGAAAATTTGGAGTGATGAAGAAGGCATACGAATTGTCCGTTTTATGCGACTGTGAGATTGCATTGATTATCTTCAGTTCGAGTAATAAGCTATACCAGTATGCAAGCACTGACATGGACAAGGTTCTTCTCAAGTATACCGAGTACAACGAACCCCACGAGTCACTTACCAACAAGAATATAATCGAGGTGAGTTGATCAGATCGTTTCCATAAACCAAAATCAAATGCACCCTTTTCAAATATTTTTAGCCTCGGGTTACGTAAATTACTTACAGCTACGCAATCGATTCAAACTTCCCTCAGAATCCTTTAGAACTCGTCAATAAGCTCCAACAATAAATTGTTTGAATGTGTATGTTCTCTACATGAGTCGTGATGAAAGAACAATTTTCTATCGTTGAGATACTTGATCGAATGTTTGGTTCTTTGTAGTCAGGGTGTCTACTCACCCGGAAAACCTGGATTGGTCAGGGCATTTTTTCAAAGTCAGGGAATTTTTTCTAACTATTTTTTATAACTATGTGGTTGAAACTTAGTCTTTTTGGTAGGAAATTGATATTCTTGTTTCAAGATTCATCGTTTTGCTCGAAAATCCTACAGTTTGATTGCAATTTTTGTGATCTATTGGTTCAAAATTGAAATCTTTTTTTGGTGGAAACTTGGTTGAAAGTTAAACTTTTTTTCACAATTTTATTTTCTGGATTGAAGGTTTATCATTTCAATTGAAAATTTATCTCTTTGGTTCAAAATTTCATAATTTTCATAAAAATTCATTTTGTTGGTTGAAGGTTCATCATTTGAGAGTGTTATATAAAATTATATAACAATATTTCTTCCTTTTTAAAAGCGGCTTTATATTTTAGCTCAAAATTTAACTATTTGTTTAAAAATTCATCTCTTCAGTTCAAATTAAAATTTTTTAACTCAAACTTTACCTATTGAATGTTCGGTTAAAAAATTATCTTTTTGGTTGAAAATTCCTCATTTTTGGTAGAAAAGTAATCATCTTTGTGTAAAATTCATCTTTCTGGTTAAAAATCCAACTAAATATTCCAATTTAAGACTCGTAATTGTAGCTGAAAATTCATCTTTTTGTTTGAAAATTCAACTACTTGGTTGAAAGTCTCTTTTAAAAAATGCTTTTTCCGTTGAAGATTCATTTTAATTGAAAATTTTTCTCGTTGGTTATTAATGTAACAATTTTGCTAAAAATTCGTTTTTTTGTTGTTGTTGTTGAAAATTAATGTTTTTAACTGAAAATTAAACTATTCCAATTGAAATTTTAGCTGATCTTTTGAAAATTAATTGTTTATTTTTTAATTAATTTTTTAACCTGAAATTATACTAATCCATTGAAATATTCCATGCATTATTATTAAAAAAGGTATCTTTTTAGTTTAAAATAAATTTTTGAACTGTAAATTTACCAATTCAATTTTTTGTTTCAAAATGTGCCTTTTCTAGTAGAAAATTCATGTATTTTGTTGAAAATTCGTCAATTTTGGTAGAAAATTGATCATCCAGGTTGAAAATTCATCTTTTGGGTTGAAAATTCATCTTTTTGATCGAAAATTAAACTATTCCAGTTGAAGATTTATCATTTTAGTTGAAAGTGCATCTTTTTTATTGCAAATTTAACTGTACGGTTGAAGTTTAAAGTCGTCCTGAGAATGTATGTTTTTGGTTGAAAATTCATCTTGTCAAAAATGCAATTTTTGTACTTGAAATATTACAATTTTTGAACAGTTTTCAATTTACTTACTACTACTTACTACTACTTACTACTTTTTTCAATTTACTTTTCTATTTAATTACTGTTTTAATTATTATTCAAATTCATGGACTTTCGGAAGAAATTCAAGAAATTATTAATTCTAAATTGAACATATCCTTTAATTTAATGAAGTTACTTTCGAGAATGAAAAAAAAATGTATTGCATTTTACACATGAGTGGTAAATTTTTTTTAGGAATTTAGATATTTAAAAAACCAAAAGGGAACATTATTTATAATTAACATTAGAAATTGCATACATATTCCGAGTCGATTATTTGAAAAAGCTTGGAATTGTCAGGGATTTTCACCTAGGATTTGAGTATGGATACCCTGAAAGTAATTGAGCCGTTTTCTAGAAAACCCACCTGAGTCAGCTTAGCTTTTGGCACGAAATTGCCAAAGACACTTTTCAAAATATGTTCTTAATACAAAAAATACATATTTTAGATTGTGCAAACATTTTAAAAACCATAGCATATCCTTTTTGATTTACAAAAAGGCATTTTGAAAAGTTCCTTCGGCAATTTTGTGCCAAAACCTGATTCGACTTAGTTGATTTTTCTAGAGGAAGGCCCAATTGTCTTAAATATCAGGAAATGCCAGTATAGCCAAATCCAAATATTTTACGAGAACGAACAAAAAGAATTATTGGGTCTCTTGCATAATTCTTCGCATTTACTAATTAAAATTCTGCTTCTCTGAACTTTAAAAGTTGAATATTAGACTCATTGAAGATTTAATAGGACTGGATTCCAGAGTTTTTATTAATTTCCAAAAAGTTGCAAGACAACTACTCATGTTTGTTTGGTGAATTTAACTTGAACGAAAATAATTTCGAGGCGAGAGAAATTAATGATATAGATAGAGGAAGCTAGGCTGGTTCCTGAATTATCCAAGTGGTTAGGCGAAGAATTTTTTTCCGAGTTCGAGTACCAATTAGATTAATCGATAGCAAAGTCGATGTCTTTCGATATTTATGATCTCAATTCTCAAGGAAGAAAACGTAATAATTGGCTAGGATAACTTGTGTGTCGGTGTTATACTAACGTGCATGTGAAGGTTGAGTGCCCTCGGGCGGTGTGGTCACGTGAACCTGTCTGCTGACACTTGCAGGCGCTCAACAAGAAGGAGCATAAGGGTGCTATGTCTCCAGAGAGTCCGGAGCCCGATACAAGCGAGTACAATCTCACACCCCGAACGGAGGCCAAGTACACCAAGATCGACGAAGAATTTCAGATGATGATGCAGAGAAATCAACACAATGGCACGAGGGTAAGTTATTATTTTACATTTCGATCTTCATTACAAAAGACTTATTTTAAACCCAATTTATCAACATTTTGAATAGTACCGTCAAACAGGGTAATTGCAGACATGTGGGGTAATTTCGATCATTCCGAAATCGATAGTTTAAATTACTTAAGATGGTTTTAACCTGAATCTGGAATCAGTTCAAGCCTTAACTGGTTATCGAATTTAATTAAAACCACCTTAAGTAATTTAAAGTATCAATTTAGGAATATATAAATTTAACCCGTTTGACGATAGGTTCTTAAAGAATTAAACAATTATGTGTCATGGAGCCTTGATAAAAAATTAAGATTCTTTAAAAGAGAGAACTTGAAACAACTATCAAGATTAATAAATTTGAAAGTTTTTTATTCCGTTTATAAAAGATTTATTTGAACAATTTTACCAGAATAAGATTCTGGTCTTCAAATAATAATGATCAGGGAAGTCTCTTTCATTTAAAGTTGACCCTCTTTAATTGAAAATTCAACTGCTTGGATAAAAGTTGAACTACTTTGTTAAAAATTTATGTTTTTGACATATCTCTTTTGTTGAACATTTAACTAGTTTGTTGAAAATTCTTTTCTTTTTTGTTTAAAATTCATTTTTTTTATTTAAAATTAAAATATATTTGGTCTTTTGCATTTTTGGTTGAAAAGTTATTTTTTTAATTTAATATTAAACCATTTGTTTGATAATTCATGTTATTTTTTGGAAACGCGTCTTTTCGGTTTAAAACACTTATTTTTTGGTATACATTTCATCTGTAGTGGTTGAAATACCAACAATTACATTTTTTGTTGAGTATTAATTTTTTCAACTTTAAAATTCAACGATTTTGTTAAAAATTCAATAATTTTGTTGAAAATTTAAATATTTTGTTGAAAATTCAACTCTTCCGTCGAAAAAATTAACCAGTTCGTTTTTTTATATATAAATTTTTTTTAATAACAACTATACATTTTCCATAGAACAATTTGGTTGGAAATTCATCTTTGTTGGTTGAAAATTGATTATTTGGTTAAAAATGATTTCTTTTTTATTTAAAATTAAACTGTTTTGTTGATTACTTAATTATTTGTTAAAAATTCAAGTATTATGTTAAGAAGCCACGTTCTTTGTTCGAAAATTCAACTCTTTTGTTGAAAATTCGTCTATTTAGATAGTAAATTTTTCCTTTTGGTTTCAAAATTCATATTTTTTTGTTGAAAATCGAAATGTCATCTACAAATTTTAATTTTTTGGTTGGAAATACGACTGTTTGGTAAACAATTAACGTTTTGTTTGTTGAAAATTCTACTATTTGGTTTAAAATTCAACTATTTTATTGAACATTTAATTATTTTGTTGAACACTCATCTATTTAGTTAGTAAATTGGTCCTTATGAATTTAAGATGTCTTTATATATTAAACCGGCCAGGGAAAAATGAGGGAAAATTCAGGGAATTTCGAAAATTAACTTTTGCGACCACCCTGTTTAAGTATATTTATTTTTTTAGGGAATGGGACAGTCCAATTATACACTACCCGTGACCGTACCTGTGAATAGTTATGGAGGAGAATCTCTTCTGGGATCTAGTCCGCAAATGGCACATACCAGCATCTCTCCAAGGCCATCGTCATCTGAAACAGATTCAGGTAAAACTAATACCGAGCCGTAAATTATAAATTTGATTAATTAATTCATAAGAGATTTGTATCTTGCATTCAAAATTGTTTAGAAAAATCTCTTGGCTGCTTCAAGAGTGACTTGATTTTGATTAAAATTTTTCATTTGTTTGCAGTATACCCACCAGGAGGGATGCTAGAAATGAGCAATGGATATCCACCCTCGGCGTCACCTCTCGGCGGATCACCGAGTCCTGGACCGTCACCTGCTCTTGGTGGTGGTGGGAACAAACCTGGTAATCATCCAAGGCATTCGCCACAGCCGCCACCACCACCTCATCCTCACAGAGCCAATTTGCGAGTAGTCATACCCACGCCTCTTACACAACCTCTTTCAGAAGACACAAATTATGATGTAAGCAATTGCTCAAAAGTATTATTATTTTTTTTTTTTTTAATTTGAATGTGATATTTCAAAGCGTCGAACCGAAAAGCATCACTTGAAAAAATATATATCAAGACATCAAATTATATTAAAAGGGTAAATAATTTTGTAATTTACAGAGCGGGCACACGCAATCCTCGTTAAATACACCAGTAGTAGCATTACAAACACCATCTGTTCCTGCTGGTTACTCCAGTTTTGGACCAGCAGATTATTCCTCGGATCTTGGCAATCTAGCGTGGTCTCATCAGAGGTACGTTGATGACTTATCAATGTATTCAGCAGTCACCATGTCCAACATCAGGTAAATTTCATTTCATAGTTATCGTGTTTTATAAAAAAAACTAAATGTATGTCCAGCTGTTGCTCCCTGCAATAGCAATTATTCTCAATTGTGCATACCAATCTGTAAACAATTATTGAACATTATGAAATGAATGAATGATTTCTGTTAAAATTCGTGCGAATTTTGATAATTGAAACTCTCTGGGAACTTCAATTTTCTCTTAAAAGTCTGATCAGATTTAGAAAGTTAGAAATTTTTTCTTTGAAGCTTTGAAAATTTTGGTGTTTTTTTTTTAAAATTAAAATTGCTTTTGGCCTTAAAGTGAGGAAATGTGATGTCGATGATTATCCGACAAATATTTGTTTACACCTACGTATTTGTATGCACGATATCCATAAAATTGCTATTGAAAGTTTTGGCTTTTTGATTCTTGATGTGTGCCTCCTTTTCCCAATGTTTGATTTATGCACTACCTTTATTATTATGTGTGATTTTTCTTTTAAGTTGTTATCTTTAAAAAGATCCTTTAATTTTACCAAATCCGAGCATAAGCAGATTATTGTTTTATTTGATGTATTTTTTTCTCGACTTGAACTGTATCGTAAAATGTAATAAAAATGATCACTATTTTTAAATCAGAATTAATTATTGAAAAAATGAACTTAAAATTTAAAGATATCCACTGGACTTACATAGTTTTTTTTCTATAACATATCCTAACCCACCATTAAGTCATTTGCTTTTCAATCTGTTAACAAATTTGGTTTAACCCTTAATCCTTAGTTTATTATTATCGGCTACGATTGAAGGGTCCTCGGTCTAAACCTTTTAACTGACATTTCCGAAATTTTACACGGTGAAGGAAAATCTTTGTTATTTTTGCAATTCTTGATATTTTTTAAAAACATTTTAAATGTTTTTTGTTTATTTACTCGAGAAAAATAATAAGCTAATAGTTTTGTGACATTTGAATTACAATAGAACGTTATATGACAATTGTAAGCGGACCATATGTTATCTACCAGGGGTTCAGCGGTTTAAACCTGTTTCTGCAGATAACAGGTTTAGACAGATTTGGAATTGCAAGCCGAAAATAGATGTGCTTGCAAAAATTTTAAATAGTTTATTGCAAAAATTTGCTGAATTTTAGTGATCGAGACATGTTGCTCACCTTCGTCTTTACAGCGATCTGTAGATGACGTGAAAGTAGCCATAAAGAACTTTCGACACGCAGATACATTTGACTGCACACGCACTGACGCACCCATAAGACGCAATAAGCAGTTAACAGATTTAGACCGCGAACTTATGCTCTAGATACCAAAACGCGATTTTCCAATGTCCATTAAAAAAAAACTAAAAGAAATTTTGCCGTTTGCTTATGGGATCTTAACTGCACATAAAAAATGTTTCAGAAAATACAAAAAAAAAATCCATTTCGAAAATAATGTCTGTTAACAGGTTTAGACCGCGGTCCCTTCAATTTTTATAAGCTTCATGTACACAATCTAATAATTGGTAACCAGGATTAATCTTCCCATGTCTTCCATTTCTTTTAAAGCTACATTTCTTCTGGATTGCATGCTTCGTTTCATATCCGTAATATTATCTAATTTTTTTTGAATAAATTCATTTTTTCGCCATTATTTCCATCAATTCGTATGAATTTTCGAAAATCAACAGATGACTGGGATCAGTGAAGTTCAAAGATTAATGTATAGTTCAATTTATTTTATAAAGATGTTAATCGAACGGTGTAATTTTCCTAAAATTCTGCTTAATTTCCAAACTCAAGTAGGAGTAAAGTTGAATTTGAAAAGACTGTTGAGAAATGTATTTAAAATTACTTGCCTTTAATTGAAATGATTAGAAAGGGGAAAATATGAATTGTTTTTATTGAAAAATGAATCTATAGCCTTTGTGGTAATTAAAACCATACGTTACGGCATCACAGCCCTCTTCAGAGCTCCTTTTCGCCATTTCGTAATCTGCATCACTTTATTCTATAACGATTATTATCAAGGTCGATTTGAATAGCCCTTCTTTCATTAAACATTACGTATCATTTGAATACCTTTAATTTAGTTATTTCACGTTAAATGCTGTGATATAACAAATTATATGTAAATGCTGTGACATAATACCAAGTAACAAATCCGGTTTATTCAACTTTTCTATTTAGAATTTAGGTACGATCAAAAATCAATTTTTAAGACTAACGCTTTTTTTTTACCGATTTTAAATCATTCTTTAAAGTAGTCCGACTACTGGGAAAGCTACTTAAAGCTATGTCCATTATTTTTTTCTGAAATTGGAAATTAAATACAAAATTCGGCTAGGATGTCAATTACTAAATTAGGTAACAATTTTGTATGCTTATCAATATAAATAAAATGTTTTTTAAATAATAATAAAATGTAAATTTAATTGTTGATATGACTTTATTCTAGCTAAATTTTTTTATTTCAGGCTACATTTTGCTAAAATTAAGCTCAAATACCCTGGAAGCAAGTATAAATGAGCAATAATTCAAATTTTGCATTATATTTTCTGTCTGAAAAAAAAGTTTTCCTAACAATATTCAACGTGTTTTAAAGCCAAAATTAACCATTTTTGGAGCCCGCGAAAGGCCTCTTCATAAGATCCCGTGACTACCTTAAAAGAAATTTTAAAAAGAAGTTCTTTATTTTCTTCATAAATTAAACTTAATAATAACGAGATGTACTTGTCGTTTGATTTTATTTTATTTACATAACTGTTTTATCTTTGCAGTGCAAGAAATGATTTTTTTATTACAGTTTTAACAGATAAATAATTATTTGATTACAGTCTTCCTCACTTAGCCGTATCAAGCAGTACACCACCGCCACCCACTTCGCCTTTACCTGTAAAAATCAAGAGTGAACCAATAAGTCCGCCGAGAGATCCCCACGGGGGCAACAACGGGCCCAGTGGACCCAGCAATCCCAGCAATCTTCACCACACGAGCCTGAGCATTGGTCCATCCTCCAGTAGTGGGGGGCCACCACCTCATCACCTCTCTCACTCAGGCCCACAGACCTTGAATTTGGTGTCAAACAGGCCAAACAGCAATCCGCCGCCTTCCCATTCGGGGAGCATAACACCAACGAATTTACCGTCGCCGGGCGGCGGGAATGTGGGCGATCACAGGTCTCACTCGGGCGGTGGTAATGGAGGCAACAGTTCGGACTACGAAAATGGACCACTTATGAAACGCTCGAGAATTACCGAGGGATGGGCGACCTAATATCGATTCGAGTGTCGTGATCGGCCGTCGCAATTTATCGCTTCGCACAATGGCGTATAGTGCTTGTGAGTTTTCGAGTAATCGATGAAAAAAAAAAGAACTCGTTTTTGTCGTTACTGAAATCACGAAATCACAATCGATTTCGATAAACTGTTTCAAGTTTCAGAAACTGTTTTCAAATGCAAGAATCGGCTTCGAATCGGAAACCGCTTTTCTAGCTGACAGAGTGGAGAATCTGTTTATATTTTGAAACTAACACAGAATACATTTATTTGAGAAATAAAATGCGGTGCCATAATGTTGAAACTTTATATAAATAT
>NC_046659.1:122780499-122784099 GCF_010883055.1 Belonocnema kinseyi | reverse complement strand
TATTATATATTATCGTATATATAAACATTTTCCACGAGTATTTTGCACATTTGATATTTATAAAGTACGATGAGACAAACCTAGTAAGCTGCAACCCTTTCGAAGCCTAAAAACGAGTGTGACGAGGGCTCGTCTCACAAGTATGTGTCGCGATTCGAGAAATCTATTTCCACTCTCACGGTTGATCCTCATTGGATTCTCGAAAGTCTACATGCATAGGTGCATACATACATTTGAACAAGAAATGTACAAAATTAAAAGCGACGACACACTTTGCAAGTCGGAAAAATCTTTCTATACTTGAATAGCGACGTAACTTTTTCTGACATTCTCAATTCGGAATGTAAGAATCGTTGTTTAGCGTGAATCACATCACGACTAAAAGCGTCCTTGGAGAGACCTCTTCTAATGTTGATTGAATCGAAAGTATCGACCACGAGTACAAATTTTCTTTTCGAGCCTTCACTATATGCCTTATCTCGTTGTTGTCTGTAGACATATTCTCGTGAGAATTGCTCTCGTGCGTTTCAAGATCGACGAGCGAATGTAATTACTGTATTTTAATGGAGTACACAGGTATTTAAATAAATAGTGCCTGGCACCATTCGTGGCCCTCCTATCGTAAATATCGTATATGTAAGAAGACTATATAGGCAGATCTCCGGCAATTGATTTTTCTTTAATAAAAGAAAAAGTCAGAGAAAAAAAAAACGGAAAAAGGCCCCGTGTCTCTACCAATGGAGGAGACACAGGATACACGAATAGTCGATATTTATCTCCAATTTTTAAGATGATCACAAAGTGCAATCTCTTAGCCAACACAATTTTTTATCAAACAAAAGTATAAAGAAATTTTTTATTTTTCATAAAGAACATACGATGTTTAATATATCGTAAGCAAAGATATATATGCCTCCTCTAATCTTATAAATTTTCCTATTGAGATACCAAATTTACTCAACTCGGTTTTTACTCTATCCTCTTGAATAGGCTATCCTAGAATTTTAAGGATCTCTGTCGGGTACCGTTTATCTGTGATCGCAAAACACTCGAAAGCCATTTTATTTTTTTCTTCTTATTTTAAAGTGTTCCTTGAAAAGGACATGTCTTTATTTAATCGTGCAATTTCTTTTCTCAATTTTTCTGAGCAATTTTTTCGAGGGTTTGAAAAAGAAAACTTTGAAAAAAGTGATCACACGTATTTTATTATTATGGCCAAGGGCGAGGAGAAGAAACTGTATAGGACAATCTGTTGACAGGAAAGCCGCACTTTTAACGAAAGTTGATCGTCATTTGCATTTCTTCTGTGATTGAGTACTACAAATTTCAAAGAGTTGTCTAAAGTATGATAAATAATCTATGCGCAGTTTGACGTTTATATAACTATGAATCAGGGTCACAATGTCCTCCGATATTATATTTGCGACGCGTGTACGTACTAGTGATATGTAGAAAAGGGAGATAAGCGATAGTTTTCTTAAAAGCAGATCCTTCTGAACGGAATTCGTTTCTCTGATACCAGTGACTAGTAAGCACAGAACTTGTAACTCTATTCCTTCAACACAATTCAACGTTTTTTTTCTAGCACCATCTCAGGAATGAAAGTTACGCTCTTCAGTGCCGGTTGAATGCGAAATTTCTAATACTATTCGACTTTACCACAAAATACAGTATAATGACGTAATAACTAAATTTATATTATCGCTTAATTTGTTAATTGTACGTGTCGTACATGCGTACACTTTAATGTATATTTTTCATATGGAGTAACGTCTAAGTGATACATAAGTCAAGTTAAAGAACGTGATGTAACGAAAATACTAATTCTATTATTTGTTTGGCACAGCTGATGACCAAGAAACCTACGTTTTAAGCGACAAAAATCTAGATTATTTTCAACCAAATATAATAACCTTTCTAAATCTGTGGTGAGAAGGAAGAAAAGTATTTGCATTATGAAAGTATTTTGCATTGTACGTAAATTGGCGTTGTTGAATGATGCAATTCGTTGTTGATATGATATAATATATGATTAGATGCGATAAAACCTTGATGCAATATTAAAATAAAAGAATACTTGTAGTGTTTCTCGAACCAATATAATATGTTAACTGTGAGCTTTCATAAGCGAGTGCAATTTTCCACGTTTGTTGTCTTGTTTGTTCTGATGTTGGTCATGCAGCTGAACCTTACAATTTAAATTGCGCTTGCTTCTCAAAAGTGAGACAAGTCTTCAGCGTTAACTTTGAACTTCCTCTCTCTTCATTAAAAAAAGAAAAGAAAAGAAGAAACCTATATTGTGCCGCAAAGAAATTTCTTCGACGCGGTTAAAAATGTTCTCAGGGAAAATTGATCTCTGTCAGAAAATTGGTTGATGCTGAGGAAATGTGTTTGAAGTGAGGGGAAGTTCGAATTCCGAGACGTTTGTGGAAGCAGGCGAAGCCATAGTAATTCTAAGCGAAAGGTCAGTTGCACGTTTCGTGTAGCGAAACAAGAAAAAACTCTAGAATATATAGTACGAAAAGGATATAGCTCTAGCGGGCTAAACGCGCAATGATCGTTGATAAGTGAATTGCAATGCACGGCACAAGTACAGACCATTGTAACGATGTAGAGATGTAAAATTTATGTACTAGCCACAACTGTTGTCACCACAAATAATGCAGATACGCGATTAAGTTACGCAGATTAAAGTACTGGACATATCTGTAAAGCCAAGTAGCATCATCACGTTTCAGATATAAATAAGAAATATCGCCATTTTAGTGTTACTGTTATAACACAACTGTGCATTTTTAAACTAAATGGACGCTTCGTAATTTTGTTTCGAGTCTATTCACGTACGTGAGAAAAGAGAGAGGTAAGGAGAGGAGAGGTATCGCGAATTGCTTAGTTTTGAAATGCACCTTTGAGAACGAAGAGTTTATTATATCGATGAGAAGATTCTAGCGTGTTACGGTATTGGACCTTTTCTTTGTACGATAAAGTTTATTAGGAGGTTGTTTAACATGTTTGCGCGAAATTATGTATTTTAGTGTTAAGGTTGATTTTTAATTACTATTATATTTCAAAGTGTATAAATTTTTAATAGGATTATGTATGTGCGTATACACACACACACACACAAACACACACAACCATAAGAAAACAAAAAGAATGCAGTTACACCATAAAGAAAGAAAAACTACACGTGCATACACAATTAGACACAAACACACATTTTATAAACATGAACACGAGGTACAGAAATACAGAAATACAGAGACATGAACAAATTGACATGCTTGTATAAATACACGTATAGTATGCAGCATGTTGAAAAATGTGAGTATGTATATATAACAATACATAATGCTGTAGGAATAACATGTTAAAGAGTAGTCGTGCGTTAAATTAGATCTTAAATCCAAGAAAAAAAGGAAAGTAATACTTATAGTGCCATTGTAACTGACTAATGATTAAAAAATACCAGTTTATGTTTTAAGTAGTATCTTAGTAAGATATTCGAGGAAATAGTTGCGGTGTTGAAGACAAAGACTCGGTTTATGTTTGTAATGATTTTTCAAGTTTGCCAACCACAGGCGCAAGAACCAAGCAACC
>NC_046659.1:122766141-122780399 GCF_010883055.1 Belonocnema kinseyi | reverse complement strand
CAACTCTTTATTTAATACGTATCTCATTTTTGGTGCTCGATATACCCAGTTATTGTTATATTATTATTACTGATCTACATGACTATATTATCATATTGCCTATTATCGGTCAGTAAAATAATTTTCAGAGTTAGTGATTAAAGAAGATGGTTATTTGATAACGCTGTATGTACATCACGCAGATATACATATATGACCTTGTAAACACATACATATTGTGGTTATATTTCAGTGTATCAGGATAATGATATGAGATGTTGCCCATAGAATACATTTTACTTGGTTTTTATATTCGGCAGGTTTTCATTTACCCTCACTCCTAAATACATAATTTTATTTTATTTTCAGAAAATTCATAAGTATAAAGATGTTTAAGGATGATCAGTAATACTGCCGTGATTTGGAAAAACATCATTAAGTGGAAATAATCGGTAAAAAGAGTTTTTATATCGTTAATAATTTAAAAAATAATTATTGCATCGTTTTTGGGAAATACCGTTGACTGCAAAGATTGGCTAGTTGTGCATTCAGAGAGCCGTAACTGACCGTATGTACTTACGGCGTTCTTCGGAATTATCCAACCCTGAAAATAAAGTTTTTATTTCGAGAAACGCCATAACTGCATTTATTATAAGTCGCAAAATGCAAAATTATTATTAAAATTTTCTATCTTTTTTAATTAATAACGGCCTTAAAGTAACAAGAAGTTATATTTTTGAAAAATTTAATGGGTAAAAATAATGTTTTTAAATCATTCCATTTGTTTAAAGTGAAAACATATGTTAAGTGGATCTCATCATAATTAATTTGAGTTGAAACATTTGTTAAATTTAGTATTTCATATTTAAATTGATGTAAAACTTTGTAATTTATTTCAGACATACAATTTAAAACCTATATTTTCAAATATTTTATTCGTTTTTTAAAATCCCTTTGATTATAGTCCAGGTATGCTTAAAACATTTTAATTCGTAGTTAATAATTTCAAGTTTCGCTGATAAAACATTCGGAATTTGTGTACACGTAATAAATAAAAGTGAATTAATTTCGCTGAAAATTGATATTATTCGTTATTCATGAAATTTAATAACAGTTATAACATTTTTATTTATATTTTTGGTTAAAAAAAACGTTCGACTTGTAATTTATTAAAATTTATAACATTAATGTCTACTTGGCTGCTTTGAAGATCAGTTTACAAATATTTATTTTTGATTTTAACTCTTCGAAATTGTTAAAATTTGATTTGCCAATCTTCAGAATTAAAGATTTCTCATTTAAAACATTTAAAATTGAAAATTATAACATTTTTGTATTTTACAATTAAAGATTCTGCAATTTTAATAATTCACATTATATATTTCTTCGATTTGTAAGATTTAAAATTGAAAACCACTGACTTTCAATCTTCAAAATCATCACAATTTAAGAATTGTTATTTATGCATATCCCAAAATTAATGTTTTCAATTATACATATTCAAAATTCAAGAGTTTTAAATTGGAAATCATTAATATTGAAGAATTTTCTATTGTAAGTAGGCAAAATAGAACTATTAAAAAAAAGTTTCACATTACATGCCCTTGAAATATAAATCTTAAAAACTGAATAATTTACAATTACAAATTTTCAACAATCAAGAATTGTAAATTCAAACTCTTCAAAATAGCAGAACTTTAAATTGCAAATCTTTTAAAATTGAAGAGTATTTAATTTTTTTAATTTTCAATTAAAAATTCCAAAATTATTAATTATATGTACTATTTATTAATAATTATAATTTTATGATTGAATAAATATAATTATTTCATATTCTTTTGTCAAAAACGACGTTCTCTCAAATTAAAGCATACACTGCATTTTCAGTAATTAATTAACATAAATCAGAATCCGCGATACACGCAAAAAAAATATTTGAAGAATTTTTGTCTATTTTCTCGGCTGTGTTCATTTTCCTGATAACGGTGTTTTTTCAAATCACGACAGATTAGTTATCTCACATCAGAATTTAATCATCTTTAAAACAGAGAAATTTATAAATAAATAGTTGAATCTATAATTAGCTTATTTTGTTAAAATATTATACACAATTATATTTAGATTGTTCTTATCACAGGGTGGCCGCTGGACCGGGAAAACCGGAAATTTTGTGTGACCGGGAATAGGCTATGAATTTATTTTTTGACCAGGAATTTTACAAATTTGTAGTCAAAAAATTCTCGAAGTTTGATTTCAACAGTTTTTTAAAAAATCAGTTGACTTTTTATCTTTTTCAATTATGATATACAAGTGATTATACAAAACGATTCGGAATCAGTTCAAAATATAAGAATGTTCAGATTTTAACACTGAAAATTAAATTGTTTCAATTGGAATTTTGAAATTCTTAGTGTAGTTAAAGAAATGTAAACTATTTTCAATTTTAAAATAACTTTAAAAAAATATACTCATAATTAAAGGCTTTTATCAAATTTAAAATATTGTTTTAGTCTAAAATGTGAAATTTTGAAATCAAGAAAAATAAGAATTGCTGATTGTTTAGACGTATTTGATTGTTCATGTAAAATCGGTAATTTTATATCGAATATTCAAAACATAACAAAAACGAAACATTGAACTTTACAATTTTAATTTTTCTGTTTTTTAAATATTTAATTTACAAGTAAAATTGTTGAATTTTGATGCATAATAAATATTGAACATCTATAATTTCTAGAAAAAAAATCGATTAAGTTGAAGAGATACTTAGAAGGTCTGCAAAAATGCTAAATTAATTGAAAATTTGTTTTCCAAAATTGTCAAAAATATTTTACATTTTACGGGATTAAAAAAAAAAGGTATGAAAAATTCGGATCATTATAAAAGATATTTAGAATTTCTGAATTTTTTTTCAAATAATTGAAAATTTGAATAAATGTAAAACAACATGTAGATGTTACAAGATTTTGAAATAAAATTTGAAAATTTCTTTAGATTTTTAAAGTATTTAAAATGAAAATAAGTTCACTTTTAATTTAGGAAGTTTTCAGCTTATACAAAAACTTAAATTGTACAATTTTTCAATATTTCTAGCTTAAAATTGCTTAAAATGATTTGCAGCTCAGTTTTTATTACTTCAAGTGAAAAATTGCTTAGCTTTATAGTTTGAATTTGTTTATTTCATTAACCGTGAAAAAAGTTTGCTATCGGGAAAAAACCGGGAATTTTTTATTTTATTAAAACGGCGACCCTGTATTAAAAAACTGTTATTACAGTTAAATTTGCATGAATTAAATGTGTAATATTTTTAATGTTATTATTATTACTAGCTTATTCATATAAACAAAATTAACTGTAGTAAAATTGCAGATAATATTTTAAAGAACAAAATACATACTCCATGCACGATGAAGACTGAACCTAAATTACGATTTTTTCTAAACTTAAGGAAAATCTAACATAATTAATGTTACACAAACAATAAACAATTACAACTTCCAACAATTTTATAAATATTGGAATGCAAAACGCAATTTTTTTTTATTGAACCTTGATTTCAAAAACGTGCTTATTTTTATTTTTAAATTAATTGGAATTCTCTTGAAGGGGACTGTATATTGTAGAAATTGTGATGAGATTATATCATAAATATAGAGAAAAGAAGCTTATAAAATGCGACCTCGTGTGCAGATGAATTTACATATTATTCATTATAACATCATTCAGTAAACAAATATTAGTCATTACTCAAACATCATCCTGGTTAAAAAATAAAGAACCGTTACATTACAATTCATAATATGCATAGATATAATAACATGCGTACTTTTTATTGTCTTGTTTTTACATTTAAAAAGGTGTTGTTAAACATTTTATTTCTTATGTCGTTTTTCAAAAAAAAGATTTTTTCATTTTTAATGTACTTTTTTTAGGATTTAAACAAAAACTACCCGTCCCACTAAGAATAATTTATAACGAATTTGTAAATCTGTTTTCGTTGAACAACTTGTCTAATCTTTCTTTTTTTGCATCTAGTGTCGTTTGTCCACAAGTTTGATTTTTTTAATTTCTAATGTTATTTTTACGGTAAAAAGAAATTGCGTATCTTATCAAATAATTCTTAATAACAAATTTGTCGATCTTTTTGGGTGAAAAACTTTTTTTAAAATAATTTTCTTCATAGCTTGTGTCGTTTTTCATTTTTTACGATAAAAAAACTACGTGTTTTAGCAATACGTTCTAAATAACAAATTTGTACATTTTTTGGGTGAACAAATTTTTTTAGTATTAAATTTTTTGTGTGTAGTACACGTGCTTTTTCAAAAAATTGAATTTTTTATTTTAATGTTATCTTTTACGATTAAAACAAAACCTACGCGTTCTATCCAAAAAAATTTCAATAAAAATTTCAATATCTTTTTTGTTTGATCAACTTTTTTTCGTACCTTGCATAATTTGAACGCAAAATGGAATTTGTTAGTATCTTTGCTTGTGTTTAAAACTGGATCCGTTCGTCATAAAATGCTGGTGATGAAAATCTAAAATTCGATTTCCTGGAGCTACACATTTTTTCATTTGAAGTAATAAACACTGAACTGCGAATGAAAATACTCAAAGGTATTTTCACTTCACTTGAACAATTTTTAATTAAATTCTGACGAACATCACAATTTTTAATTAAATTAAATAAAAAATTAAATCATTTTAAGTAAATTTTAATTTTAAAAAATCCAAAATTGAGACATAATTTTTTTGTTTGAAACTGAACAATTTTTAAATTAGAAGTTAAATTATTTTTATTATCCAATCAATACTTTAAAATCCACAAAAATATGGTTAAAACACTTTTATGCACAAATTAAAATGCATCTTTAAAATCGTGCCTTTGCTTTGTAGTTCGAATTTTTGTCACCAGGTTGCAAATTGGTAATTATTATTGGTAATAATTCGTGTAACGGTATTGAGCAAATGTGTATAAATAAATGATTTGCTGATGACCAGTTGACAAAAATATTATTTTATTTAAAACATTCAAAATCTTTAAAAAGAGCTTCAAAATTTTATTAAAAACTTGTAAATATTTAAACAAATCATTCTGACTTTTCCTGAATTTTTTTAAATAATGAAAAATGACAATGTAGCTTTTTAAGCTTGAATTTAAAAAAAATTAATTTTGAAGTTACTCAAATTGTCTGTATATTAATAATTAACCATTTTTTAAATAGAATATTCAAAATATTGTATTTATTTTATAATTATTTATAATATTTCAAAATATCCAAAAATGTGTTCTATTTATTTGAAATTATTTAAAAATTGAAAATAGTTTATAAACTTTTAATCGGTCGTTTACGTAATTATTAAGGCTTTCGAATTTAAGCAGTTCAATTTTGAACATTAAATACAGAAAATTGTTCAATTTTGAGCAGATTCTTATCAAATCAATAATGCTCAATTTTTAGCATGTGAGCCATTAGCTTATATTTACAGTTGATCAACTTTGAAAGCTTTTTATCAAAAACTTCCAATTTAATTTTAAATAATAATGAATTTCTTAATTATTTAAATTAAAAATGTACGGTTTTAAATGAAAATCTAAAATGACTTTAGAATTACGCATTATAAACTGAATGATTTCATAAATGAAAAAGTTAAAAATGGAGCTTCGAATTAAAAATAAGTAAAAATCGAGCTTTTAATTTGCATCATATAATCTGATATTTGAAGTGACTGGATTTATTCATCTTCTAAAAGTTTGTAAAGTTTCCGGTCGAAAAATAAATTCACTACCCTTTCTGGGTCCAGCGGCCACCCTGATCAGGCGGTCCACTTTGGGAGCAATTTAACTTTATTGGGATTTGGGAATAGTTAAACTGCGATACGCTACTTGGTTACAAAAATCCGAACTAAAATGAACAGATTTTAAGAAAGAATAAATTTTAAGAAAGAATAAATTTTAACGATTTTTGTTGCGGAGTTTAATGTATTTATTGGATACTAAAAACAATTTTTTTTTAAACAAAGGGGTTAAGTTTGAATTTACATCTTATAAGCTGAAAAAACCTATTTTTTACATAAATATTTTTCTAACAAAAAAAATCAATTGTTCTATTTTTTGTGATTTTCAGAAGATTAAAAACTTAAATGGACGTATTTTCAAGCAAAAATGAACTAAATGAAATAAAAACGAAGTAAATTTTCATCAGTTTTTACATGGAGTATTTACCATTTAAAAACTGATTTGAAAGTTAGGATAGAATTCTTATTTCAATTTCAGTCGCAGGGTGGCCGCTGGACCGGGAATCTTATGAGACCGGGAAATCACAATGAATCTATTTTTGACCGGGATTTTTGCAAATTTATAGATAAAAATCTGCCCAACTGTGATTTCCATCGTTTTTAAATTAATTAGTTAAATTGTTATCTTTTTCAATTATGATATCATTCAGTTTATAATGGCTATTTCCAAAATCTTCCATTTTAACAAATTTTGTAATTTGAGATTTAAATTGCTAATTGTACATTTTATTTTATAGAATTTTAAAAACTTTAGCCATTAAAAATTAGAAGCGTTCGAAATCGAAGACTTTAGATAAATAATATTTTTAGTTGATCAACTACCAATATAAATTAATATTGATTTTTAAAATTTAACTGTTGTATAAGATTTAAAAAGTGAATAATAATTAATTTTACAAGACGATTCGAAATCAGTTCGCAATTTTAGAATTTCCAGTTTCTAACGTTAAAAATTATGTAAACTATTTCAATTGGAAAGTCTTATTAGTTAAACAAATGTAAACACGCCCGATTGAAACTTTATAAACTATTTTTAATTTTAAAATAACTTCAAAATAATATATTCATAACTAAAAGCTTTTATTAAATTTCGCTTATTATTTTTGTCTAAAATATTCAATTTTTAAACCATTCAATTTGAAATTTTTTAATTAAGAAGAATAAGAATTAATATTTAAAAATATCTGTTTATTTAAAATCAGTAATTATAGTTAAATATTAAAAAATAAATTTTTAATATTACATTTTAATTGTTCTCTTTAAAAAAAAATTAATTTGTAACTAAAAATGTTGACCTTGATCTACAAATAAAAAATGAAAACATATTATTTTAAAAAATTCAAGGAAGTGAAAGAAATATTTCGAAGTTTAGAAAAAATTAAAAATCAACTTAAAATTTGAAAATGTTTGAAATAATGTATACAAACGGTCTACGTGTACCGACAAAATCCGGCTATTAGTAACAAAATTTCGGTGTAAATAGCCGTAAAATATAGATTTTGGCAGATTTCAAACAAAAAATTTAAAAGCTTTTTGAGAATTTTAAATGGCTTCAGAAGATTAAAAAATATTTCCTATGGTTTAGAAAGATTTACGAAATTATCAAAAATGAATGTGGAAGATTTTAAGGAAATTTATTGATTTGGCAGAATTAAAAAGAATGAGAAAAAATTGGATTAATTTTAAAGGATGATAAGAAGTTCTGAAAGTATTTCAAAACTAATAATACATTTGAAAAAAAATGTAAACATGCAGATGATTCAACAAGATTTTCAAATAAAATTTGAAAGCATTTTATGGATTTTTAACCATTTGAAATATAAATAATTTAACTTTTAATTTAAGAAGTGTTCAATTTATAAAAACATGTAATCGTTCAATTTTTAATGTTTCTTGCTTAAAATTACTTTAAATGATATAATTTTGACAATTTTTTAATTCATTGATTGATTCTTCAATTTAGACTTTCGATACGAAACCTGGCGGCCACTAGACGAAGCTCTAGAGAGTTCGTATTTTCGTGTACAACGTTACCGGCTGATGCCGTTGGAATTGATTGTTGAAATATATTTTTTTACATCTTTTATTATTAAGCTTTGTACTTAAACGTAGTTTTCTTTCGACTCTTGCATTTCTCAAAGTTTGAGACCGATATTTTATGTATAAAAAAAGTTCGAACGTTCAAAAAATGTTGAGGTTCAGAAAAAAGATAAAATAATTTTCAGTGAAGTTCCTAAAAAAATGCTGTACCTAAACGTACTTTATTGTTCTCTAATACATTTCCCAAAGTTTCAGCTCGATATTTTTTTTACAAAAAAAGTTCTTAGGTTCAAAAAAACATTTAGTCAACTGAAAAACTGTGGTCGGTAATATAGGTGTTTAGCTGTGTCACATGCCCTTAAGCCTGAAATCTTTTGTTCTTCATATTCAATCATTGTTTTATATTTCCAAAAATGTCGTAAAACCAGTTTTCGGCACCAGGTGGCGAAATGGTAGACCGCCATTCCCAATAGCATAATTATCATGCAGATTGAAACAACCACTTATTTATTTTAATTAATCAAAAAAATTCCCTTTTAAATTCAACTGTTGAATTTCAATTGTTTTTTTTATATGTATTGACTATAAACATTATTTTTACATTAATCTACTTAAACTTACACAGGGATAAATTGATAACATACGAGACATCCAGGATATTTCCACAATTTTTAATTACACATCTGCTGTATACAAAATTTGCAACACACTTTTACATTTTCGTCAAAAAATATAAGAAGCATAAAATATATATAATAGATTTACAAATTGACGAAGACGCAAGGTACTGTAACTGCAACGGAAGGAAAATAAAAAGCATACAAGATGTTTGTTAGTTTGCCCAAATCAAGTGTATTGTCTTAATTATCATATGTGTTTAAAGTATGGAAATTAAGTGGAAGTCGCATCAGCTTGGATCGAGTACCTTAAAAAAGATACAATTAGTATGCTAAACATAAAGTATTATTAGAATCAGTATAAATGCCGCTATAATAAAAAATATTTGATTTTTATTCTCTCTTGTACGTCGGCATTATGACATGAGTCTGTAAATGCGCCAAGGCCGGATACTTAAATTCTCTTAGTTGTTCCTTACATGATTAAATCTTAGCGAATGATATCGGAATTATTTGTAAGAATAAATTGGAATAAATTCAAAGTAAATAAACTAAATGTGCAACAGGAACAATGGGGGAGGGGTAATCATTTTGTGACTACTTATTAAGACTTAATCCCGTTTAATGCTCGGTGTAACTGATAAACGCACATTATCGCAATGAGTCAATATAAACCAAGGTAGACATGATAAAAGTTAGCAACAAACTCCTTCGTAAGGCAATTCCAGCAAAAACTTAAACCTATCTCTAGAACTTCGGAATATTATCCGAAAATTCGGATCTCGCCTAAAAACTGTAACGCATCTCGTCTCTTATACATTACATTTTGTACATTTCAGTAAGCATTGTGGATCTTCTGTCGCTTATAATTTCGGAATGAATTATATTCCTTATATTATCATAAAACCCTTTCCAAACACTTCTTAAAAGGTTATTTTGATAGATAAATAGATTCAAACCTTGGTAATTCCTAAACGACTCGTGCAGCATAAAATGTCGTTACAACCTTACAAAGCTTATTAAAAAAAAAAAAAAGAATGTCTTATATATCTCTTACTCTCTAAAGATAACGCTCACATTAGGCGGCAACGATCTTCACCTTGTGGATCGCCCTGAAACATAAACAAGATCATATTTTTATTTCATAAACTATCTTACAATTTCAGTACCCATCTCCTTTAAATAATAATGGTTGATATCCTGTCCAGAATAAGGTTCTTTTTGTGAATAATACGCTTCAGAGAAACTATAATTGAGTGATGGTGTTTTTTTTTTCAAAAACTGAATAAACACATTTTTTAAATTGTGCAAACATTAAAAAAAGTTTCCTCAGCAATTTTGTGCCCAAACCTAAGTCGACTCCGGTGGGTTTTTTTCATGGAAATGGGCTCAATTGGTTACAGGGTGGCCGTTTTAATCAAAGGAAAAATTTCCCGGTCGTTTCCCGATATTTTTCCGGCTGGAAATTAAACTTTTAAAACTGAAGTTTAAAAACTTATTAATATTAAATGCAGTTAAACTACCAAAAATATAAAATCATGTTCTTAGTTTCAATGTTCTAAACTGAAAAATCAATCAAATAAGTAAAAGAAATTTCAAAATTATAGCGAGAAACATTAAAAATAGAAAGGTCAAATTATATTATAAACTTTAACACATGTTAAATTAAAATCTAAATTATTTTTATTTTTAATAGTTTAAAATATCCTTAAAATGCTTCAAAATTGTATTTTAAATCTTTAAACATCCAAATGTTTATCATAGACTTCTTTTTAATTTTAAATCACTTCTAAAATGTTCTCAGAACTTCTAAAAATCATGTAAAATAATTCGATTTTTTCTCAGATTTATCCTATTTTTTTGTAAATCATGCCAATTAAAAAAAAATCCTTAAAATCTTCTACAATCATTTTTGATCATTTTGTAAATCTTCTCCTGAAATTAATTGTTCAAAATAAAAAATAATTTTCAATTTTCCTAGGTAATGTTTTTTATTCTTTTGAAGCATTTTAAAATTCTTAGAAAACTTCTAAATTTTTTGTTCGAAATCTGCCAAAATCTATATTTTGTTTTAAGTTAGGCTTTTATTTTTTTTGTTTTTAAATTAATTTTCAATTTTTTCAAAATTTCTGAATATCTGTTAAACTTAATCGATTTTATTTTAAAGAATAGAAGTGTTTTTAAAAAACAGTTTAATTATCATTAACGTTAATATCTGGAAATACTAAAATTATTGTCAACTGATTCCAAATCGTATTGTAATACCAATTATTCCTCACTTTTTAAATCTTAAAGTACAGTTTAATTAAAAATATTATTCAGTAATTTATACTAAAAATGTTTTTTATCCAAAATCTTCGACTTTAAACGCTTTTAATTTTTAATTGCTAAGTCTTTAAAACTATATTTAAAAATTCTTTTAATTAAAATGTACACTTAAAAAATAAAAATATAAAATAGGAAATTTGTAAAGTGAAAGATTTTTGAATTACTCATTCTGAACTGAATTATGTCATAATTGAAAATGATAACAGCTGAACTAATTAAAAAAAAAAAAAACGGTTGAAATCAAAATAGGACAGATTTTTCTGTCATTTCCCGATTTTTCCCGGTCTCATCAAATTCTCGGTCCAGCGGCCACCCTGTGCTTAAATAAGCATCTAGAACCTTTTTCTGTCATGAATAATTTAATAGACGTGTTAAGTTCCTTTCTTGTTTTGATTAGTTACAATCAAGAATTAAGAGTTAGGAGACTAAAAAGCAACATCACGAATTCAACCCGATTCTGATAGCAAAGTACGGGCTGCGAATGAAATATATGTGGAGCGTAACACATATTATGTATATTACCGAAATATCTTAAAACCAAACATCATAAATATCAAAGAAGATTTTCGTTAAAAACAATTTTGTCTCCTGACTCTTACTTCAGAGTTATAATAATGAATGTTTGAAAAATTGCTATTAAGGCCGCAACAAAATTCGCCTTATAAATGATAGACATGATCAACTTGAACAAATATTGACACAGCACAACCTGCAAGCAGGTGATAAAGCTGGGATGATAATGTAAATAGCTTTTGCCCAAGACGTGAACATAAAATACAATTGTAAATCATTTTAGATGATTTTAGTTTAAAATCATCTCTTATCCTTGTTTAATCCCCATCATAAAATTCCTCACGCCAAAATGATCATGTTCCAAAACATAAAAATGGGTTATAAAAAATGCTATTTTTCAACACAGTTAATAATAGCACATTTAGACAGAGAAGTTTGCGAGATTAGAGAAATTGTTGTTTCAAGGAAACAAAAAAAAAATAAATAAATAATTTGAAAGACAATGTGGTTAAATGAGGGATTGGTTCTCAGTTTGAGTATAAAAACTGCCTTAAAAACACACGATTTTTAGTAAAGCGAAAGCAGAAATGTGCAGTGTAAATGAAGAGAAATAACAATATAAAGAAGCAAAATAAATCCTTGAAATTATGAAAATAAATGCGATAACCAATGTAGTGTGCAAAATGATTGGATGAACATCTGAGAGATTGAATGCAACTTACTCAGGCTGCCCCTCAGAGCTGTGTGCCTTCTCACTTATTACGGGTAGAGATACGATGTTCTCTATGTAACAAGAAGTGGACATTGGTAAGAATATCCCCCCGTAGTTAAATTTCATTTCAATAAATGCCTTCATATCTAAGAGTTATTTCTTAAATCTAATCTAGAAAATTCGAATGCCACTGATTTTTTTTTTTAAATAATTGAAAGTTTATTCAGATGTGCAACGACAGTCTGATACGAAATAATGTGATGGATATGATAAAAATATTTTTAGTCAGGGTGTCTACTTAAATCATGGAAACAAATTTCCTGACAATTTCAGTTTTTTTTTCAAGTATTTTAATTTTTTTCCAGGTATAATTTTACACAGTATGGAACCATTAAAATATTTTGCATTTTTTTTAAACCATCGATTCGGAATCAAAAATTTGAACGAAATCAAGAGGCCTTTTCTGATATTTACCAATTATTTCTGTAAACGCAATATAATTTATTTGTAAACTATGCCACGGATGAAAAATGAGTAAAAAATATTCTAAAATATATTAACATCGTCAATTAATCAAATAATACTAAAACATAATTACCAATTTCTTTAATTTTTCCCTAAAACCCATGAATTTGATAATAATTCAAACAAATGTTTATCTTCGGAACCTTAAAATTCAGCTTATATTTAGGTAAAATTGGTATGACTACTATATTAAATTCTATTTAAAACGCTTCAAATTCCTAACTTTTCTAGTAAAAAATATATATTTTCATCCAAATAGTTGAATTTCGAACTAAAAAACGATCAGCTTTTAACCAAAAATGGAATGAAGAAATTTTCAGTTAAGAAAAATTAATTTGCTACACAAAAAAACGAAATTACAAACAAAGTGATTGATTTTCAACAAAAAGGCTGAATCGTCAACTGAAATAGATTAATTTCAAACCAAAAGACGAATTTTTAACAAAAAAGTTTCACTTTCAACGAAGTGTTTTCATTTTCAACCATAAGGGTGAATTAACAAAAAATTATAATTATTTAACTGTAATTCTGGAATTTTTAAACTACCAGAGTAATTTTCTATAGAAAAAAAGACAATTTTTAACGAAACACATGAATTCTCAATCAAATATTTGAAATATCTAAAAAAAAAAAGATCAATTTTCAACTAAAAAGATAACTATTGAATCAAAAAATGAATAGTTAAATTTTGTATTTGGAAAAATTGTTCAACCAAAAAGATGATTTTTTAACTAAAATAACGCAATTTTGTTACTGGAATAGGTAAATAGGTAAATTAAATTTTAACGAAAAAAAAATTCAATAAGATACTTAAATTTTTAACTGGGATAATTCAATTTTAAGTAAAAAAAAAAATTCTCAGCCAAAGGAAAAACTATTTTTCTATCAAAAAGCTCATTTTTCATAAAAGAGTTTTAACTTTCAACAAATTAATTAAAATGTCAATACAGGAAAATTAATTTTCTAACAATGAGAATGAATTTTTCATCAAAAATACATGAATTTTCAACTAAAAACGATACACTTTCAACTAAAAATTAAAGAGTTAAATATTTAGCTGAAAGAATTAATTACAAAAAAAACACCGTATTAAAAAAAAAAAAAAAAAAAAAATAGCACAATACAGTGATATAAAGCTTCTTTTACCAATTAGAAATTTATTGTTACTCAATTTTATATTGGAATTTATAAAAATGAGCATGCTCCCGATAAAATTCCGGGCGATGGTCAATTCCGCCCCAGCTACCTGTGTACCGTCCCCCACTACGCGGCTTCCCCTCACACCGTCGAGCTGCTGCCACTGAGCTTGGTCAGCGGGGGGCCTTTGTTCCTAATGAGGCCTAAAATATGGAATATAAAATTTTTTAAATTTCACACTTAGTAAATCACAAATATGATATTCGAAATCTACGAATTATAACGATTCCAACGATATGTTCTTTGACTCATAAAGTTGACAATTAAAGAATTAGTATTCATTTTTATGTTCAATTTTATGTACAATTTTATGGAAAACTTTCCAGTATTGAAATATCATAAATTTTGTTTATTGCCCAGACAAACGCATTTCTCAAACTTGTCCCTTAATAATTTTGCACTTTGCAAAAGGATGAATAGTTTCAGTCTTACCCTGATTTGGGAAAAATTTGGGAAAAATTTGAGAAATTCCGGATGCTAATATTTGGCTAGACTTGAAGCATCATAAATTTTTTTATTGCTTAACCAATCAGGTTGCTCAAAATTGT
>NC_046659.1:122752539-122766041 GCF_010883055.1 Belonocnema kinseyi | reverse complement strand
CTTATCGCAGGCGTGGTATCGGAAAGTGCAGCAGCTCGGTCTCACTACGGAGTATAAAAACAAAGATTCGGAAATTGGTAGCTGGTTACGTATTTGCTTCGGCTTAATGTTTTTAAATGACACGGAAGTCAAACATTTTTTCGCTTTTGAACTATTACCGATCATGACATACTACTCCAAGAACAAGCGTGAATTTATTCAAAATCAGATTGATGGTTACGAACTCGGAAAGATTTCTCGTTTCTATTTTGTAAAATCGGTATCTTCATATTATCGCATCCACTGAACTGATCGCATACGCTATTAATAAGATTAAGTGGAATTTATGCAATCATTTATAATCAGAACGTTTTTTCCAGATGTTAGTAGTAGTAATAGTAGTATAATAGCGTATTTACAAATTAAACAGGCCCTTTTCAGGGCCACCAAATATTCTAAACGAAGGAACATATTATCTTTTGTGACAAACATGTATAAACTTTTTTTCAACTCTATGAGTCAAAAAACATATCGTTGCAATCGTTATAATTTGTAGATTTCGAATATCATATTTGTGATTTACTAAGAGGGAAATTTAAAAAATTTTATATTCCATATTTTAGGCCGCGTAGTGGGGGAACGGTACACAGGTAGCTGTGGCGGAATTGTCATCTGCCCAAAATTCCAATTTAAAAAAAAAATTCCCTGACATTTGCAGGTGTTTCCAGGTAAGGTAGACACCCTGTTAGTTTAATCTAAAATCAACGGAATTGCAGGCAAGCTAACAACAAACTCCATTCATGTGTAGCCACATTGTCTTTTGAGAACTACCACCTTGTAATAATCATTGTTTATCAAACTTAGTTAAGAAAGAACAAAATAAATTCTATAACTAAAAACTGGTTAATATGCCGATAATATATCAAAAAGGAAACAAATATTATTATGAATATGTGTAATGTGTCCAAAAACGAAGGCTTTTTATGTTCCAGTACACTGTCAATAAATATAATTTAAAATTAGAAAATAATCAAGACTCAATAGTTGCGTCTTACCTGTTGGTGGTGAAGTTCTTCTGAAGGTCTGAAACCTAGGTTTTCCCTATGCCGAGACAGACTGGTGGACAAATGCTGCCTTTTACGTTCAGACATTGCCATTTCCTGCAAGGAATAGAAAAATATATTATTAAACATTTCATCCGTTTTAAAGATATTTTGAGAATTTTTCTCCAGGTCAGTACATACTTCGCCTTCGTTGTTCAAGAGCACAGTCGTCATGCTGTCTGCAGTGAACCACTTTTGACCCTTCATAACTATGTTGGAAGGTAGTTCATGTGTGGCACCGATATCTGACGACCAGACCATGACATTCGCACCAGGTTCGATTTTCGCAGTCCTGTGGAACTTGAAGACTGTCTCCAAAGCTCCGGCTTTGCGGATTATCTGCCAGCCACTCAAGACAATTTCCTATGACAAGATAACCATTATGCTATTAATATTTAATACTTCCTAAACAATCGACAATAATAATTAAAATAAATTTTTATATTATCTTCATATATTTAAAATCCAGTGCATATTTAAGTAATTAATTTTTGAAATGAAACATGTTTGCCGGGTGGGTAGAAATCCTTTAAAAAATCAATGATTTTAAACAATTTCAAAATTATAAACTGAAAACAAACTTATAAACTGAACACTTCTTAAATTAAAAGTCAAATTATTTTTATTTTGAATAGTTTAAAAATCCTTAAAGTGCTTCAAAATTTTATCAAAAAATTTTGAAACGTCTACATGTTTGTTTTAGATTTTTATAATTTTCAATTACGTCTAAAATGTTCTCAGAACTTCTAAACATCATCTAAAATGATTCGATTTTGTTCTAAAATTTACCCTATTTTTTTTTTTTAAATCGTACCAATTAAAAAAATATTCCTGAAAATCGTCCGCATTCTTTTTTGATAATTTTGTAAGCCTTTCTACTAAATCTTTTTGGATATTCTCTTGATCTATATTTTATTTTAGATTAGGCTTTTAACTTTTTTTAAAATTAATTTTCAATTTTTTCAAAACTTCTGAATATCTGTTAAACTTAATCGATTTTTTTCTAAGAATAATAAGTGTTTCTAAATAGAACTATTACAATTGTAACGCTTAAAGTTTAGTTTTGAATATTTAATTTAGAATGGCTCATTTTAAATGAACAGTCATACATTTCTAAATATGATGTACTTTTTCTTTTTCTTAATTAAAAAATTTCAAATTGAATGGTTTAAAAATGGAGTAGCTTAAGATGAAATAATATTTGAAAAAAGGCCTTTAATTATTAACGTTAAAATCTGGAATTTTTCCAGGTATCATTTCGCATTTTTTAAAACAATCGATAATAATAATGAGTTTTGATATTATCTTCATATATTTAAAATTCAGTGCATATTTTAGTAATTAATTTTTTAAATGGAACACATTTTCCGGATGTGTGGAAATTCTTTGAAAACGGGGGAAATAATGAAATTTTTTTACGACAATAAGGCAAAAATTAATGTAAATACAATAATAAATTCAATTTAAATCGCTCAAAATTCTAAACATTTAAAAAACTGTTAAGTTTCCAGCAAATTAACAACTAAAGAAGATTAACTTTCAACAAAAATGAGAAGTTAGATTTTTAGTTAAAAAAAAATTAATTTTCGACTAGAGATAAATTTGTAACGAAAATGATGAATCGTACAAAAAAAAAAGTTAATTTTGAACAAAGCAGTTCATTTTTAAGATATGCAGTTCAATTTTCAATGAAGAAAATGAATTCTCAATGAAAAATGCAATAGTTGATATTTCAACAAAAAAATAATTTAATTTTAAATCACAAACAGCTGAATTCTACCCAAAAAAAATGAATTCTCAACTTTATATAAAAAAAAATTGAATTCAACCGAAAAATATGAAGTTTTAAGACAATAATTTATTCATCAACCAAAAAAGATTAATTTTCAACCAGGAACATTAATTTTCTACCAAAAAGACGCATTTTCTCAACTAAAAATTATACATTATCAACCAAAAATTAAATAGTTCAATTATTATTTTTCAACCCAAGAGTCGAATTTTCAATTAAAATTATGGAATGTTCAACTGGAATAGTTAAATTTTCATTTTTTTAAAAAATTAAATATTCAACCAAAAAAATCAAACAAATTGTGAACCAAGGAGTTAAATTTTCAACCGAAGAGATAAATTTTCAATCAAAATAATGAATTTTCAGACCAAAAAAAAATAAATATTTGACAAAAAGAGCTTAACTGCAACCAAAAATATTAATTTGACAGAATATTTGAAATTTTAACTAAGACGATTAACTTTCTACCAAATTGAATTTTCAAATAAAAAAGATAAATTTTCAATCAAAAATAGAATAGTTAAATTTTCAATTTAAAAAAAAACGAATTTTCAACAAAATAGTTAAATCCAGTCATATAAAACTATTTGTACAAATAAAAAAAAAATTTATTTCATTTCATACTATAATTTAAAAAAAAAACATACAGCAAGCTCTCAAAATATTCTATAACATCTTCAGGCTTTGCGAGTAAGTAGACACCCTGATTATATTGATAATAATTCAAAGATCGTACCTTGCTGCCCTTGTTCGTCAGTTTCACGTATCGACCTTGAGGATCAGCTTCCGTGATTTCAACGTCTCCCCTAGCTGAACCCGAGACACTGTAATCGCTGCTGCTGCGCTCTTCACTTTCTTCCAAAAGTGTGCGCTTTCGTTTTCCGCCCCGAATGGGAGTGTGTCGTGATGGAGTGCTCCTGGTTGTTTGCATTGTCGAACTCGGTGACTGCATTGGTGTAATGTTCAATCTGCAAAGATTGACAAATTAAAAAAATTAATCTAATCTCTGTCGTAAGAATTTAAGTGAATAAAAAAAAATATATCAAGAGAATTCCAAAAAATTTAAAACACTTAAGGGTCAGTTAATACTTTTAAGAATTCGGGATGAATTTCAATTCAATTCAATTCGATGAAACTCATAAAAAACCAAACGGAATTGAAAAACAATCAAGTGAATTAAAAACAATTTAAAAAATACATGAAAAATGCATTGAATTGAGCAAGTCTGAAACGAGCTTAGAAAAATTAAAAGAGAATTTAAAAGAATATGATCAAATGTCTAAGAATTTAAGTCGAGTGAATTTAGGAGAATTAAAATTGATTTCAAAGAATTTAGGATAAATTAATAAGAATTCAGATCGAATTTCAAATTAATTGCAGAAAATTTCTTGAAATCTTTGAAACCCTACAAATTCTCTCACTTTTCGTGAATAAATTCTTAGAAATCTATTAAAACATTATAAAACAAAGCTCATAAAATCCCTTAGAATTCCAAAAAATATTCTATAACTTTACCGGCCTTGTAAAATCCTTCCATTACTCCCAAAAGTCTGGGAAATTCTTTAAAACCGCATTCAAACATTTTTAAATTCCTTAAAATTAGGAAAACCCTTTAAAATCCTTTGAAATTTTTAAAATCTCTTTTTAAATGTTTTAAAACTTCCTAAAATATTGCAAATACTTTGAATTCCGATTAAATTACTGAAATCAAAAATCTTGAAATTTTGTTTGAAAAATTAAAAATTTGTTAACGCTTTTGAAAAATCCAAGGTATTCGCAAAAACGGCTAAACATATATAAAATCCTTGACTCATTTTATCAATTAATCCCCAGGATCAATTAAATAAAAACTTTTAAAATATTTTTACAATCCATTGAATTAAGTAGCATTGAGTAAATTTAGAAGAACTTTAGTGAATTTAAAAGCTGAAAGGAATTCCGGAAAAATTAATTAAAATTCAGGATGAATTTCAAAAAATAATTTCAAATCTCTTTAAAACCTTAAGAAATACTGCACTTATAGTGAGGAAATTCTTTAAATCCACAAAAATAGTATAAAATCTCACGATATTCTGTGAAATCCTGGAAAATTTATTAAAATACCTTGAGAACTTTAAAAAACTCTTAGAATCATTGAAATCCTTGGAAACCTTATAGAATCCCGTGCAATCATTTAAAACTTTATAGGTCCTGTAAAATCTTTCCATTTCTTCCGAAATTTTAGAAAATTTATTATCCTAAAATATTTCAATCGTTTTGAAATCTCTTCAAATTATTAAAATTAATAATAAACTTCTAGGAATTTTTTAAGATTTCCTAAAATATTCGAAATACTTTGGAAGCATACAAAATGTTTCACTTCTCATGAATAACATTCTCTAAAATCAATTAAAATATTATAAAATCCCGTGAAATCCTATAATAATATTTTCTGAAGTCTTGGAAAATGCAATAAAATACAATAAGATTTAAAATTTCTTAAAATCATTGAAATCCTCCAAAATCTTATAAAATAACGTGGAATCTTTTAAAATTCTTTAAAACTAATAGGTCTTGTAAAACCGTTCCATATCTTCCAAAATGATAGAAAATTAATTATCCTAAAACATTTAAAACGCTTTGAAATCCCTTCAAAATTAATTAAATTAATTTTTAAAAACCCTTGGAATCTTTTACAATTTACTGAAATACCTTAAAATCTTAACAATCCCTTCAAATTATAGAATCCTATTAAAAATTTCTCGAAATCTTTAAAAATACCCTGAAATATTTCAAAAGAATCCTAGACATTTCTGAAATGGGCACAGACCTGAATTGATTAGTGATTAACCCCATCAAGTAATTTATTGACAGAAAAGTGATATTATGGACTGCACATATGGTACAATAGGAATTAAAATGTTGAAAATAGGGTTCTTTAGGGACCTTAACTGAATCTAGGGCACAATAGGGAATCACTGTTGTATTTACCTAGCCTCTTCAGACTCGAGAAGCTTTCTGTATGCGGCGATTTCAATGTCAAGAGCGATCTTGATGTCCATGAGATCCTGGTACTCTTGCAGCTGTTGTGCCATTTCGTCACGCATGCGAGCCAACTCAGCTTCTAAACCAGCCAAACCTTCTGCATGGCGAGCCCTCTCGATCTCGCGTAGATTTTCCAAATCCCTGTTTAATAAATATTTTATTAATTACAAATAGTAAGAATAATATAAAATCCGGATTTCTAACTAAAGCCTGTAAAAAAATTCCCTGAAAATTCCAGGTTTTTTTCTCCATATATCTTGAAGCTTTTTCCAGGTACAATTTATTATAGTATGGAACAATTCAAATATTTCGGATTTTTTAAAACAGTTGACTCGGAATATGCATACGCAGTTTCACGAGTTGATTATGAATAATGTGTTTTTTTTTTTTACAGTTTCGAAGCATTCAATTCATATTTTTTATTTAGAAAGATTTGACAAATTATATTAAAGACATTCTTAAATATACCAGCAATATTGATTGATCAAATGATGCTAAAAACATAATTAATACTTTCTTGAATTTGTCGCTAAAGTTCATGATTTTGAATAATTATTCGAACTAACTTTTATTTATGTTCTTATACTTCAAATGCAGTGTGTATTTAGGTGAAATTAATATGTTATTAAAATAAATTTAAAAAGCTTCGAATTCCTAACTTTTCATGTAAAAATATTGCGTTTTCAATCAAAAATAGGATAATCAAATTTTCAGTGAAAAAATGTCAACCAAAGTGATCAATTATCAATTAAAATAATGAATCTTTAAACGGACTAGATGAATTTTAAACCAAAAAGAATAATTTTTAACAAAACAGTTTTACTTTCAACCAAGAAGTTAAATTTCCAACTAGAATGATAAATATTTAACTGAAATACTTGAATTTTCAAACAAAAAGATTTCTTTTCTGTTAAAAAGAATATTTTTCAACAAAATACATGCAATTTCAACAAAATAGTTGAATTTTCAAGTAAAATATTGAATTTGAATGTAAAAAATTTAGTTTTTTTTTAACCAAAAATGGAATATTTAAGTATTTAGTTGAAAAAATATTAATTTTCCGCCAAAAGAGAAACAAATTTTCAACTAAAGGGATGAATTTTGAACTAAAATGATAAATATTTAACTGGAATGCTTGAATTTTTAACCAAAATAGATGAATTTTCAAACAAGAACGAAATAGTCGAATTTTTAACTAAAAAATGCCGATTTTTAAAAATACATACTGTTGAATTTGAAAGCCAAAGAGATCGATGTTCAACGAAAAATGGAACAGTTAACTTTTTAATTAAAAAAATTAATTTTCCATTGCAACAAAATTTTTAGCCCAAGTGATTACCTTACAAAAATTAATGAATATTCAACTGAAATAGTTGAATTTTAAATAAAAAGGTTAATTTTCAACGAAAATTAAGAATCTTGAACTAGAATAGTTAAATTTTTTACTAATAGGATACATTTTAACCATAAAGGTTAATTTCCACCAAAAATAATAATTCTTAACGAAATCCATTTATTTTTAACTAGAATAAAATATATTATCAACCAAAAATTAAACTTGTAACCAAAAATATGAATTTTTACCTAAAATGATGGAATATTTAATTAAAATAGTTACATTTCTGTTTAAAAAAATCAAATAAAAAAAAACGATTTATAAAAAATAGTTACATTTTCAAACCAATTGATTAATTTTCCGCTCAAATGTTGAATCTTGAACTGGGATGGATTAATTAAAAAAAAAAGATGAATTTTCAGCTAAAATGATGAATCTTTAACTAGAATAATTGAATTTCCGATCAAAGAGATGATTTTTTAACTAATATGATCAAATATTTATCTGGAATAGTTACATTTTCAGTTTAAAAAAATAATAATAATTCCAACAAAATAGTTTAATCTTCAGCCGGAACAGTTAAATTGTCAGCAAAAAAAAAAAGAACTTTCAACCAAAGAAAAAAGGAATTTGCAGTTGAACTTTTCAACATAAATTGAATTTTCAACTAATAAAGACTTTTCAGTCAAGGCAGAGAAAGATGTCAATTGTTGAATTGTCATATTGTTGAATTTTTATTCAAAAATATGTATTTTCAACCAGAAACATGAATTTTTTATCTAAAAGAACAAACTTTAAAAAAAAATAGAATTATTAAATTCTCAGTTAAAAAAATTAATTAAAAAAAAAAAAGAATTTTCAACCAAATATTTCAATATACTATTAATAAGCTGCTTTTACAAATACTGTATAATTTTTATTCAATTTTATATTGAAATTTTTTACAATTTAGACAAGCTATCGAAAAAAATTTCCCGACATAAAAAAAATCCCTGAGATTACCAGGTTTTGCAGGTAGGGTAGAAAAGGCTGAACGAGTATTGGACTGAATTTTCTAGACTTGAATGCTTACCTGATTCTGGCATTAAGAGCGTTGTTGGCGGCTTCAAGCTCGCTGATTCTTGAATTGAGTCCGTCAATTCGGGTGCGAGTTTGACGCAATTCCTCAACTGCCACACTGGCTGCTCCGCTGTTGCGTTGAGCGTGAGATGTCAGATTTTTAATCTTGTTCTCATACAACATTTCGATCTCTTCGCGATTAACACGCATTGCGTTATCATACTGATCACGCAGCTCTTGTAGTGATTGTTGTAGCTTGGCTTCATACTGCTCTGCGAGACGTCCATCGATCTCAGATATTTCAACCTGCAGTTGAGGAGGAAAAGAAAACAGATTATTAAAACAGGATATCAGAAAATGGTATGATTTAACTACAGGGTGTGCAGCAATTCCTAGGAACAAAATTCAACGTCTTTTCCAGGTTAAGAAATCAAGTTTTTTCCAGTCTCCTTTTTTATATATAAATAGTCGAAGAACCGTTTGTTAAAGATCTAAAGGAAGTGAAAAACGATTTAATGCATACATTCTAAAACATGAAACATTTTATTTTCTTATTAGCCGAACGATTTCTATATAAAGCAGAATCTTGAGGAATTTTGAAGAATTTAATATATTTACAAATATCTTGAAATTTCTGTGAAATCTTTATTTAGTCTTTGTTTGAGAAACTTTTGTGTTCGTTTGATATTATTAAAATCTTTTGAAATTTCTTGAAACCTTTTGAAATTCTTTAAAATCCTTAAAATGTTCTGAAATCTTTGATATATTTTGAAATATTTTAAATTATCGTATTGTTTTGACATCTCTATAAAATTTTGATGAAAAGCTTCTGAAATAGTTTGTATTCATTTTAAATCATTAAAGTATCTAAGATCTGATGCACTGTACCCTTTTTGAAACCTTTGAATTTGAAATCTTTATATTCATTTGAAATAATTAAAATGTTTGAAATCTTTTAAAATGATTGTAAAATCTATGAAATCCTTAAAATTTTTGTGAATTCTTTGAAATCTTTTGAATCATTTAAAACATATGTAAATATCTTGAAATTTCTGTGAAATATTTATTTGATCTTTGTTTGTAAAAACTTTTGTGTTCGTTTGAAATTATTAAAATCTTCTGAAATTTCTTGAAACCTTTTGAAATTCTTTTAAATCCTTAAAATGTTCTGAAATCTTTGATATACTTTGAAATATTTTAAATTATCGTATTGTTTTGACATCTCTATAAAATTTTGATGAAAAGTTTCTGAAATAGTTTGTATTCATTTTAGATCATTAAAATATCTAAGATCTGATGCACTGTACCCGTTTTGAAACCATAGAATTTGAAATCTTTACATTCATTTGAAATAATTAAAATGTTTGAAATCTTTTAAAATGATTGTAAAATCTATGAAATCCTTAAAATTTTTGTGAATTCTTTGAAATCTTTTGAATCATTTAAAACATATGTAAATATCTTGAAATTTCTGTGAAATATTTATTTGATCTTTGTTTGTAAAAACTTTTGTGTTCGTTTGAAATTATTAAAATCTTTTGAAATTTCTTGAAACCTTTTGAAATTCTTTAAAATCCTTAAAATGTTCTGAAATCTTTGATATACTTTGAAATATTTGAAATTATCGTATTGTTTTGACATCTCTATAAAATTTTGATGAAATGTTTCTGAAATAGTTTGTATTCATTTTAAATCATTAAAATATCTAAGATCTGGTGCACTGTACCCTTTTTGAAACCTTTGAATTTGAAATCTTTATATTCATTTAAAATAATTAAAATGTTTGAAATCTTTTTAAATGATTGTAAAATCTTTGAAATCCTTGAAATTTTTGTGAATTCGTTGAAATCTTTTGAATCATTTAAAACATATGTAAATGTCTTGAAATTTCTGTGAAATATTTATTTGATCTTTGTTTGTGAAAACTTTTGTGTTCGTTTGACATTATTAAAATCTTCTGAAATTTCTTGAAACCTTTTGAAATTCTTTAAAATCCTTAAAATTTTCTGAAATCTTTGATATACTTTGAAATATTTGAAATTATCCTATTGTTTTGACATCTCTATAAAATTTTAATGAAATGTTTCTGAAATAGTTTGTATTCATTTGAAATCATTAAAATATCTGAGATCTGGTGCACTGTACCCTTTTTGAAACCTTTGAATTTGAAATCTTTATATTCATTTGAAATAATTAAAATATTTGAAATCTTTTAAAATGATTGTAAAATCTTTGAAATCCTTGAATTTTTTGTGAATTCGCTGAAATCTTTTGAATCATTTAAAACATATGTAAATATCTTGAAATTTCTGTGAAATATTTATTTGACCTTTGTTTGTGAAAACTTTTGTGTTCGTTTACAATTATTAAAATCTTTTGAAATCTTTGGAAATTTCTTGAAACCTTTTGAAAATATTAAAAATGTTCTGAAATATTTGATATCTTTAAACAATTTTATTCTTGAAGTATTTTGAAATCGATATAAATCCTTTGAAATAATGATGAAATCTTTCCTGCATTTTTTGTATTTATTTGAATTCACTAGATCGTTTTAAACTTTTGTGAAACCTTTTTAAATGTTCTAAAAATGTTGAAATTATTTAAAACCTTTGAAATTCTTTGAAATCTCGGGTACTCTAGTACCCTGTTTGAAATATTTGAAATTATCGTATTGTTTTGACATCTCTATAAAATTTTAATGAAATGTTTCTGAAATAGTTTGTATTCATTTGAAATCATTAAAATGTTTGAAATCTTTTCAAAATGTTGTAAAATCTTTGAAATCCTTGACATCTTTGTGAAATGTTTTCAAATAGTTGTGAAATGTTCAAAATCTTGGTAAAATCTTCTAAAAAATTTGAAATCGTTTGAAATAGTTTAAAATATTTTAAAAAATTTGAAATCTGATGTACTGTACCCATTTGGAAATCTTTTAACTTGAATTCTTTATGGAATCTTTGAAATATTTGTAAAACCTTTTGTATTAATTTCAAATCAATCAAATATTTGATATCTTTTGCAATCTTTAAAAAAAATTTGGTACAATCTTTGTAAAATCTCTTGTAATCTTAAAAAAAGGTAAAATCTTTGAAATCCTTGAAATATGTGTAATATGTATACTTTTACCCTTTTTAAAACCCCCTTTTAAACTCCTTGAATTCTTGAAATGTTAAATCTGGTGTATAGTTAAAAACCGAGTGGCCAAACCCTCGTAAACTGTTTTAAAAGCAAAACAGAAATTCAAATTGAAGGTTCTCGTGTGAAATTCAAAGGGATTTCTAGGGTTTTAAGGTGTAAACAAAATTCGAGGAGAATTCTAGGTTTTCAAGGTCGCTGGACACCCTGAACTATCAATCGGGAATTATTAAATTTTTCTTATTTAATATAATCTTATCCTTTCTTTCGTTAAAAAAAAAAAAAACCATTTTCAAAATGCGCAATACTCACTTGACGTCGTGTGCGAGTCTCTGTAAGTTCCTGTTGGAAAACTTGATCCTTAAAACTGATATCTTCCTTCAAACTTTGAATATGATTCTCGAGGTCAATTCGTTGCAAAGTCTCCTCCTCAAGATTCTTTCGACAATCATCCAACAAGCCCTTCAGTCTCTCAACCTCCTTTTCTAATTCGCGTTCCCTTTCGGCAAGCTTCTTGCGCTCTGCCTGCGACTGATTGAACTGTGATTGGAGATCTGAACAACGAGATTCATAGATTGTCGAGTTCCTTTCTGCAATTTGCAAATCTTTCGTCTTCTTATCTAGTCTGCAAATAAATAAAAGATCGAACATGTATTCCAGTCATGTATTTTTATAGAACTGGGATAATGATTTATTAATGAGAGAAACTCATTTAAATAAAGAGAAAGGGAAGGAACATGGTTTAAAAAGAGATGCATCATTCTCAATACAAGCGAAGTCTTCAACCTCATTTTGTATTTGCCTGAAACATTATCAAATAGGTACTAACACAGCCTTCGCACTCTATTCAATTTCCATCACTTAAACCTGCAGATCACGTTTATTAAAAAGACAATTTACGAGAAATGCGCTGAGGACAAACATTGCACAGAATTCTGATTACAAATTTAAGATGAGTTAGTTAAATAATGTTAAAAAAGATGAAAAGTACCTGATTGTCCCAATTATACAATTTATTTCTATTTGGTAATTTGTTTTAATTTACATAGACAGGAGTGACCGCAACAACATCACTTTCAAAATTCCCTAACTTTCCCTTACCAATTTTTCATCTTAAGCGACCATTAAAATTTAAACACCAGCATTTTAAGCTTGTAACTATTTTAACACCAAATTTTATACAAACGTAATACAAGTTCATATTTAAATTTTAAAAAATTAAATTGATTTATTTACCTCAACTCAGATGACTTTTCTACCATAAGAGAAGAATTTTCAATCCAAAACGACGAATTTTCGACCATAGAAGATGATTTTTAAACAAAATATTTGAATTTTAAAAAAAAAATGAAATAATTTATATGTCAAACAGAAAAATTAAATTTCTAACAAAAGAGATGTATTTTTAAACCGAAAATATGAAATTTTAGCCAAGGTTAATTTTTTTAACAAAAAGCCGATTTTTTTAAACCAAATTCATAAGTTTCAATCAAATAGTGAAATTGCCAATCATTTAAATTAAGTTTCAACTAAAATGATGGACTTTTCAATCAAGAAAGAAAAAAAAATCATCCCAATTGTTGAATTTTCAAGCGAAAAGATACATTTTGAACAACAACAAAATATAGGTGATATTGCAAACAAAAAAGATTTTAATTATAACTTTAAAACAGGTTAATTTGCAACCAACCAGTTGTGTCTTTAACCAAAAAGGGTAACATTTCTGACAAAAGTGATAAGTTTTCAAACCACAATAAGAATGTTCAACCAAAGAGTTTAATTGTTAACCAGGGATGATTAGTTTTCTACCAAAAAAGACGAATTTTTTGAAATAAAAGAGATCAAATTTCAATCAAAAATGGAAGTTATATTCTCAGTTAGAAAAATAATTATTAAACCAAAGAAAAAAATGTCAACGGTTAGGTCAACTTTCAACCAGAGAGGAGAATCTTCAACTACAATGATAAATCTTTTATTATTACACCATTAAGCCATTTCCCTTTCGGGGTAGGCGTGACTCACTCGGCAGGGGAAAGGAGTAGTGTGTAGATGGGATAGAGATTTTTCAGATTGA
>NC_046659.1:122678120-122752439 GCF_010883055.1 Belonocnema kinseyi | reverse complement strand
AGATCAGAAGGTAATGGTCAGTATTGCATTCAGGACCCCTCAAGACCCTTGTATCTTTGACTAACTCTCTAAGTCTTTCATCCGCAACAACAAAGTCAATTAACTGGTGTATTTAAATTATCAGCTGAAAAAATTGATTTACAACCAAAGTAAAAACGATTTTTTAACTAAAATTATAAATCAACAAATAAATGGGTTTTTAAGAAAATGGTTCAACCTTCAAACAAGTAGTTTAAATTTCAAACAAAAATATGAATTTTCAAAAAATAATGTAAAATATAGATATTTCGACCTAAAAATAAATTCGTTTAACCCAACAGTTGCATTTTCATGCAAAAAGAAACGAATTTTTTATAAGATAGTTAAATTTTCAACAAGTTTTAATTTACAACCAAGAAAGATGAATTTACTCCCAAAAAATACGAGAATTATCAATCCAAAAGAATGAATTTTGTATTCAAAAAGGCGAATGTTCATTAAAACAGTAAAATTTTCGACTGGAAACGATGACTTTAACCAAATTGTTGAATTTGAAACTAAACAATACAGTTTATAACTAAAAATATACGCTTCAGTAACAGGGTGGCCGCGAAACTTTTCAAAAATCCCTCATTTTTCCCTGGCCATTAATATTCAAAGAACAAAATATTAATCTTGTAACATTTTTAACATAGAATCTTTTATAAACGGAATAAACTAATTCCAAATTTACTACCATTGTCTACCATTATTTAACATGCCTCTCATAGAAATTCCCAGACTTTTGATTTTTCTTCTTCAAAATCACTGACTTTTCCCTTACTAATCAAATTCCCTGGCTTTTATTTTATTTCCGGTGTTTCCGGACCTTTTCCCACCCTTATCGTTGGTTCGGCTCTACTCCGGATTTTTGTTAATAAAAATAAAACAACAAAATGCTTGTTAAGATTCAAACATCGCCCTATTATTTTTCTAGATAAATCATATCTGAATGTCATCATATTTTCTGAAAAAAAAATTTAAAAGGAATAGAAAGCCTCGCGCTTGAAGGAAGTTATGAAAAAGTGCTTGAAGCCACGCAAAGGCGTGGCCCGCATCCCGAAATGTGATCACTGAACATAAACGTTCCCTTTCCTGAATCAGAAATGGTGGCAAGTCACGACGGCGGGCTGTTACCAAAACTCCCCATGGTTTGTGTATCTTTTAATAGAACATATGGTCGAAAAAAAAAACAATTTTTAAATTCTGTAATAAACATTAAACTTAGCAGATGTTAACCATAAATACTTTGAAGTAAATTTAAAAAATTGCTATTTCGGTAAATCAATATTATTATTTATTCAATATACTTAAACAATAAAGTTAAACATGACTTTGTTTTGAAGTAAAGGTAGGATAGTAATTTAATCCGGGTCGATGATTCTATCATATATAAACGGTTTTTTATTCTCTGAAAATAATATAATCCATATTATGTAATAGAGAATTCTGCAGTAACCTTAATTTAAACAAATTCGGACTCGGTATTTTTTACGAAGTAAAGATATTTAACTAGGTTAGAATGGCTTTTCGAAGACATGTAGGTCAAAGATATTTCGGGCTCTAATGACATGAAGAGGAAAAAAAATTACGAACGGTGATCAGCTACCCTCATTTGATCAGAGACGAAGAAAACAAATATTGACATTATTATACATTATGAGTCATGTACATGTGCCAATTATCTTGTAAAATTATTATCAATTTTGTAAAAGTTCTTAATTAGACTATTAAAAACAAGGCATTCTTATATTCCACTTTTATTAATTGTTTTCAAGTCCACCTAAAGAAATATTTGTACATATTCATCACCCGAGAAGAATTCATGTTTTTATTCAGAGCTAACAAGATTACTGTAGACTGATTAAAAATTTCTACCCGCTTACTAATTGACTTCTGGTCTGACATCACGGGACGAGTACAGACCTCAGCAAAACGATAAAAAAATGATGATATATAAAGGACGTAAACACAAGGATTTCTTCTCAAATTGTTTAGCGAGGTTAAATCGTGACATCACATCAGGTCATAATATACTTTTGCTGATTCTGTCCCGCTATCCTTGGCCTACTGTCCTTTTACTTCAAGCACCTGCATTCCTAATTCGTAGCTTTCAATTTTCGATAAATTATTAGGGAAAAGAATGAGGAAATTTAATGGAAATGGATAAATTTCAAAAGACGTCCTAAAATATGATTTGAAGCCAATTATGCATGAATATTAAATGTTTCGAAAGATCATCAATATCAATAGAAAACTCGAATCGACTGAATTCCTAAATATGAAATTATAAAGTAGAAAAAGAAGGAAAAAATAATCTGCGCAGAAGATCGATCGCTTGAATGAATGTGAGAGCTTTTATTCATGATTTTATTTCTTCGGTGCCAAGTATTTGTTCCACTAATCGCGTGTTTCTCGCTACTATTTTCAGAGGTTCGACCCACATTCAGAATTTTATATCCTCGCATGAATCTCGAATTTGATATTTATCTTGACGCATGGTGTTTACACATCTGCTTTTGCGTATTTTCATCGACTTCATATATCATTTTCGAAAGAATTAGACCAAACCTTTAATTCCGAAAATTGCACAGATAGTATTTTTTTATTATATCCAACTAGTGCACTTGTGAGTACTTTTGTAAATTAATTTATTCATTAGACCATGTCTGAGATAAAATTGTTTGCGGTCCTGGGGAAATGCGAAAGAAGAACAAGACCAAAGAAAGCATAATGTTAGGAAGTGTGTAGGCGAGTTAGCTCAGTAGGGGGCCTTATCGGCCAACGGACACTACACAGAATTATACGGCCTCCAGATGCTTTGATTTGCATCTAACGCACTGCAATGTCAAGTTCATGTCGATTATACTGCAATAATTGTTACTTTATAATCAATAGTTCATTCATGTTTTTAGAAAATCAATAAGAGAAATCTAATTTCGAAAATTTAATGATAAATTCACTTACACTCAATTAACTAGTCATAAATACGTTTCCTAATCCTAAAAAATACCAGTATTATAAATCAATGAAATACGAAATTCTTATTCCGATAAATTAGCGTGACCTTCTCTGGTTTTAATTTGTATTTGATTAAGACTGCTACATCTTTTCCAGTCCGAAAAGTTTGTTAATTTCTCATTAAAAATTCCATAAACTCGAAGAAGATTCTACAAACGATATCATTTACGTATTACTAAATAAGGTGATCTACCTGCAGACATGTAAATAATAAGGAATGCTCTGAAGATTGCTCAATTTTTAGGCAAAGTTGAAGGTTTTTTAGTTGCTTGAAAAAAAAAAAAAAAAGGAATCGAAAGTGTCCACCACGTGGAGGATCATGGACATGATGTCACTGATTATTTTGTTCTCTGTAGTCATTCCGGGGAGATAAGGTCACTGCCTCGGAAGGAACTTCCACGCATTCCTGAATTTACGATTAAGTTATCACCCTGAAAGATGAATACGGGAAAATGAATTGAGCTGTTTTCAGTTACAGGGGTTATGTCAGAATATAAACAGAAGCTAAAGCAGTAGGAACTTTTCTTTGGCAAGTTTTCTGGTCATTTTAGTATTTACAAATTTTCTTCGTAGCTAGCTTTGAATAATCTGTTGATCGTTAGAACTTTTGTTAATGCATTTTTATTGTAGATAGATTTTTAATACTTTTATTCATTATTCTCATCAATTTTTTCTAGCATACTTCAGTTTTTGTTTTCTTAGAGTTTAGATGTTTAAATTTGTTTCTAATGTATTTTTAACAGTTGACAGCTCTCGGATATTCAAAACATTTTTCAATGTCAGCTAAAAAAGATTGCAGCGTAAACAAATATAAAATTAAAAAAATTGTTATTCACGAAAGTAACAAGATTAAAAAGATAATAATTTATTCAAATACGCTGTTCTTTTACATAAAAAAACAGACCATATAATAATCAACTTCAAACTATTTATACTTTATTTGAGGGTCTTAATATGCGCTTCTTTTATGCATATTACTTTAGATTTCCAAAATTTTGTTTCTACAATCACTTATATACTTTTCTCTGACAAATGTTTTACATATATCATTACATATTTAAAAAATATGAAAACTTACTCATGATTCCTTTTTATTTACCGCAGGCTTCACAATATTTTACCCATTCCCCTTTTTCCACTTAATGCGAACTGACTTAATAGAACCCAATAAGGAAATCTAACTTTACTATTTTTGGTTGAAAATTCATTTTTTTTGCTTAAAAAATTTTATTTTTTTGTTGACCAATTCAACAACTTTCTTTCTAAAATTCAACGGTTTTGTAGAAAATTCATCTGTTGTGTTTGAAAAATCATTTCTTTTGGTATAAATTACATATTTTAGGCTTAAAAACGACTTGTATAAAAATCTATCTTTTTTAACTTAAGAATGGTACTTATTGCTTGAATGTTTAAATTTTTTGTTACAAATTTAACAATTTTATCTTAAAATGTAACTGATTTCTAAAAAATTCGTCTTTTGTGTGTAAAAACTCATCTCTTTTGGTACAATTTCCAACTTTTTCGACTAAAAAACTACTTGGTTAAAAATACATCTTTTCCTAACTTAACAATTTTATTGTTTGGTTGATAATTTAATTATTTGATTGAAAATTAAAAAATTTTCTTTTGAAATTAAACTGTTTTATAGAAAACTTTTCTGTTGGGTTAAAAAATTCATTTTTTTTGGTATATATTCCCTATTTTTTGGTTAGAAAACTAATGGTTTAAGAACCCATTTTTACCTAACAATTTTATTTATTGGCTGAATATTTAATTATTTTGTTAAAAATTCAACAATTTTCGTATAAAACTCAACTGTTTTTTTAGAAAATTCGTCCTTTGGTCCTTAATTATAAATCCATTTCATTTGTTTTAAAAATTCGTCTATTGTGGATAAAAATTCAACAAATTGTTTAACTTTCTTTATCTTACTTGACCGAAAAATCCTTTTTGGTTAAAAAAAAGCAATTACTTAGTTAAAATTAATCCTTTCCGTTGTAAATTTGTCTTTAAGATGAAAATTAAACTATTTTCAACAGGAAAATTAAACTGTTTTGTAGAAAATTCGTCTTTTCGGCTCAAAAATTTAACAATTTATTCGAAATAATTTTTCTTTTTAAACTGACATTTTTTTATTGAAAAATAAACTACTACTTGATTAAAAATGATTTTTTGTGAAAATTCAATATTCTAGTTTAAAATTCATCTCTCTCGTTGAAAATTTGTCTTTTAAGTTGAAAATTTAACTATAATTCATATTCTTCTATTAAAAATTCAACTGCCTGGTTAAAAGTTGAACTGCTTTGTTACATTTTTTGTTCTTTTGAAGATTCATCATTTTAGTTGAAATTGCATCACTTTGGCTACAAATTTGTTATTGTATTTTTCATAGACAATTAATATTTTCAATTGAAAATTCATCTATTTTGTTAAAAATACAATATTTTTATTTGGACTATTATGAGTTTGAAGCGATAAAGATGTTTCTGATTTGCAACTATAGAACTCATTTATCTTTCGGGTTTCGTTTCTCGACTGAATCGTTAGCAATATCACCGCTGTCGACGACGTCCTTCAATTCTACAAAATTAGCAAATAAATCGCTTAGGCAATACTTGAAATTGGTATCATCAAAAAGAATCTCTTTCAGAGCGTCTCGTTTTCTAATGACTTCAACTTATGTTTATGATAGTTTTAATGAATCGAAACATTCGAAAACGGGAAAATTAAAATTCTCGTCTTTAAGTGTTTTTTCAAATTTAAGGGAAAAGAGGATTGGGTAACAAAGTGAAAGTACTATGATCCCTGCAATGATTAAAAATATGTTCAATTTTAACATCAATTTTCCTATTTGAATCAATTCTGTGTTAAGAGATAATATAGGGAATGAAAAGTGAGTGGAAAATCAGACAGGAGATCTAAGAAATAGCATACTGAGCGATTTGACTGCAGTCTTGATTATCAACAATGACTTGTCAGAGTTGGCAATTCAACTCGTGCTTGCCGGTGAATGATAAGAATTTTGCGAATAGTACATATATATTCTTTGTAAAAATCACCTTGTAGTGAACTGGAGAGTCAATGTTTTTATATCAGACGATGCGTGGAGCTGACATCATCACCAGATAGTAAGCGTGACGCAACCGTAGTATCGTCACGTCTGGTTTGGACACCCAACCAAAGCAGACCGACCGGCTTTTTCGCCGGAAACTGCCGGAAACCGATTGCCCCACGCTTAACGTTTACACGTTAATTTTTACCCCTACACTAATCAACATATTATTCATATCCAAATTTAACTCTGACAATCGCATCGACCAATCCTCTGATCCCCGGATCTTTTAATTTCATGTTTTTCACAGCTTGGAAGTAAATAACTTTTAATGCGAAAAAAGAACAAAAGGTACAGGAATAATTTACATTAAAAAATATGCTCACTGATAAGATAAAATAAGTAAATGTAATAGGAAACTAAATCTTTAATGTTATACATTTAAAATGAACCGGAGTAAATAAACAATCTGTATAAATAAATTGGTAGGAGAACCGAAATAAATATGGAGCAGGTGTACACCCACAAATATTCCTAATTCCACCTGGCGTGTTTCACCGTTTCAGAACTTTCTCTTCCTCCTACGCAAAATAAAAACTAATTTCCCAAGGTTTAATTGCCATTGTTAAAGACCCCAGTGTTAACCATAAGGGTTGGGAAACATAAAAAGGTGAATAATCGAAAATGTAAATCAAGGGCACTCTGTTTTGTTTCCCTCAATAAGTTAAAGACTCTTTCAGTTTTTGGTTGTTAAAACTCAGTACATGAAACTTTAGCGGCTCAAGACATGAGGGACACTATTGATCCAACTGTGAATACATTGTATGCTACGTGTTATCCTTAAACAGTAACTAGGACTCTATCTCCTTCCTTGACATACTTGAATCTCTATTAATTCTTCATGAAACGGAGTGTCGGAACATGAAAGTGGACGCTGACCATTGACTACTGACTAGTTGATATTGATGGGAGATTATGTTTTCTGAAGGAATTGGAAAAAAACGGTTTCATTGGCCTTAAGTGTCGATAATGACTGGTCCGATTATAGGGGCGGCTCACATTGCTCTAATAACAGGGTTGTAAAAGTAAATTGTTTAGAGGGATGAGTCAGGTTCAGGTCTCGGACTCACTTCAGAGATCCAAAATAGTGTAAATAGTGCCTCAAATGTGGAAAAATAGTGTCATGAAATTTTTCAAGTATTAAACCTAATATTTTAAAAGTACTACAATTGAACTTCAAGTTTTATGTAAAATTTTATTCTTTAGTTTACAAAATATAAAAATTCCTATTTATTTATCGCAAGTTTCGCAGTATTTTCTCCACTTTCTCTCGTTTTTAAACTTAAATACGAACTGAATGAATAGACCGCTATAACAAAATCGAACTATTTTTGGTTAAGAATTCATCTTTTTTGTGATAAATTATATTATTTGGTTCAAAATTAAATTATTTTTTTGAAAATTTGTTGGTTGAAATTTTGTTTCTTTCTTCACTGAAATATTTTTTTGGTTAAAAACTCAACTAATTCAAATTCACCTTTTTGGTTGAAAAATGCATGTCTTTCTGTAGAAACTTTATCTTTTCAAGTTAAAGTTCGGTTTAAAATGAACTTTTGTGTTGAAAATTGAACTGTTTTGTAGAAAATTTCTATTTTCGGATCAAAAATTCAATAATTTGGTAGAAACTTTAACTATTTCTTTGAAAATTGATGTGTTTGATTAAAAATTCGCTTTTTTTGGTAAAAAAAATGCAACTGTTTGATAGAAGACTCATAATTTCAGTTAAAAATTCAGAATTTTTTTGTGGAACTCACCTTTTTTTGAAAAATAATATTTTCGGGTTGAAAATTCCACTGCTTTGTAGGAAATTTGTATTTTCGGCTCAAAAAAAAATGGGTAGAAAATGTTAACATTTTGTAGAAAATGTATGTATTTTGTTAAGAGTTCGGCTTTTGAGACAAAAAATCAATTTTTTTAAAAAATACAATTATTGGGTTGAAAATTGTTGTTAGTTAATTATATTTTTTTTATTTTGAATTAAATTCTTTTTATTGATATATCAACTATTATATTTCTCATTTAAAATTCTCCTTTTAAGGGCATGTGATACTTACAGTTTCCCCGGCTTTTTTTCCACAAAAATGAAAATTTTTAAAAACTGAATTCGGAGATGCTACAAAATATCATAACGGACGTCCCCAGACTCTTTTTTGAGGGATAATAACAAAAAAATTTATTGTGCTAAATAAAAATTTTATGCATATGTATTATTTTGAGGTTACGTCGTTTTTCATCTCTGCCGCTATCATTTCCCAAATTTTTAAGACAAAATATTGATTATTCTAGAAAAAAAGCCGTCGGAACCTAAAACTGGTAAAATCGATACTAATTCCTAAGCGCTATGCAAATTAATCAGATTTTGCTAAATTAAAACGTTTTTGAATTAAACCAAAAAAAAGTGTGTGGGGACGTCCGTTAGCATGGTCGCTATCATGTCCCAAATTTTGAAGGCAAAATATTGATTATTAAAGAAAAAAAGCCGTCGGGACCTAAAACTGGTAAAATCGACAATTTTCTAAGTATCACATGCCCTTAAGGTTAAAAATTGCACTCCTTGCTTGAAAGTTCAACTACTTTCTTGAAAGCAAATTTTTTTAATGATAATTCATAATTTTATCAGAAAATTCGTTTTTTTTTGAGTTGTCAAAAATTTTACTGATCGTTTGAAAGTTAACTTTTATGTTATACATTTTTTAGTTTTAAAAAATCAACTATTAGGTTAATAATGCTTAGAAACGAACAAAGTATAAACTAAAAATTAATCAATTAAAATATGGAGTTCAAAAATATATTTCAAGAAAAAGTAAATAAATAGTGGCATTAGAGGTCAAATGTAAAAAATTAGTGTAATTTTGTTTGAAATAGTAGCAGCATAAGTAAACTCTATCAAAAAAAGTGTAAAATAGTGTGGTGAGCCCGAGGCCTGCATGTTAGGAAGTCGGCGATTTTAGAGTTATAATTATCGTTACGGAATTTTCCGTAAGACTAGCCCTTAGAGTTATACTAGACCCTAAAGTTTTACGAAAATTTTCGAAATTATAGGAGTCTAATTGTTAAAAAACTACCTGGGTAAAATCCATCTTACTTTTGCTGATCAATTTTATTTTTTAGATGAATATTTAATTATCTTTTTGAAAACTCGACAATTTGGTTGAAAACCCATCATTTTCGTTTCAAAAATCAACGGTTTTGTAGAAAACATTTCTGTTCCTTTGGGAAATCCGCGCATTCCATACCGGACTCGAAATGTTTTTGTTTTCCTTTGTTGTTGAAGTCCCCATGTGAGATCAGCGTGTTTCTTTTTGTGGAATGTAAACAGTAGCCTCCTTCAGGGTTTGAAGCAAGATCTTGAGTTTGGTTAGAAAGTGACGATAATTTTTTAGGTCAGAAGAATAATTATAAGAGCATTTGTTAAATTTCGAAAAGATAAAACATGGATCTTTATATGACTGCAAAGTGCAACTCGTCCCTTTATTAATCCATTTACTTCTGACAGTGGTAATATAATCAAACCAGAGATAAAAATTAACGAAAAGGCAAAATTCCAAATAAATTCTAGAGTTACATTTTCCCCAGTTTACCAACAAATCAGACCAATCGACCTTGGATTTTTTGGAGCTAGAAGAGGGAACATAATGCCGAAAATGTATAAATAAAATGTAAATTGTAACAGTAATGCTCCTGAAAAATGAGAGGTTAGCATTTTCTCTGAGTATGAACTGCATGAACCATAGTCGATGCCGCCTAAATATAGAATTAAGCGACTGGTGATTCTAAGCTAAAATGAAAGAGCAGTCACTATCTGAAGACTCGTACTTAATTTTTTTCTCCAGATTCAAAAACTGTCATATTAATTCAGAAATGAAGTGATTTCCGAAAGAAAATGAAGCTGGAAATGAATGAAAATGAATGAAGTAATTTGGAAAATAACTTACTTAGCCTTGAGGTCTTCGTTATCGTCCCAGAGACGTTTGGTGTCGATTTCGAGTTTCGCTCTTTCTCTGGCAGTGTCATCCAATAGTTTTCTCGCATCCGACAATTCGTGCTCATACATAGACTTGATGTTCGAAACTTCTCGGGTGACGGTTTCCTGGGAAGTCTGAACTTCGCGGGTCAACCGGGAGTTTTCGCATTCTAGGTGACGAACTTTATCGATGTAGCAAGCAAGTCGATCATTGAGATTCTGCAGGTCTTGTTTTTCCTGAAGTCGCGAATAGCGTGCTGGACTAAGAGGAGATCCAGGGCGTTTGCTAATCGGGGTGCTTGTGCTCGGCATTGGTGATTGTAGCGAGGAAGATGTTGCGGCGGTTTTCTTACTTTTCGTTGACATTTTTTCTGACTAGTATTCACTAGCTTTGGTCACTGTCTTATACCGGTCACTCTTTTACACTAGTCGCACATCCACTTGATGAGATATAGACCCAAATACAAACTTTCACGGTTAGAACGCGCGCACCGGGACTGCCAACGGAAAAAGAATAGCGGGTGACGCCGTCGTGCTCCAAACTTATGCGCATGTGCGTCGGGAATGACGGTCATGTATTTCCAAATGTGACGTCAGCCCGCAAGATGTCTGCACGACGGGGGTGGTGGGCCAAGCAATAGGAGGAGGATAGGGAGATCCCATTTATTTAAAAAATCCAGCATTTGGTTGAAAATTCATGTATTTTCATCAAAATTCGTCTCTTTTCGTTGAAAATTAATCTTTTTGGTTCAAAATTCATCTTTATGGCTGTAAAATAATTTCTTTGGATGATATTTTTTAAATAAATATTAATTTTTCCAACTGAAAACTTAAATATATACTAAAATTTTCAGTTAAAACATGTATTTTTTTTTAGTAGAAAATTCATCTGTTTGCTAGTAAATTTTAATAAAATCAAAATGGAACTGTTACATTTTTTATTGAAAATTGATCTTTTGGGCTGTAAAACAATTTCTTTAGTTGAAAATTAGCTTGTTTCTGTTTGCCTAAAAATTAATTTTTCAAAGTGAAAACTTAAGTATGTATATTAGGCATTAGGGTGATTAAAAAAATTATTTTTGAATTTGAACTCAGGCACAAGCCTAAGTTGTACCTTCTTGATTGAAAATTATTTTTTTTAAAAGTCAAATCGGATATGTTTTAGAGGTCCCCTATTCGAGTTTGATCTTTTTTATTGGATTTAAAAATTATTTTTACGTTCTAAATGTCTTGTAAGTATACTTCATACATTTGTATGCATGTCGAATTTTTTCATTGCATTGCCTAGAGTGTAGACTGTATATAATTTAAAAAAAAAGTTTCACTAATTTCAATAAAAACTATTGAAAAATTGGATTATTCTTTATACATTTTTCTATAAAATTTGCCTTAGCCTTAAGTCATCTTAGGATAGTTAGTAATCATGTAATATATGTAAATTAATTATCATAACTATATTTGAAAATAATTTGCATTAACATTTCATAAACACTCTGTTTAACTAGTTTTTGTATATATACACCATTATAACTTAAAATGCTATTACTTCATAAAATCACTGAATTGCCATTGTGAACGTATGCAATATATTTTTATTTATACCATTTGTATCAAAAGAACATGTGTCTCGTTGGATTTGACAAAATATTTTGTTGCCTTATAAAATGAATCAACCTAAATACTCAAATTTTCAGTTTCAAAAACTTATTTTTTGACAAAATTTAATCTTTTTGCTAGTGAATTATTATTCTTCTTTGAAAATTAATTTTTTTTTGTGTTGATTATTCAATTATTTTGGTGTCAATTCTTTTTTTTTCTGTTGAAAAATAATTAAAGGAACATTTAACTTTTCCATTTTTGAATGAAAATTGTTATTTTGATCAAATTGATCTCTTTTCGTTAAAAATAAATCTTTTTGGATACAAAATTATTTCTTTGGTTTAAATTTACTTTTTATTTGACTAAAAATTAATTTTTAAACTGAAAACTTAATTATGTATTAAAATATTAAGTTAAGATTTTTTTAGTTGAAAATTCATCTTTTTGGTAGAAAATTATTCTTCATATTTGAACATTCTTTTGGTTGAAAGAAAATATTTTTGAGTAATTGTTCTTCTTGTTTTAATACAAATCTATTTCGTTTAAGAGTTAATTTCCATGGTTTAAAATTATTCAACTATTTCGTACAAAATTTGATTTTTTTTTAAATAAAAATTTGTTTCAAAAACTGGAAACTTAGTATATATCAAAATTTTCAGTAAATTTTTTTTTTTTAATGAAAATTCTTATTTTTCGTAGAAAATTATTCTGATTTGTTGAAAATTAATTTTTTGTAGAATTTACCGATTTTTGTGAATATTAGTTTTTTTTTTGTTAAAATTTAATTATTACGTTGAAATTTTTTTTCTGATATAATATTTTCCTTCTTTGAAACTGGTGAAAAATTTACTGATTTTGTAGCAAATTATTTTTTTTTAATTAATTTTTTAATTATACCATTTTCGTTAAAATATTAAACTATTTTGTTAAAAATTAATTTCTCAATGCAAATTAATGTTGTTTAGTTGAAAATTAGTTTTTTGGTAGACAATTATCTGTTTGGAAATTCAATTACATATTTGGTTGCAAATTTAAATATTTTGTTGAAACTTCTGTTTTTGTTGAAATTTATTTTTATAATGAAAATTGAACTATCCCATTTTTTGTTGAAAATGTTTTTTTTCCAGTTGAAAATTCGTATCTTTTGATAAAAATTCGTCGTTTTTGATAGAATATTATTTGTAAGCTCATTTTTTTAGTTATAAATTTAAATATTTGTAGAAAAGCCATGTCTACGGATGAAAATTCGTTGTTTTTTTCTTAGTTGAACATTTTTCCTTTTTAGTTAAAGAATATTATTCTTGTGTAAAAATTTATCTATTTTGGTTATCGTGTAAAATCCTCCTTTACCAAGTTATTAAAAAAAAAGTTGTTTCCCCATGGAATTTTGTAATATTGTTTGGCCCTCAGCGTGCAGACATCTTGGTCCCCCACCCCCCCACTCAGCCTGAAATACATAACTGACGGTCACCTGACCAGACCGAAAGAATTGGAAAAACAAGCAAAAGTGGAAATCATGAATTCGTTTCTATTGGCAGGATTGAAAGTAAATTTTGCCTCTATTCGACAAAAATGTAAGAACATCTAAGTAAGCCATATGATTTTCTTATTTATCCACCTTTTTATAAACAACATATTGTAACAATATTAAGTCGTTGAGTACGGTTCATATTTGCGCGCCTTCGGTAACTTACAGTATTTTTCCTTATTTTCCTTTTCCAATTTAATTTTTCCGAGAATTTTCAAACTCTACATAGATTTTTCGTTTGATTTTTCAGTTACTAATTAACCGAAAATTAACGAAAAAATAGTAATACCTTAACATTTGATAAAAACGGTTATTTATTGAATATCTTTGTTTATGAGAAAGCGCTCAATCTCGATTTACAATTTTTACCTTTTCAAAAATGTCCCGTCAAATCGGTCAAATGACTGGAAATCTGTCAGATTCTAACGTGAGCATCTGTGTATAAACATGGCGGATAACAGAAGCTAGGTTAGGATTTGTTGTTAGTTCATATTTTGACAAAAAAGTAGTTTCTTCTACGAAAGTGAAGTGCAGGAACGTTAAATAGGAAGAGCGGTGAGTTTAATTAATTAATATGTAGTAAAAAATGCTGTATTTCTGGGTTACTTTGAGTCCAGATTCAGAGACTTCAATAATTGCATTTTGGAGTAACGTAAACTTACTGGTATTTAATAGTTTTATTGTTGTGTGAGCTCAATTTAAATGAAGGTGCTTAGTATCCAAATATTATGATAACCTTTGAATTTGTTAATTTCTAAAATTATTCAGATTTTTTTTTAAATTTTAAATGCTTATCTTTCTCCGTTTCCGGCGTTTGTGATGTTAAAAGTCTGCCTCAACCCAAAAAATTTCGGTTTTTTATATCGCAGTTTCAGAGCAAAAAATCCCTTCTCCAGCTCAATATATAATAATAATTGAGTTTCGTATTCGCGGCCTGGTCCCGCCAGGGTACTTTTTCCGGAGGCCTGACGGCACCAAGCCGCTTTCTTGTTACATGAAAAATGTTTCCAGTTATGGACAATCCATAACCTACGTCACCAATTTTGGGGTTTTCGACATTTTCAACCAAAAAAGATTTTCTACGCATAAAGATGAATTTTCAACACAAAAATACGAGTTAAAACAATTAATCTTCTACCAAACTGTTGTCTTAAAAACTAAATATACTAATTTTCAATCCAAAAGGAAGAATTTTTAACAACATGCTTCAATTTTCCACAAAAAATTATGACTAACAGAATAGTTAACTTTTCCAAGAATAAATTCTATTTTTAACAAACAAGTCGAATTTTCAGCTTGCAAAAATGCATTTTCAATCAAATAGTCGAATTTTCAAAGTGAAAGATCTAAATTCAATTAAATATTTGAATATTCAAAACAAAAAGCCAACTTTTTTAGAAGATATTTGAATTTTCATTTTAAAAATTCACTTTTCTGTAGGAAAGATTACTTTTCTACCATGCCAGATGAATTTTCAACAAGAGAGTAAAATTTTAAAAATAAGGAGATGAATTTTAAAGACAAAAAGTCGAATTTTTTAGAAAGCAGTCGAATTTTCATCAAAAAAGTTCACTTTCGTTCAAGAATGATTACTTTTCTATCCAAAAATATGACTAATCAAATATATGAATTTTCTACAAAAAAATTGAATTTTTAACCAAATTTTTAAATTTTCAACCAAATAGATGAATTTTCGACCAAGAAGGTTTTATTACAAAGGAGGAAATTCCAACTTATTCAATATACAGGATAAAGTTTTAACCAAACATGGAATAAAATAGATTAACGTTCTACCATAAAATACTAATTTTCAACAAAATACATGCATTTTTGAGAAAAATTTTAAAGCCGAAAAGACGATTTATGTCAAAAAAATTACATTTTGAACCAAAAAATATGATTTTTCAACTAAAAAGTTTAATTTTCAATGATTTTTTAACCAAAAAGTTTAATTTTCAAGCAAATAGTTTAATGTTCGACCAAATTGTTGAATTTTCTACAAGTCAGTAGATTTTTTAAACAGTTTCTATTTTAACCAAACAATTGCATATTTAAACAAAAAGGATACATTTTAACCAAGATTACATTTCTAGCCAGAAAAACAAATTTTCAACAAAATTATTTAATTTTAAAGCCAAAAAGGCGAATAGTCTACATCAAAATAGAATTTTCTAAATAAAAATAAGACTGTTCAACCAAAAAGTTTAATTTTCAACCAAAAAGTTAAATTTTGTACCAAATCGTTGAATTTTCTACAAACCAGTAGATTTGTTAACATTAATGTTCGTTTAAAAGTAATTATACTTAAATTTTCAACTATAATTATGAATCCGTAATAGAAAAAAATATTCTTTTAGAAAGTATTTTAACTTTAAGTCATATAATCGACTTTTTTACCAAAAAAAGGTGAATTCTCAACGAAGCATGTAACAGTTAATATGTCAACCAAACAATTCGATTTTTAACCAAAAAGTATAAATTTTCGTCTAAGAAGCTTAAATTTCGACCTGGAAAGACAAATGTTTAACAAAATACATACATTTTTGACAAAACCTTGAATATTTTAATTGTCAGTTTAAAATTAGTTATTTTCAACCAAGCACGTGTCAAATTTTCACAAAAATAGTTAAATTTTTAACCAAAGATTCTGATAACCTTCTGATAAGAAAATGAATTTTTAACAAAGTAATTGAATTTTTTGACAAAAAAAAAAGAAGGTTACTTTTTACGAATATAGTTGCATTTTCAACAAATTAATTAAAATTTCCACCAAATAATACAACTTTTAACCAAACTAGGTGAATTCTGAACCAGAGATAGAATAGTGTCGCCCTTTCAATAAAAAAAATTACTTTTACCTAAAAATATAGTTTGAATTCTTTACTGGGCTTGTTCTAAGTGTTATATACTTTTTATTACATTCTCATCAGAGAAGGTATTAGATTTGTGTAAAATTGGACCCCCCCCCCCGTTTTTGTCAAATGTCCACGTTTTGAGACCCCCTGAATCCGAAAAACAGGTTTTTACGAATGTGCCTGTCAGTCTATCTGTCTTTCTGCCCGTCCGCTGATGGTTTTTTTGTTAGCACGGTAACTTTCGAAAGAATTGACTGATTTAATTTTCCTTTGGTGAATTCTTTTACTATCTTAAAATGAAGGTCGACTTCGTTATACAGCCATTTTTTATGATAATTCAAAAAGTGAGCACATTTTGAATATTTTTGAGACCACTCTTTCAAAATTCAAAAATATTCTCTACAAATCTTCACCGATTTCGACAAGAAAAAATTGGAAAAAGCCAATAAGATTTCTAAGAGAGTTGTCCAGCTTCATTTTTAAATTAGGTTTTTAATTTTTTTGTAAATAAACAAATATGACGAAAAAATGGCCTTTTTTCTATTTGACGTTCCCGGTGCTCGGCAATAACAGGCAAATGGTTGAAATCGCTTAAGTTGCATAAAATAGCATTAGTTCAAGATATTCCAATATTAGACAATTTACACCAAAAATTTGTTATCAACAAATTATATGTTGAAAAAAAATTTACTACGATTTTTAACAAATACACGTTTTTTCAATGAATGTTGCAAGAAATTGGAATCGAAACAATATCATATAAAAAATTTCTCTTCTGATTATAATTGTTTATATTATAAACAAATTTAATGTTCAAATTTAATAATCAGGCGTTTTTCGACAGAAATATTCTTTTTTTTTTATGTCAATTTTTTTCAATTGGGAAATTTATGATAATTTTAGTAAAATTAATAATTTATTGATTAATCTTATGATTTTTGAAACAAATGCATTAGTCGGGCATTTGTCGACAGAAAAATTCAGGGTTTTCAATCCCAGTTTTTTCAGTTGGGAACTTCATGACAATTTCAGAAAAATTCAAAATTTGTTGATCAATTGTTATTATTTTTTTTAAACAAATGCATTATCCGGGCATTTGTGGACGGAAGTGTAAGGAGTATACAAAGCCCGAGCGCAGAGCGTGAGATAAATATATAATTGAGCGCGAAGCGTGAGAACCAACAGTCGCGCGCCCTAGGCGCGCTCAAACTTTTGAGCCGCGCGCGTAGCGAGGCGGGCGGAGTTTTTTATGACAACCCCAATGATAAATAATTTCCACAGTTTCAGAAAGTTTCGTTAGCTTGAATCACTTACAAGATGGCACTTCGCACCTACGGAGACAAGCCCATAAGTTTCCAAGTCGAGGAAAATGGGGAATATTATTGTATCGGGTCCGAGGTGGGAAATTACCTACGACTTTTTCGTGGGTCACTCTACAAACGCTACCCTGGCATGTTCCGAAGATCGATCACCAATGACGAAAGAAAAAAACTGGTGGAATTGGGTTTGAGTCAGCATGTTCTGGCATCCAGTGTTTCACTCTTGAGAGCCAGTGAAGTCGAGGACATAATCGAGGGCAACGATGACAAATACAAAGCTGTTTCGGTTCATTCTACAGAACCTCCCGCACCTCGAGAGGGAAAATCTAAAAAATCCATGGCCTGGGTTCCTAGTTTGCCCAACAGTTCTCATTTGGATGCGGTTCCGCAAGCTACGCCAATTAATCGAAACAGGGTTCACAATAAGAAAGTTCGGACATTTCCTTTATGGTAAGAATTCTATTTTAGTTCATTTTCTCGAGACTATTACGTTTTATAACAAGCAGGGTGGCCGTAGGAGAGAAAAAAATCAGAGATTTAAAAAAAAAAAGTCTGACAAAAAGTCAGGGAATTTACATAATATATTTGAAATTTTTTATTCTATGTCAAAAATGTTACAGTATTAAAATTCGTGTCTTTTATATTAATGTTTAGGGTAAATGAAAAAAAAAGGAATTTTAAATATGAACTTTGCGACCACTCTGATATAATATTTTTGTTAGTAATTTATTTGCATTTTTTTTTCTAGTTCTATTTCTGTTTTTTCTTTAGATTTTACCTCCTGACGATTATATTTTTACTTGAAAATTTTATTATTTTATTTCAAATTCAACAATTTTGTTAAAAAGTCATCCTTTTTAGTTGAAAATTCATTTACTTTAGTGATCATCTCTCTTTTTGGGTTAAAAATGTCATCTATTTTGGTTTAAAATTAAACTTTCTTCTAATTCGTTTTTTTTTTAATTCATCACTTCGAAGTTTTGAAAATCCGCCCCTTTTTTGTAAAAATATCTACCATTATATTTTTTGTTACGAATTCACTTATTTTTATTAAAAATTCAAGTATTTGGTTAAACTTTGAACCACTTTTTAAGAAAATAATTTCTTTGTTGAAGATTCATCATTTTAGCTGAAAATTAGTTTTTTTTTGTTTGAAAATTAATTTTTTTTTAAGTTAAAATTTAACTATTCTAAATGAAGATTCATTATTGCATTAGAAAATTTATCTTGTTGATTGCAAATTTTACGGCTTTGTTGATAATTCACTTATTTGGTTTGAAATTCAACTGCTTTATTAAAAAATAATTTATTTGTTGAAGATTCATAATTTTAGTTGAAAAATCGTTTTTCTTTTAGTAAGTATTTATTTTTCAAAGTTAAAATTGAACTTTTCCGGTTGAAGATTCATCGTTGTATTTGAAAATTCATCTCTTTGATTGAACCTTTAACTTTTTTTTAATTAAATTTTTTTGCTAAAGTTTAAACCACTTTATTTTAAAAAAATCCATTTGTTGAAAATTCAACTGTGATTAAAAATTCCCTTTGTTGATTGGATAAAAATACATTTTTTAAAGTGAAAATTGAATTTTTCTTCCAGTTGAAGATTCATCAATATATTTGGATATTCATCTGGTTAATCGAAAATTTAACGATTTTGTTGTAAAATTAATTATTTAGTTGAAAATTTGTGAGGATTCATTATTTTTGTACTTGATTGTATTAGGTAAAAAAATTATATTCTGGGTTGAAATTTCCTCTTCTTCAGTTAAAAATACAACCGTTTGGTTGAAAATGAACTTTTTTGTTGAAAATTCAACTGTTTTACAGAAAATTCGTCTTTTGGCTTGAAACTTCAACAATTTGGATAACATTTTTTTATCTTCAATAAAAAAAATCTTTATTTCTTAAAAATTCATCTTTTTGGTTAGAATATTCAACTTCTCGGTTGAAAGAACTACATTGTTGAAAATGCATTTCTTTTTTGTAAATTCATGATTTTAGATGAAAATTCATCTCTGGTTGAAAATTAAACTATTTTTTGTTGAAAATTCGCCTTTTTGTTAAAAAGTTATTTTTTGGGATAAAATTAATCTTCTTTTTCTATCTATTTTTTTTGTATGTAGAGAATCCTAGTCTTTGGTTAAAAATTCAGCTGTTTTGTTTATAATTTGATTATCTTATTGAAAATTAAGCTATGTTGTTCAAAAGACATCTTGCTTGGTCGAAAATTAAACTATTTTGTTAAAAATTCGTCCTTTTTTGGGTAAAGTACATTTGAAATGACTAAATTTATATTTTAGTGTTTTATTGTTAATTTTTTATATATGATTCTATGGTAACAATGTTCAGGGTCGCCGCTGGACCGAGAAACCGGGAATTTTTTGAGACCGTGAATTTTTTGAGACCGTGAATTTATTTTTTGACCGGGAGTTTTACAAATTAAACAAAAAATCCGTCCAACTTAGATTTTAAAAAGAATTAAAAATTTTTTAAATAAATAATATAAATTATTTTTAATTTTAAAATAAATTTTAAACAATATATTTAAAATTAAAGGCTTTTATTCAATTTCAGTCTAAAATATTCCATTCCTAAATTACGTAATTTAACATTTTAAAATTTTTAAAAAAAACTTAATATTTAGAAATATCTGATTGTACATTTAAAATCAGTAATTATAAATAAAATACTCAGAATGGAACAAACAAAAATTAAACTTTGAAAATTACAATTTTAATTTTTCAATTTAAAAAATTTAATTTGTAAGCCAAATTCTTAAATTTTGATGTATAAATAACAATTGAACACCTATTATTCTTAGAAAAAACCGAATAAGTTGAAGAAATATTTAGAATTTAAAAAAAATATTCAAAATTAATTAAAAATTTGAGATGGTTTCAAATAATTAAACGAACTGTCTACGTGTACCGATAAAGCCCGGCTATTATTAACAAAATTTCGGAGCAAATATTTCACGGCCTAATTTGAAACCAAATATAGATTTTGGCAGATTTCGAACATGAAATTTAAAAGCTTTTTAATTATAACATTTTTTAAGATTGCTAGGAAAATTGCAAGTGATTTTTTTCGAATGATTTGAAATTCGAATAATTTAAAAAGATATATAGAAGTTGTGAAAAACTTTAAATAATATTTTTGAATTTCAAAAAATTCGAAACGACATGTAGGTGTTTCAAGATCTTGCAATCGAATTTCGAAGCATTTTAAGGATTCTTCAACTATTTAAAATAAAAATAATTTAACATAACATAATTCAGAATAATAACCGGGAATTTCAAATTTTAACCAATTCCGAGCCAGCACTCAAAATTTTCGAAAAGGAGCAAAATTCTGAATAGGTACAGGAAATTTTTCCAAAGAATTATAATTTTGAGTTGAAGCAGAGAATTTTCAAATTTTAATCAATTCTGAATTGAAACTGGTATTTATCCGAAAGAATCATAATTCTTCTTGGAACAGGTAATGTTAAAATAAAAATCAACTCCGAGCTGAAACAGGGCATTTTTTAATAGAATGAATTATAATTCTAAGTTGAAACCGGATATTTTCGAGAAAAATTAAAATTACAAATTGGAACAGGGAATTTGACAAAAATTCGAATTGTTTTTGAAAATGGAAAATTTTAGAAAAGTATTAAAATTCTGGATTTGAAGAAGGAATATTCAATATTTAACAAATTCTGAGTTGAAACTAGAATTTATCCAGGAGAATATCAATTCTCAATGGAAAATTGAATTTTTCTAACAAAATGATTGTTCTGTGTGAAAACGAGGTATTTTCGAAAAAAATTAAATTATGAATTGGAACAGGGAATTTTTCGAAAAGAATAAACATTTCGGATTTAAATTGGGAATTTTTAGTTTTTGACAATTGATAAAAGTTCAAAATTTGTAATTTGGCAGTTTAACTGCATTCATTTTAAAATTGTCCAGTTAAAAAGTGTTAGTAGCTTACATATTATATGTGCAAATTGTTGAGCATTTGAATACAAAATTGTTGAATGAAACAAATTTTAAACTTCAATTTTCGGAATTTAACATTAAAGAGTTTCACTTTGAGTGCTTTCATTTGAAGTTCAGTTATTTTTATTTCGAATGGAACAATTAGATTTAGTGTTTGATTTTTTAAATTTCATTGACCGTGAAAAATGTTTGCGCGCCGGGAACTTTTTTCTTTGAGAAAAACGGCCACCCTGAACGTTCCAAGATTAAAATTCTGTTTTTTTTTTTTAATATGAATGTTGAAGTAAAATGAAAAATTGGTCAGGGAAAAGTCATGCAATTTGGCAAACGAAGTTTTTCAGCCTGACCCCAAGGTCTATTTTTATATAATGCTTGTACAAAAACAAAATCTTTTACAGCTTTGACGATACCGATCCATCTTCAAATTTAGAAAATGCAGCTCAACAAGAAATGCTTGTACCAATTCGTTTGGATATGGAAATCGAGGGTCAAAAACTGCGCGACACTTTCACATGGAATAAAAATGGTATTTTTAAAAAATCGAAACTTGAACTTAGTAAGAAACGCGAAGCGTAGTTAACGATCTGTAAAGTGCTGACAGTAAGTTTTTTCATTTCAGAAAGTTTAATAACCCCAGAACAGTTCGCCGAAGTTTTGTGCGATGATTTGGACCTGAATCCTCTCACTTTTGTTCCTGCAATTGCACAAGCCATCAGGCAGCAGATTGAAGCTTTCCCTCAAGAAATAATACTTGAAGACCAGTGCGACCAGCGGGTTATTATCAAACTCAATATACATGTAGGAAATACGTCTTTAGTTGATCAAGTGGAATGGGACATGTCGGAGAAGGAGAATAACCCCGAAAAATTTGCGATGAAGTTGTGTGCTGAACTTGGACTTGGCGGAGAATTCGTTACTGCCATCGCTTACAGGTAAATAATCTATTTCTGTTTTTACCGTAGCAGAGCCTTTTTTAATTAAACACAAATGGAATCGTTACATCATCAGATTGAAAAATTAATTTTTAACAAAATAGTTGATTCTTCAACCAAAATTAAGATTATTCAAAAAAGATTAATTTTCTGCACAAACCGTCAAATTTGCAACAGCAAAATTTGAATTTTCCACCCTTTTCTTTGAATTTACAACAAAAAAGTTAATTTTCTACCAAGTATTTAAAAATAAATAGTTTTATTTCCAATCTAATATTTGAATTATTCAAAAAATGATTTTTAAGCACAAATGGAATAGTTTAAGTTTCGGTTTAAAAAACTAATCATAATCAAAGTGAAAAAAATTTTTTTGACCGTTTAATTTAACCAAAAAGAAGATTTCGTAACAAAAAAGTTGAATCCGCGTCGGATAAGATGAATTTTCAAAAAATAAGATGAATTTTATACCTGAATTAATTTTCAACAAAAAATTTGAATTTTCCACCCGATATTATGGATTTTCAGTAAAAAAGTTAATTTTCTACCAAGTATTTAAAAATAAATAGCTTCATTTCCAATCTAATATTTGAATTATTCAAAAAAATGATTTTTAACCACAAATGGAATAGTTTAATTTTCGGTTTAAAAAATTAATCATAATCAAAGTGAAAAAATTTTTTTTGACCGTTTAATTTAACCAAAAAAGAAGATTTTGTAACAAAAAAGTTGAATCCGCGTCGGATAAGATGAATTTTATACCTGAATTAATTTTCAACAAAAAATTTGAATTTTCCCCCCGATATTATGGATTTTCAGTAAAAAAGTTAATTTTCTACCAAGTATTTTAAAATAAATAGTTTGATTTCCAACCTAATATTTGAATGATTAAAAAAAAGTTCAACCACAAATAGAATAGTTCAATTTTCGGTTAAAAAATTAATCATAAAAAAAGAAAAAAGAATTTTCTACCTGTTTAATTGAAACAAATAAGATTTTGTTACAAAAAAGTTGAATCCACATCCGATAAAATGAATTTTCAAAAAGATGAACATTGTACCTGAATAGACGAGTTTTCAACAAGATACTCCACAAAACAGTTTAATTGTCGACCTAACAGGAAATAGAAGTTAAATTTTTTATCAAAATAGTTCAATCTTCTATTAAATAGTTGATTAAAAAAAAAAAATTGTACCAAGATTGGAATAGTTAAATTTTAAGTAAAAATAAACTAATTTTTATAAAAAAAAAACTAGTTTTACACAATTTAAATTGAACCAAAATAGAGGAATTTTCAAATAAGATTAATTTTATATGCAAAAAAGCGAATTTTCAATAAATTAGATGAATTTTCTACCAAATTTGTAAACAAATAGAGACATGTTCTAACAAAATAATCGAACATTCACCAAAAAGTTCAATTTTCAACCAAATAGTTGCATTTTTTTACTAAAAAGAACAAAGATATGAACTTTCAAACAAAAAAGACGTATCTTCTACAAAACAATTCAATTTTTAAGTTGGAAATAAGAATTTTTAAAAAAGAAAACTTAATTTTTAACTATATACTTCAATTTTCTACCATATAGTTACATTTTGAAATAGCAAATCTAAATTTTCAGTTAAAGATATAAATTTTCAACCAAAAATGGAATAGTTATATTATCATTTAAAAAAAATAACTTTTGAAATATTCAACTCTAAAAATTAATTTTCAAATAGTGATGAATCTTTACATGATATTCTACAAAAAAAGATTTTAATTTTAATGAATAGCAGTTAAATTCAATAAGAAATTCCAATATTTAGCTTAAACCAAAGAGATGAATTTTAATGTAAAAAAGATAAATTTTCAACAAAAATAATGGAATAGTTCAATATTCAGTTTTAATAAATTAATAAAAAAGAAAAAAGGAATTTAAAAAAAAAGCTGTAAATTTTCGATTATTTTCAAATAAGAAAAATAATATTCTACCAAAAAGACGAATTTTCAATAAAAAAAGATACATTTTCAACTACAAATGTAATAGTTAAATTTTCAGTTGATAAAAAGTTAGTTTTCAACTAAAAAAGAAATTCGTTTTCGACGAAATAGTTACATTTTTCACTAAAGAGTTGAGTCTTTTACGAAAAACGTACATTTCTTAAAAAGTAGGTCAACTTTAAACAATGTTGTTGAATTTTTGCCCAAAAACATGAGTTTTCAACAAAATAATTAAGTTTTTAACCAAATAACACATCTTTAACTACAAACATTCAAATGAAAATTCGAGGATATCTTCCGCAAAAGTCGCAGACTTTATGATCATTAAGAAACATTTGAAGGGATCGTCCATAAACTGTGTTACAACTTTAGAGATGGGGGGGGGGGGGAGCTCACAAAACCAGATGATCAGTGTGTTGGTAGAAAATTAATCTTTTTTAGTTGAAAATTCAACTTTTTGGTTGAGTGTTCTTAAATTTTCTTGAAAATTTGTCTTTTTTGGTAGTAAATTAACCTTTTTGTTTAAAAATTCAACTTTTTGGTTGAGAATTCATCAATTTAATTAAAACTTCGTTGTTTTTTTCGGTACAAAATTAATCTTTTTGTTTAAAAATTCATCTTTTTCGTTACAAATTTAACAACCAGGTTTTAAAGTTGAAATATTTTCTTAAAAATTCTGAAAATTTATTGAAAATTCGTCTCTTTTGGTAGTAAATGAATCTTTTTGTTTAAAAATCATATTTTTTAGTTAAAAATTCAACTTTCTGGTTGAAAATTCTTGAATTGTTTTGCAAATTCGTCTTTTTATTAAATAAATTAATCCTTTTTAAAAATGTATCTTTTTGGTTACAAATTTAAAAACTAGATTTTAAATTTGAACTCCTTACTTAACAATAAAAATATTAAATTTTTCTTTCTTAAGAATTCAACTTTTTTATTGAGATTTCTTGAATTTTATTAGAAATTTGTCTTTTTTGGTAGTAAATTAATTTTTTGTTAAAAAATTCTTCTTCTTTAGTAATTCTCGAATATCGTTCAAATTTGTGTTTTTTGTAGTAAATTAATCTTTTTGCTTAAAAAATTTTCTTTTCTATTTGAAAACTCAACTTTTTGGTTGAGAATACTTGAATTTTATTGAACATTCGTCTTTATTGGTAGTAAACTAACCTTTTTGTTTAAAAATTCAACTTTTTGGTTGAGAATTCTTTATTTTTTTTGGTCAATTTCGTATTTTTTTGTAGCAAATTAATCTTTTTGTTTAAAATATTTTTTTTTTGTTTGTAATTTGACTACTAGGTCTTAAAAATGCATTTTTTGGTTGACGATTCTAACTTTTAGTTAAAAATTTATTCGGAATTAAACTTTTTGTTAAAATTGAACTATTCGTCTTTTTTGGTATAAAATTAACTTTTTTTTATTAAAATTTTATCTTTTTGATTTGAAAATTCAACTATTTTTGATAGAAAATTCGTAATTTTTTCTTGAAAGTTCAATAATTAAGTAAATAAAATCAGCTATTTGCTAGAAAATTCTTTTTTGTTTTAATAATAAAAAAATGTAATTAACAGTGTAATTATTTCACTTTTGCTTAAAAATTTACCGTTCATAGTTTAAAAATTCCATAATACTCAGATTACCGAAGTTTATAATTCACGACATGTTCACGTAGACAATATCGGCATATTGGCAACTTGACTCGCTATAAACACACAAAAAATAATTATAAACGTAAAATCGAGTTTTACCTACAGGCTACGTTACTTCCGGGGGGGGGGTCAATAACCAGATCAGCGGTTTTTAAGGGGGAGGGCGGTCAAAAGTGACCTAAAATTGTTACCTCAGTTTATATGGAAGATCGCTTATTTACATTTGAAAATCGTTGTTATTTCTGCTATTTTCAATATTTTAAAAAATTCTAAAATGTTTTTTGTTCATTTACTAGAGAAGAATTAAACACGTTATTTTTATAATACTTGAATCAAAATTGAACGTTATATGACAATTGAAAGTTATTCATATGTTATCTATTAGGGGTCCAGCGGTCTAAACATGTTATTTCAGATTTATACTGCTTGTTTTCTATTGTTTTTATCGGGTTCGCATATTTCTGCGTTGTTTTTCAAGTTGCGGGCCAGTTTTATGTGTCAAAATGTTTGGAATCGCAAGCCGAACATAGATGTGCTTGCAAGAATTTCATATAGTTTTTAACTGAGTGTTAGTAATCGAGACGCGTCGCTCACCTTTATCTTTACAGTGATATGTAGATGATAACATCGAAGATGATGCGAAAGTAGTCACAAAAAACTTTCGACATACACATGTACTTAACTGCACCCACACTGACATGTGTCTCGCTGGTCTATTCTACGAGCAAACTGAGCAGTTATTAGAAAAAGCAAGGATTTCCCATAAGACGCATTAAGCAGTTAACAGATTTAGACCGCGAACCTATGCTCAAGATTGAGTATTCTACATGCACATATGAAACACGGGACTAGGCATGCCATCCTAACTTGGGCGAGCGGTGTCGAATCCACGGGAGGGGGAGAATCCCATGAGTGGGGAGAGTCGCCATCTTACGATGTGCCATTTGATTATGCGCACGAGTATTTTTGCCGACAAACTGTGCATGAAAATATAAACATGTGAGCGCTGCCATGTTTGTCGCGGGACATCAAAAGGTGGCGGACCTCCCCTCTCATTGCATCAACCCCGCAATGGCATGTCTAGTCCCTTGTTTCCTATGTTCATGAGAATACTCAATACTAAAACGCGATTTTCTAAAATCCATTTTAAAAAAACTAAAAGAAATATTGCCGTTTTTCTTGCGGGATATTAACTGCATATGAAAAATGTTCCAGAAAAGACAAAAAAAAAATCAGTTTCGAAAAAAATGTCAGTTAACAGGTTTAGACCGCGGACTCTTCATTTGTCTCGCTTATTTCCAGTGTTCGAGGACAATTATCCTGGCATCAGAGGACGTACGCATTTTCCGAAGCACCACTGCCAACAGTTGAAGTTCCATTCAGGTCTCCATCGGAAGCAGATCAATGGGCTCCGTTCCTTGAGACACTGACGGACGCAGAAATGGAGAAGAAGATACGCGATCAAGATCGAAACACTCGGTACTATAAAATTACAATACTTTTTATAAAATCACGAGTTCTTGTATTGCTTATTTAATTGTCTTGATTTTGTTTACAGACGAATGCGAAGATTGGCGAACACTACACCAGTATGGTAAATGTAATACGTTTTAAAATTAATTAAGATTAGTCCATCTTGGAATTATTCGTTTTATCAATAAGGACTATAAGTTTATACCTTTATCTGTAAGTATCTAAAAGGAAGTCATTTGGAAATAAAGTGAAGCTTGAAAATAATTTTGTTGTCTTGTATATTAAATATGCATGGTTTCTATGGATATCAGCGCGCATTAACCCAGTTTAAATGCTTTCAGTTTTATGCTAATTTAATAGCATAATTATTGTTTGAGGGTCGGACTTTTTTTTACGTTTTTAAGATTGATGTTTTCAAGTTTGCAAGATTTAGAATTTTGAGTGATTAATGCAAGTTGGATGTGGCCAAATTTTTTTGTATAAAGTTTGAAAGCTTAAAAAACTTATAAAATGATCATTTATGAAGAAGAAAAAATCATTAAATTTTTGTGATGAATTAAAAAAAAAAGAAATGTTAAATGAAATAGCTGAGAATAGTATTTTTAATGATATTTTTTACGATTAGAACAGACTGTGTATTATAAAAAAAATGGTCTAGAGAAAATTTGTAGAACTTTTTGAGGTAAACCATTTTTCTTGGTAACATTTTTTCGTAACTTGTATAGTTTGAGTAGAAAATGGAATTTAAACATTTTTAATGTAATTTTTTTTTTTTTGCGAAAAACTGAAACTATGCCTCTTTTTTAAAGAATGGCCTTAAAAAATTGTAGATATTTTTGAGGTGAAAAATTTTGCCTTTAACATTTTTTACTGCTTATCCCGTATTTCGGGACCACAAGACACTTCCTTTGCTTTAAGATCGAAAGAAGGTTTTCAAAAAATATCAGGGTTGTATAAAAATAGAAGGCTTAAAAAAGGTCATAGGATTTTGAAAAAATGACTGAAATTTTTGTATTCAAACTTTTTTCAGGTCTTAAGGTAGTTTTGCGAAAAAGTAGTTCTCTGAAAAATAATATTTTACTTATGATTTTGGGAACAAAAATAGTAATATATAATAATACAGGGAAAATATTATCTACAGCGCTACTGTTTTCAATTTTTAAAGTAAATTTTTCTATTGCTTATTCGTATTATTTTTCATTCAAACGTTTTTTTTTAAAGAAATTAAAAAAGTAATCATATTTGAAGATTATTTACTTATTTAAAAATTTGGACAACAACTACATCAATAATTATTTTAGTGCTTTGCTGCGAATTTTAAATTTGTGAATTATTTCGGATTCTTTTTTTTTACTGTTAATAATATAATTATAATCCCAGCTTTTGAAATGATTTTATAGTAATCTTAATGGCAATTGTTTAGAATTCAGTTTTTTAAACAGGCCTGGAAATTGTTTAAAAGTTGACCTGGAAATCTTGCAAAGTCAATAAATTTTAAAACCGGACTTTTGTATCGACACGGAATACTAATTTTGATTCAGAATTTGATTTTTTCAAATGATAGAAATTGATTTTGATGAATTGAAAATTAATTTTTCCGCAGCATATTTTGCTGTGAAATATTATCAACCACAGTGACGTATGTAAGTCTAATTTAAAAAAAGTTAATTGACCGTATGTAATAATCTATGATAAATTAATCAATTATTAATCAGTTACAAATAATATAAAGATAACTGTAAAAATTTAATTATGTGCAATTTCAATCACATTCTACTTGAAACTAATGAATTTTGAAAATGTAAAGTCAAAATTGTTTAACTTCTGAATCTGAAATACTATATTTTTAACGTTCCAATTTCGAATTACCTTTATTGTAAGTAATATCGTGGCTCTAACTCAAAAATCTTTTTAAATATATTATTGTTCATTTCTAATTTTAATAGGCTTCAGGGTAATTTTCTTGCCAAATATCAGGTAACTGGAAAACAAATTTAGGAGATTTTAAGAATTGTAATGATATTGTCAGTCATATCTTATGAGAAGACATTCTTTTTTTTATAAAAATAATAAAAAACCATTTTTTCAGAGATCTCATTTTTGAAACAATTATATGTAAAATTGTGTTTTTATTTAAAAATTCATCTCTTTTGGCAGAAATGTTATCTTTTTTCTTTATTGAAAAATGCAATTTATTGTTTGGAAATCTGTTATGGTTGAGGATTCAACTATTTTGTTGAAAATTCATCTTTTTAGGTTCAAAATTAGTTTTTTTTTTTAACTGAAAATTCAACCATTTAGTTGAACATTTAAATGCTTGGCTGAAAATAAACTTTTTTGTTAAAAATACATATTTTTCAGTTAAAAATTCGACAGTTTTGTAGAAAATTTGTTTTTAAATAGAAATGATTCGACTTCTTGGGTTGGAATTTCTACTCTAGTTGTAAATTCGTTATTTTTATTTAAAAATTCATCTCTCTTGCTAGAAATTTCAAGTTAATGATAAATTTAACTATTCCATTTTTGGTTGAAAGTTGATCTTTTCAAGCTGAACAATTCAACTATTTGGTTGAAAATGTAATTATTTTGTCGAAAATCTGTCTTTTTTATTAAAAAAATAATCTTCTTGGTTGAAACTTCAATTGTGTTTGACAAAGCTCGACTTTTTGGCTTCGAAATTCAACATTTCAACAATAAGTTTGAATTCTTTGAAATTTTAAAATGTTTCAATACATTAAAATACTACATTTTAAGGTAAAAATTTCAAAACCTTATTTTTCACTAATTTTGTTAAGAAAACTCAATTTCTTTGAAAAGTGGACTTAGCACCGTTTAGCTTTTCCTGAACTAATTTATTAAAAATTCATATTTTTGTTGAAGATTCGTAATTTTAGTTGAAAATTCAACTGTTTTGTAGAAAATTCTTTTTTTGCCTTATAATTTCAACAGTAAAATTAAACTACTTTGTGGTAAATTATAATAAATTATAATTCCATTTTTGATTAAAAAGTGATCTTTTTTAGACTAGTCATTCAACGATGTACTTTAATATTCGTCTGCTATAGTAGAAAATTAATCTTCTTGATTAAAATTCAACTATTTCGTTGCAAATTGATTTATTTTGTTAAAAATGAATCTTTTTTCTTTTTTGAAGAAAATCAATTTTAAAAAATTAAGAATGCACCTATTTGTTTAAAAACTAATCTGTGTTCCTTGAGGCTTCGAGGTTGAAATATCAACTACAAACTACATTTTATTATTTAAATCTTAAAGGGCATACTGGGTGTATAATACCCAGCGACTTATTTGTGCTTTAAAAAAACGTAACAAATTCAAGAAAATGGGACATATGGCGCTAGATTAACAAATGACATGAAAACCTATTTTTCTATGTCATTTTCACATAAATTTGATTTTTATCATTTTTATACGCAGTTTAATGAACAGTCGAAGACAAATTTCATTTTTTAAGCACCGTATCTCGGAAGTATTTAAGTAAAATTTTAAGTAAAAATATCAAAAACTTGAAAAGTTATGAATTTTAGAGTGAAAGAAGTAATTTTTAAATTTTTTTCCAAAAAGAATTTTTTTAACTACTTTAACTTTCAAAAACTGTTATGAAACCTTTTTCTCCTTAAACTAGATAGATTAAACATCATTAATTGATTTTTTTGTCGAAAACCATCCAATGCCGTCGGCACAGCACACGTTTGTATACGCTTGGGTGTCTATCACCCGGTATGCTCTTTACGTAATTTTACGGAAGGGTGCCCTTTAAGGGTTAAAACGAAACTTTGGTTGAAGATTCATAATGTTACTTAATGTCGTTTTTTTGGTTAAAATTAATTTGTTAATATGAAAATTTAACTATTTTCTTGAAAATTCAACTGATTTATTTAAAAAAATTGTTCTAAATTTATATTCTCGTATTTAAAATTTAGCTGATTCGTAGAAAATTCTTCTTTTAGGCTTACAAATTGATTGTCTTAAGTCAAAATTTAATTACTCAAGTTTTGGTTAAAAATGGTTGTTTTTTTGTTTAAAAATCTACCTATTTAGTAAAAAAATTTCAGAAAAACAAAAATATATAACTTACAAATTAATCAAATAAATTTTGGACGGATATCACATCAATTTTTCAAACTATTTTGTTGAAAATGTATATAATTTGTTGGAAATTGGTCTTATTTGGTAGGAAATTAATCTTCTTAGTTGAAAATTAAACCATTTTGTAAAAATGAATTTTTTTGTTTATTTGAAAATTAACTCTCTTGAATGAAAATTTAATTTCTAAAGTTTCGGTTAGAAACTGATCTTTTTAATTTTAAAAATCGAACTATTTAGTAAGAAAATTTCAGGAACTAAAAAAATATAAACTAAAAATTAAGCAAATAAAATTTGGGCTAACATCAGATCCATTGTTCAAAATTTTTCGTTGAATATATATATAATTTGTTGAAAATTCGTATTTTTAGGCAGAAAATTATTCTTCTTTATTAAAAATACAACTATTTGTGGAAAGCTCGTATTTATTCGTTAAAAATGTATGCATTTTGTTGGAAATTAATTATCTTAAATGAAAATTTAATTGATTGTTTAAAAATGATTTTTTTTTGTTGAAAATTCATATTCTCGAATTCAAAATTCAACTGCTTCGTAGGAAATTCTTCCTTTCTGCTTGAAAATAAAACAACTTGGTGGAAAATTCAACCGTTTGGTAGAAAATTTAACTATTTTGTAGAAAATTATTATTTTTTTTTTATTAAAAATTAATTCTCTTAAATGAAAATTTAACTACTTAAGTTCTGGTTAAAAACTGATACTTCTTGGTTTAAAAATGTTCTGCCTTAGTTAGAAAATCTTAGAAATGAAAAAATATAAACTGAAAATTAATAAAATAAATTTTGGTGTGACATGACATCCGTCGTTTAAACTATTTCGTTGAAAGTGTATATAATTTGTCGAAAATTTAATATTTTTCGATATAAAATTAATCTTCCGGTTGAAAATTAAACTATTTTATAAAAAATTCGTTTTTTTGCTTGTTAAAAATTTAACTACTCAAGTTTTGGTTAAAAACTGATCATTTTCTGTTCAAAAATTTACCCTTTTAGTTAGGAAATCTTAGAAATGAATAAAATATAAACTGAAAATTAATCAAATAAAATGTAGACTAACATCACATATATTGTTCAAACTATTTCTTTGAAAATGTATATAATTTGTTGAAAATTCATCTTTATTAAAAATTCAACTATTTGGTTAAAAATGTATACATTTTATTGAAAATTCGTATTTTTTTAGTAGAAAATTAATTTTTTGTTTAAAAATGCTACTGTTAGGTTGAGGATTCAACTATTTTCTCGATAAAATTCGTAGTTTTTTGTTCAATTATTACACTTTTTTATTGAGAACTTCTTACGTTATTTTTGGATGACCCTTAATTAAATCTGCGAAAAAAATTAGTGCAAAAAAATACGCATTATACATGGGGGGGGGGGGGCAAAACTTATTTTCCCTAATTTTTATATACGACTCCGAAGTTTTTCTAATTTTCCATAAGACTGTATGCTATATTTGCACTTTAGTCTCGCGTAAATTCGTGAATGGTGAAAAAAAATTCCTTGACCCCCGAGACCGGGCGGCATGCGAGTGGCTAACTGGAAATAAGGCGATTTATTGATAAGAGAAGGAGGGGATATTGCACGAGACACTCGTTTGCTACTTGCTTTGCTTCTTGTAGCTGGAAGAAATTCGAATCAGTTCAAATTGGGTGGTTCGCGGGGAAGGTCTGCTGGGAAACGGTTTTTCAAATAAAAAATGGATCCACTTTTGTTAGTGCGTGAGTGTGTATTATCTCCAGGAAATCGAGTGCCTAAGAATCCCTTCATCACCAGGCCATGGCTCCAGGATAAAGCAGCGGCTGCTACACCCAGTGGCAACATCGGACTCAAAGGAATCGTTGCCGGTAATTATTTCATTGAGAGGACAAAATTATCTCGAGACACCTCGGCTAATTTTGCGTTATAACGAAATCTTATATGCAAAGAATAACCTTGACAATGACCTCATGTGGTGTTTTCAAAATAAGGTTAGGGTTCCTCGCGCATGACAGGTGTCAAAATAAAAATAATAAAGGATTTTTGAGCAATTAGTCCTTTTAGAAGTAAAGAAATATTCTTAATGATGACTGGAGAATATGAGGAATAGAATTTAACTTTTAAGCTGACCTTGTGGTGTTATTAACACGTAGAATTGATTTCAAAGATTGAAAATTTGGAGAATAACATAACCCTATACATTATAGACTCGTTTTGCCTCGAAATGTTTTCCATGTTTTCTAATACCGGTTTTCCGGTTTTGTAAACCTTCTTAATGGTAATTAGAATACTGCAAGAGTCCAAAGTTTACTCTGAAGACGATTAGGAATAAATTTTTCACCAGGAGACATTTAAAAATCGCTTTGTTCAAAAATCTGAAAACGAACAATAAATTGACTTGAAAGACATTAGGTTTTTAATGTTTGAAATTGTTTTGAGAAGTGAGCAATAATATCATTTAGTGTAAGGTCTGACACAGATATTTCTATTAAATACTTTACAAATCACTTTTAACTTTAAAGCGACACCATTTCAAATCAAGAAAAATGTCATGCTTTCAGAATAATTTTTTATTTCGACATATCGTTTTAGATTAAAAATAAATAAACTCATTTATTATTGCTATTATTATTATTATATGGAATTCAAACTGAATTAATAGTAACCAACTAAGAAAACCAAACTATTTTTGGTTGAAAGTTCATTCTGTCGGTTGATAATTTAGTTCAAAATTTTATTATTTGGTTTAAAATTTAATTGTGTTGTTGAAATTTCAACAATTTTATTAAAAAGATATATTTCTTTTTTTTAAATTATATTATTTTGTTACAAATTCGTCTTTATGGTTCGAAAATTCAATAATTTAATAAAAAAAAAGGTTAGCTTTCCTAACTCCTTCTGTAGTTTCATTCTTATTGGGTTACATCCAGCAGTTTTTGATTTAAAATTAACATTTTTTCTTGGTCAAAATATCAACTATTACATTTTTCATTGAAAATGCATATTTTTAGGTTGAAAATTCAACCACTTGTTTGAAAGTTGAAGTAATTTTGTAGCAGTTAATTTTTTGTTTGAACCTTAATAATTTTAGTGGAAAACTAGTCTTTTTCTTGTTAAAATTTAATTCTTTTGTTGAAAATTCGTATTTACTGGTAATTATTTCTCTTAAATGGATATTAAACTATCTTATTTTTTGTTAAAATTGGTTCTTTTTTTAGTTTAAAAATAAAACTATTCAGTTGTAAATTTTTAGAAACGAAAAAATAAAAAATTTAAAGATTTTTTTAAGATTCACCTCTGTGGTTGAAAAATTAACTTTTTTAATATATATTTTGGTAGAAAAGTCATCTTTAAATTGTCTTCGAAAAAATTCGCCTGTTTGGTTAAAAAATAACTTTTTTGGTTGTAAATTCATCTCTTGGTAGTAAATCTGAAAATCTTCGAAATTTAAACTTTTTCATCTATTATTCTAATATTTGGATACAAATTTATGTATTTTGTTGAAAATTCATGATTTCTGGTAGAAAATTATTTTCTGTTGAAAATCCATATTTTTTGTTGATATTTTTTTCGTAAAAGTCAATTTTTTTGTTTGATCATTCATAATTTTGGTTGTGGAGTAGCTTCTCTTGGTTAAAAATGTATTTCGTTAACTGAAAATTTAATTAATTTGTTCAAAAATCAACTGATTAGTTAAAATTAAATTTTTTGTTGAAAATTCGTTTTTTTTCAGAATTGTTTACATTATTGTTATTTAAAGAAAAACTTATTTCACATTATCGTCACAAAAATTTTTATTTTGACTTTTTAGAATCATTTGAAGATTAACTCCAAATTTTCAAAATACTTTTTTTTCTAACGAACATAGATGTATTCGGGATTTTTGTATTCGACCTGGGGAGTCTTGCTTTTTCGATTAGTTCTAAAATAATGAAAATATTTATATCAATGGTAAAATAGCGGCTATTTTGTAAATGATTAATCGTGGATTTTCGCAAAAAGCCTGTTTATTTTTTTAAATGTCTTTTCACAAATAAAAAATTCAATTTTTCTTGGAAAAAACGAAATATACGAAAAAGCTGTAGAAAAAAGTTTTCACACCTGGAAAAATTTTACAAAAAATACCTCTTGTTCTTTTGTGGTAACCTGCAACATTCATGAAAAAAGAAAAAAATGATATTTAATACAAAAAATTCCGGCTTTAAAAATGGTTTAGCCCTCATAAAACTGATAATTTGCCTTTTTCGTATTAGCAAAAAAATTTTCAAATATTGGAGAAAATAAACAAGGTGGGCTTTCGTTGCTTCCGAAAAAATGCGAAAGTTATCAGTTTTTTATTTAATTTTTTTCAACTTCGAGTCCAGAACGAAACTTAGGGGCCTTCCACAAATGTTTACAAGATGGCAAAAGATGGTCCTGTAATGATACAGGTCGGAATACATCTAGTTTGGTTAAGAATTCTGCCATTTGTTTGACAATTAATTAATTTGGTTGAAAATGCAACTATTCTGTCAAATCATATTTTTTGTTTAAAAAAAAGACAACTTCTTGGTAGAAATTTGAAATAATTTGTTAAAAATTCCTTTTTATGTGAAAATTCATCTGTTTGGTTAAAAATTTAACTATTGCATTTTTAGAAAATTAATCTTTTTGGTTAAAAATGCAACATTTTGTTGAAAATTAATCTGTTTTGATTCAGAACTCAATTGTTTTGTTGCAAACTCTACTCTTTTGGTTGATTTAAACTATTTTTTATTTTAAATCAAAATATTTGTCGGTAGAACTATTAATTATTACATTTTTTGCTAAGAATTCATCTTAATTGGTGAAAAATGCAACTTCCTGATTGAAACTTGAACTACTTTGTTAAAAATTCGTTTTCTTTTCTTTGATGATTGATAATTCATGTTGAAAATTGAAGTGTTTTGTAGAAAATTTGTTTTTTTTCTTGGTTAAACATGTAAATATTTTTGTTAAAATTTAAATATTTGCAAGAAAATGTAACTATTTTGTAGAAAATTAATATTTTGTTGAAAAAATCATCTTTTCTGGATGAAACTTCAACTGTTTTGCAGATAATTCGCATTTTCTCTTCCAAATTCATCAACTTTGTTGAAAATTGATGTTTTTGTTAAATGTTCATCTTTTCTGATAGATCGGTAATCCTCTTTGTTAATTTTTTTAGGATTCACCTCTGTGGTTGAAAAATTAACTTTTTAGTATATATTTTGGTAGAAAAGTAATCTTTCAACTTTCTTCGAAAAAATGCGTCTTTTTGACTAGGAAATGTAATTATTTGATTAAAAGTTCAACTAGTTTGTTCAAAATTCTACTTTTTGGTTAAAAGTCAACTTTTTTGGTTTAAAATTCATCTCTTGGTAGTAAATCTGAAAATCTTCGAGGTTTAAAGTTTTTCATATTCAATGTAATATGGTATTTACATTAATTTTTTAAAGGATTTTATTCTCCTACTATTCTCCTGTTTTCAAATATTTTTGTACTAAGTTACTTTGGGGGGGGGGGGTAGCCTAAAATTGACAACTTAGTTTATGGACGATCCCTTAGGAGATATGTGGTATATATCATCTACCTCCATCCCCTCTACCAAAATTAAAGCGGAGGTTTTGAGAAAATCCACTTTCAAGAATTAAAAAAAATACAGCCGCCATATTGACATTTCTCTACATTTTTGGATTCTCTTGAAATTAATTGAAACTTCCGGAAATACATGTTGAAAGAAATTTCTTTCAGTTTTTCAGAATTCGCGGGTAATCTTCGAATTATTGTAACAAATAAAAAATTCAAATTTGACTAAACTATGAAATACGTATTCCTTTATCAAATCATTCTGACATCCTAAGCTGGACCTCTCTGTCCGATTCAAAATGGAATTGGTATTGTTCCAAAATATTGCAATTTAAACTTTGTTGCCAAAATTAAAAAATATCAAATATTTTGAGGTCATTTGCATTGCGTTAATTTCTTAGAAGATATATTTTGTCAGGTTCAATATATTGAACTTGACAGAATATTTCAACATAAATTTTCAAACTACTTTGCAAGTAACATTTTTTCTATCCCCTGTAGATTTTCTCATAAGGTCTTCAGTATTATCACAATTTGAATTTTATTTACAAATTTTCATATTTATTTCTAGAACTCTGGCCGCGATTCTTATTATAGTTTCTGGAATATTTGAATCGTCAATTCTATTTATAAATTGATCCTGCATTCTTGGCTTCGAATTCACTTTTCCACGCAGCTTTTTACATTAAAAATATTATTTGATTCAATCATTAAGTGTCCATGTGGGGTCTGCAAGTCATTCATTTTATGCTGTAATTTTGGGGATTTTTATTTCAGGTGGAATTACAGGAGGAATAGAAATTTGCATAACATATCCCACTGAATATGTTAAGACACAACTACAGTTGGATGGCAAAGCAGGTGCCGGAAAACAGTATGCTGGAATATGGGACTGTGTGACAAAAACCGTGAAAAATCGTGGATTTTTTGGACTCTATCGAGGACTCTCAGTCCTTCTCTATGGCTCTATTCCCAAATCAGCGGTTCGTTTCGGTGCTTTCGAATCTTTTAAACAGCGAATGGTTGACGCAGACGGAAAGCTTACTCCACAAAAACGACTTTTAGCTGGTCTAGGCGCAGGAGTATGCGAAGCTATTTTTGCAGTAACACCCATGGAAACCGTAAAAGTAAAATTTATAAATGATCAACGATCTGCAAATCCAAGATTCCGAGGATTCTTCCATGGAGTCGGGATCATAGTTAAAGAACATGGTAATATTATATGGTTCTATAGAATATATTTTCAGATAAAGATACTCAAGAGGAAGAATTTATTATGGCAATCGAATACTTTTTCCAGATAAGGATTATTTGTATTTTAATTATCATTGAAATTCTTAGTTCTTTACTAAAGTATTTTCGGAATACAAAAAGATATGAAATTGTGTAAAGCGCATACTTAACGACAAATGAAAGTTAACTAGGTGCGTTGTTAACTGCAGTTGCTAGCTGGTATTATTACACACCAAGAAAAACGGTGTCAAATGATACTCTGTAACTTTAAACATTTTTCCGTCCTTGTACTATCAAGAAGACGATGTACGAATCGCTTCGTTTACATACATAAAAATTAGGGACCGTACTTAAATTACGTAAGAACCCAACGGGGGGGGGGGGCAGATGTTTAGTTTTTTACGAAATTTTATTGCTAAGGTTAAAACCAGGGTTTTAGAAAAAAATCTTGCAAAAATCAGAGAATTTCTATAACTTTAAATAACTGGCAAGCAACATAAATTTGCAATTTTTCCATTTTAATTTGAGATTGTTTTATTCCGTTTAAAAAAGATTTTAGTCTAAAAATTTTACTAGTTAAGATTCTGGGAAAATGAAAAATTAGTCAGGGAAAAATTAGGGAATTTTGAAAATGAAGTTCTGCCGTATGTCAGATGATATTCTTTTTAGTAATTTATTTTATTTTTTGCAGCTGCACCTACTGAAGTACATCTTTTTAGTTATAAATTTTATTATTTGTTTGAAAATTCACCTTTTTGGGTTAAAAACTGAAGTATATTCATGGAAAATTCCAGTCTTACGTAAAACTCATATTTTGATGTCAAAAGTTAAAATGAAATTCTTGTTGGATGAAAATTTAACTATTTTTTTGAAAATGGTCTTTTTTCATTAAAAAAATTCATCTATTTTAGTAGAAATTGCATCTTTTTTTGATCAAAATGCAACTGTTTTGTTGAAAACTTAATAATTTTTTAAATAAACCATCCATTTTTGTTGAAAATTCAGTATCTTCGTGGAAAATTAACTTCTTTTTTAAAGCTCATAATTTCATCTTCAAAAGTCAAACTGAAATCTTTGTTGGATGAAAATTCAACTGTTTTTTTAAGAATCTGTCTTTTTAATTATAAAATTCATCTGTTTTAGTGAAAACTGCATTTTTCTTGGGTACAGAATAAAAATGTAATTGCAATTTTTTCTTGGTTGAAAACTCAACTGTTTTATTGAAAATTCGTATTTTTCAGTTGAAAATTTAGCTATTTCGTAGAATATTTAGTTTTTGTTTAAAATTCATTATTTGTTGTTGAAAAGTCATCTAAAGTCTTTTTTCGTTAAAAAATTCAACAATTTTTTTTAAACTTGTTTTTTTAATTCAAAATTTCATCTTTTTTTTTAGAAATTGCATTTTTTTATAAAAATGCAACTGTCTGGTTACAAATTTAACAATTTTTTATAAAGTCATCCTTTCTGGTTGAAAATTCAACTATTTCTATAAAAATTCGACAATTTCGTGGAAAATTTACGTCCAGTTTAAAACTCATATTTTGATATTGAAAAGTCATACTAAAATCTCTTTTGGATGAAAATTCAACTCTTTTTTTCTTCTTTAAAATGTATCTACTCTAGTAGAAATGGTATCTTTGTTGGATAAAGGTGCAACTTTTTGGAAAAGAATTCAACAATTTTGTAAAAATTCATCCTTTTTTATTGAAAATTCAAGTATTTCCGTAGAAATTTTACTTATTTAAAACTCATATTTTGATATTAAAAAGTCAAACTTATTTTTTTTAATGAAAATTTAACTATGATTTTAAAAATTTGGTTTCATTTAAAAATGTATCCATTTTAGCAGAAAATGCACCTTTCTTGTATAAAAATGGAACTTGTGGTTGAAAAATTGAGTATATTCAAATAAAATCTACTTCTTATTTAAAAAACTCATATTTTGATGTTCAAAAGTCAAACTGAAATCTTCGTTGGATGAAAATTCAACTATTTTTTTGAAAAGTTGTCTATTTAATTAAAAAAATTCGTCTGTTTTAGTATAAATTGCTTCTTTCTTGGATAAAAATTAAAGATGCAACTTTTTAGTTGAAAATTCAACAATTTTGATAAAAAGTCATCGATTTTGTTTGAAAATTCGTATTTTTCGGTTGAAAATTAAACTGTTTCGTAGAAAATTTACCTTTTGTTGGAAATTCATATTTTGGTGTTGAAAAGTAATCTGAAATCTTTTTTGGTTGAAAATTCAACTGTTTTTTTTTATAAATTCAACTATTCCGTAGAAAATTAACTTTATATTGAAATCTCTTTTGGATGAAAATTTAACAATTTTTTGGTCTTGTTTAAAAATCCATCTACTTTAGTAGAACTTGTATCTCTGTTGGATAAAAATGCAACTGTTCGGTTGAAAATTTAACAATTTTGTTAAAATTTATCCTTTTTTATTGACAATTCACGTATCTTCGTAGAAATTTTAGTTATTATTAAAAACTCATCTTTTTAATATTAAAAAGTCAAACTAAAATCTCTTTTAAATGAAAATTTAAATATGTTTTTGAAAGTTTGTCTTCATTAAAGAATGCATCCATTTGAGCAAAAATTGTATATATCTTGGATAAAAATGTAACTGTTTAGTTGAAAATTCAAGTATCTTCGTAAAAAATCTTTCTTGGGTAAAAATACAACTAAAAGGGTTTAAAGTTCAAAAGTTTTGTTGAATGTCATCCTTTTTGGTTTAGCATTCAACTGTTTTGTTGAAAATTCGTCTTTTGGGGTTGAAAATTCCAGTATCTTCGTAGAAAATTTACTTCTTGTTTAAAAATCACATTAAGATGTTGATATGTCAAACTAAAATCTTTTTCTGGTGAAAATTCAAATATTTTCGTTTTTTTAATTTAAAAATCCATCTATTTTAGTAGAACTTCCATCTATCTTGGGTAAAAATCCAACAGCTTGGTTGAAAATAATATTTTTGCTTGAAGGTTTGTCTCTTTAATAGAAAATTAAACGATGTTTAAAATGAATATTTTTTATGGTTAAAAATTCAATTTTTGTAAAGGAAATTCATCTTTTGACTTAAAGGTTCAACCATTTAAGTAAACTTTCTTTTCTTTCTTAAGTGAAAAATCTTTGAATGTTGAAAATTCGTCTTTTTGGTTTTGAAATTTATTTTTTTCTTGTTGAAATATCAGCTATTACACTTTATTATTGAGAATTCATCTTTTTAGGTTCAATATTCAATTAGTTTGTTGAAAATTCAAGTATTTTGTTCAAGATTTTATGGTAGAAATGTCATTTTTTTAAAAATATATTAATAAATTAGAAAATAAAAAATTTGTATCCAAAATATTTTCTTATTCCGTTTATAAAACGACCCTTAAATAAAAATGAATACAAATATCGATTAACTTTATCGAATCAATGTTTAATATAGGATTTAGGGGAGTATATCAAGGTGTCGTACCAACCATGATGAAGCAAGGAAGCAATCAAGCAATTCGATTCTTTGTCGTGGAAACCTTAAAGGATTGGTACACGGGAGGTGAAAGGAACAAATCAGTACCTAAACCAATAGTCGGTGTCTTTGGAGCCGTAGCAGGGGCTGCTTCTGTTTTCGGAAACACTCCTATTGATGTTGTGAAAACCAGAATGCAGGTAAATAGACTTGCAATAAAAATTGTACAAAAATTAATACAGATTCGAATTTTCGGCAGGATCTTAATCTATTTCTTGTTTTTTTTTCGCAGGGCCTGGAAGCCGCAAAATACAAAAGCAGTTGGAATTGTGCTGTTCTGATTTGGAAGAATGAGGGACCATCAGCTTTCTATAAAGGAACTGTTCCACGACTCGGTCGAGTTTGCCTAGACGTTGCCATAACTTTCATGATTTATGACTCCTTCATGGATCTCTTCAACAAAGTTTGGCCTTGAAAATCGCCCGCTCCATGAACTATTTTCGGCACCAATCTATTTTCTAGGGGCTCTAGGCATTGCAAAATAGAACTTGCGACAAACAGAAAAAGTGGTGCAAACTGTGTTTGTACTTAGGCTGTTGCGAAGAAACAAAACCAAGGAGATCAAATCAATTTTGAGAAACTTTTATAATAAGCGCGAATGGAGAAAAGTTACTATTTATTTTTGTACCTGTTTCTTCTTTTTTTTTTTTTTTTTTTTTGAATTTTCAAACGGTTTTCATCTCCTGTTCCCAGAACAATATTTTTTCAGTAAAGTCTTTACGGGCAATTTGCCATAATTTCAAGGACAAATAATAGCGTGTAAGTATATTATTATATTCATGGTACTCTTGTATCATCCTCATATAACGAATATTATGTCGAAAAAAGATTTGATTCGGCATTTGATATATCAAATCTTTATCGTTATTTTTTTTTACAAATACTTACCTTTATTTAAAGAATTGAAAAGTGTACAAAATATGCTGCGGGTCTTTGATTCTGATGAATTTTGTGTAATATTTTAATATTTTACGTGATGCATTTTTCTTATTTTGGTAACATTTGATGACATGGTAAATATTTATATTAAATTGGTTCATCAAAATTAAAGATAACTACAGCACAATATCGTCAAGTATTCGTTGCCTGGTTTATCAAGCAATTAAACTGTTAATTAAGTGTGCAGTAATTCATAGAAAGTAAGTGATTTCTTCGTGCAAGACTCATTCCAACGAACATTCCATCGCAATTTTTAGGGTAGAAATATTGTATAATCTAGTAATTTACATCGTATTATCACATTCTTTGTTGAAAAGTACAGAAAAAGTGTGAAATTTTATTTTATTTCAGATTTTATACACTACGTGTGAAATATAATCTGGAGTTTTTTCATTGTTATCTTCGTTGTTAGTGGTTTGATTGTAATTTATTACTGCATTTTGAGAATATATCAATTTGTGTCGTAAATTGTGTTATGGGTTATTCTATAGTATGGGACATGGCAGAGCACAATTTTAATGTGAATTAAATCTTATATCTAACATTTAAAACTTTGATTTTTTTCAACTTTTGTATGTTTTCCATTTCTAATTGTTTAGTTCTTGAAGAAATTAAAGAAGGATATTAAAGGATTTTAAAAGATTGCAAATAATTCAACGATTTAAAATAATATAAAAGATGTATGAAACAAAAATTTAAGAAAAATTTCACAAATAATTAAAAATACTTCAAAAGATTTGATAAAAATTATAAGAGTTTCAAAGACTTTAAAAAGTGTGAACACTAGATTAAAAAATTTACAAATTTTTCCCAAAGGTATCAATAATTTCAGACAGATTTAAAAGAATTCAAAGATTTGGAAAAGGCGTGTTTTCACAAAGATTTCGAACATTTCACAAAGATTGAACAAATTTCAAGATTTGAAGAATTTCAAATATTTGAAAAAGGGTAAACCATATTTTTAAGATTTCAAAGATTTGAAACAATTGCACAAAAATTTAAAACTAATACAAAATATGCCAGAAAGATTCCATAAACATTTTTAAAAATTCACAAGGATTTCAAAAGATTTCACGAATTTCAAAAAATTTCACGAATTTCAAAAATTGAAGGTGTCTGTTTTAATCACATTAAAAAATGTCCTGTCATTTCCCGGTTTGCAAACATCTTTCACGGTCAATGGAATTTAAAAATCCGAACTCTAAAGTTAAAAATTTTCCAATTTGAAGTAATAAAAACTGAGCTGAGTTATAAACTGAACCCTTTTTTAATTAAAAGTTATATACAGTTTAAATGTTCTTAAAAAAAACTTTAAAATTGTATTTCAAAATCTTGAATCATCTACATGTTGTTTTTCATATATTAAAATTTATAGTTTTTTTAGAACTTTTAAACATCTGTTAAAATGATTCAAATTCTCTTAAAATTAATTTTGTAAAAATAAAAAGTAATTTTCAACTTTTTTTTGGATGATACATATTTTTGATAAATATTTTTTTAAATTTATTCATTAGGCTTTAGACAATTTACCCTATTTTATCGGTATACGTAGACACTTCGTTGACATTATTTTTAATCATTTCAAATTTTTCATTAATTTATATCGTTTCAGACTCTTAATATATCTTCAACATACTTTAACTTTTTCTAAGATTTGTAGGTTTGCAATATTTATTATACATACAAATTCAAGAATTTTACTTGTAAATTAAATTTTATGAAATATAACAATCCAAATTATAATGTTTAAACTTTAGTTTTTTTTTTTAGTTTTTAATGTCAGATTTATAATTACTGATTTTATGTGAGCAAGCAAATATTTGTAAATATTAGGTAATTTTTCTTTTCTTAATTAAAAAAATTTTAATTTTCAACTTTTAGAATGAAACAATATTTTTAATTTAATAAAAACCTTTAATTACTAATATATTAGTTTGAAGTTTACATTTGTTTAACTACAAAGCTTATCCCATTGAAACAGTTTAATTTTTACGTTAAAATCTGGAAATTCTTAATTTTTTAATCAATTCCGAATCGTCTTGTAAAATCAATTATTACTCACTTGTTAATCCTTACACTATAGTTCACTTGCACAAATCATTATAATTTATTATTTTCATTTGATCAACTGAAAAAAATTTTATCTAAAATTGTCGAATTAAAAAGCTACTAATTTTAAAAAATTTTTTAAAACTGCATTTAAAAATTTTTTAATGAAAATTGTATGCTTAAAAATTAAAATTCAAAATGAAAAATTTGTAAATGCAAGTTTTTCGAATTACGCATTGTAAACTAAATATCAGAATTGAAAAACATAAAAAGGCATCTGATTATTTAAAAACTCTTTGAAATCATACTTTAACCGATTTTTTGACTTCTAAACATTTTCTAAATTTCCGGTGAAGAAATAAATTCACTGTCATTTTCCGGTTTTTCCCGGTCTCATAAAATTCCCGACCCAGCGAACACCCTCAAGATTTCAAAACACCTACAAGATTTTATGCAATTTTTAAAAGGTTTCAACGAATTTCATAAGATTTTAATAGTTTCAAATTAGCGCCAATATTAAAGAAAGAATTTACAAATACTTCAAATATTTCATAAAGAATTCAAAAGATTTAAAAATATTCCCAAAATTTTTACAAAGACCAATTATGTTCGCAAAAAATCAGAATTTGCTTATTTATGGTTTTGCTTTCTTTAGAAATTGTGGGCCAAAACAAATTGAAATGATTCATTTTTACATTAATATATTTGACGTAAAACACATATATTTAATGTAAAAAAGGAGACCTGGAAAAACTTGGTTTCTTCACCTGGAAAATCTGGAAAAGAGCAGTTGAATTTTGTTCCCAGAAATTAGAATTATAGAAATTATAATAATCTCTTTTTCAGTCGTAAGCAATATTTTTAAGATATCATCAAAAGAGAAGTGGTGGTTTGTGAAAGAAAAATGGGAAAAAAGAGAAGCATGGAGAAAAATTATAATGAACAAAAATAGTGGAATTAAAAAAATAAAAACAAATGAAAGAGAAAAAGCAGAAACAGGAAAATTAGTATAGGAAATGAAGAGAAAAAAAAGAAATATAGACCAGAAGTTTAAAAATATATATATAAAGGAGGGAGAAATTAGAAATAAACTGGTTGTAACCAGTTCCGAGGAAGCAAATGAAAATAGATAATAAGGAGTGCAAAATATGAAAAGAAGCAAAACAGAATGCTGCAGAAATAAAAATAAAAGTACAGAAGAAAACTTAAAGAGAGACTTGGAAACGGAAAACGTTCAGAGTGAAAATTTATCGAATTTTTTCAGATTTAAAAAAATATTATTTAAATTACTTTGAATTTCATCGAAATCTCCTAAAATTTTTATTCATTTCTTCTTAGTAAATAAATATTCATTACCAGAAAAAGCTAATTTCGAAATAAAAATGTTGTCAGTATATAGAATTGATGGTTTTATGGACAGTAAATTATAAAAACTGCTTTCATATGTATATAGATTTAACTATACCCAGAAAAGAGTCAACTGGGAATTTCTATTTTTATTCATAAGAAGATTACATAATACAAACAAGAACGGAGAAAAAATCTGAGAATGTATTATCTATCTTTAAAAATGAGTAGATCACTATATGAAATTTTCGCTAAAAATAAAAAAAGTTGGTAAAATCTAGATTCTAGAATATGACATAAGATACCCCATCCAGCCCTCCCAGGAATCCCTCCCATGACCAAAATATACCGGTGAACACATTCAACCTGCATCGACAATATCTCAATTTGTTTATTATCGTCGCAGGTGAAAGTAAAAAATTCATTGGCTTGAGGGCCTTATCCATTCACATAAGAATCATTCACTGGAGACTCCGCGAATTGAAAAAAACGTTTCTCTGGCCCATTTCCAGCTGAACTTTCTTTGCTAATGGGCTAAAGTAATACCGGAAATTCGCAGCGGCAGTTATAGGAATGGGCCTTATGAAAAAAATAGCTTTGGGTACATTAGCCGCAGGGTACAAGTGGAATGAGTTGAAAGGTGGAAAGCGGTGGTATGGGGTCGGCAAGGCCCCGGCCTAAGTCCCGCGTTCGTGAACAGGTGGGGATTTGTGTACGCCGCGCCGTTGCGGTCGCGCACACAGAGAAAGGCCTCTCGAGCACCCCACTCTGGGCCCAAGGGGGGACCCGGGGTCACATTCCAAGATGGCTGTGCCTCAGGAATGCAGTGGGTGCCCCCCTAAGACGCCTGCCTCCCTCCTTTTTTATTAATCAATCCAATTTTATCCGACCTTTTGAAAACAAACTCGCTGTTTTCGCGTGCGCTGTCGTCTGGAGGTGTTTTGCACCGCCAGTTCCATCTTCGAATGCGATTTCGGAATCGCAGGTGTTCTGTTTTTCGCGGAAAAAGAAACAAGTGTCTGGAGAAAAACGGCCAAGTGTGTGTTACGAGCCGAGAGGAAGGATCTTGCTGATCCGAGTTCGGATCTTATCTAATGGAACACCTCTCTGAAGTCCCGGATGATGCCCAGTGAAAAGCATGCTACTGGCCCGATTTAAACAATGTCTCATAGGGATATCTCTGAGGTAATTGTCACCGGTCCTTCCACTTGTCCCAACGGTCTGCTTTCAATTTTCCTCAAAAAAACCGTTACGGATATCCGCAATTCCTCGCCTCTTTATCTCCAAAATTATTATATTAGAGAAGAAGAAAGAAAATTGCATTCTATTTAGAAGAAAATGAGGATGCTGTAGAGTAATCTTTTTAATTTTGTGAATTGATAAGAGAGTTGAGAAAATCTCCATTAATTGACGAGCGCACAGTTATGTGGTTTTTATTTTATTTTTTACATTCTTGACCTTTCTGAAGACACGCTCGTAATGACGGGTACTCGCAATTTATTTATCAATTTCTCCTGCAATTGGAGTATTATTTTTTATGTTTCTGCAAAAAAAATATTGTTCCTGTTTATAAACCGAATTTATTGAATTGAGAAAGTACATGATTTTGTTATTTTTGTTTACTTTCTAGATTTCCTTCGTTTTTTTTAGAAAGCTAAACATTTTTTTTAGAAATTCATATCCAGGTTTAAATTAAAAACAGACTTTTATTCAACTACATTTTTTTGTGAAAGATACATTATAATATTAATTTTAATAATATAAATTTTAAAAAAAGTTGATTACTATGGTTTCCATTACGTAAAGATAATACTTTCACCACTAAATTAAAAATGAGTTATGTAAATCCATAATTAAGAAGCAAAAATGTTATAACACTGATATGATTAAAATTTCGTTTTAACGAGCAAAAGTAACTCAGTTATTAAACTCGGCCTTGTTGACTGGTTTTAGAAAAAGTCGTTTTAATTCCTCTGATCAAGCAAAACCCCCTTTTTTTTATTTCAAATCATCTATAAAACTGATTTTTTTTTTAGGGTGAAATTGACTTTGTATCTGACTATTTTAATTAATTTAAGGTCGAGCCCGAAGGTACGTCGGCCTTGGCCGCTGGATCCCGGGTGCTGTTCCTGGAGACGGTGCGACGGAGCAATGCGGCTTGCCAAAACGGAGATTATGCTCTAGCAGCTACCCTATACACAGAAGCTCTTGCCCTAGATCCACTCAGTCATGTATTATTTTCTAACAGATCTGCGGCTCGTCTAAAAATGGGGATGTTTGCCCTGGCGTTGCAAGATGCCGTCAGGGCTACCGAATTAAATCCTGAATGGCCAAAGGTACAGTAGCCAATCTGAATGTAATTTATAGTTTCAAATCTGGGAAATCTCTGATACTGGAAAAGTATTAGAGTAACTTGGATGTGAAAACTGTTGCTCCATATCCTAAAATCAGCTGTTTTTTAGGCATACTATCGCCAAGGTGTAGCTCTACAATGTTTAGGAAGACATGGCGAAGCACTCGTCGCTTTCAGCGTTGGGTTGGCTCGAGATCCTTCCAACTGTCAGCTGCTTTCTGGTCTCGTAGAAGCTTCCCTAAAGTCACCGCTTCGAGTCACCTTGGAGCCGACATTCCAGCAACTTCGAGCTATGAAACTCGACGAATCTCCCTTCGTCGTAATTTCGGTTGTTGGTCAAGAGCTCCTTGGTGCAGGGCAGTATAGAGCAGCAGCTGGTGTGCTTGAAGCCGCTCTTTCCATTGGATCTTGTAGTTTAAAATTGCGAGGATCAGTCTTCTCGGCACTTTCTAGCGCATATTGGGCTCTAAATTCTTTGGATAAGGCCATTGGTTACATGCAGCAGGATCTAGGTAAATTTTTTTTTCAAATATGAAATCGCGGATCTTGACAATACTTTCGTTCAATTTTCAATCCCAAATCTTGTATTCTTTTTAGGCGTGGCAAGATCATTGGGAGATACCCAAGGAGAATGTCGAGCTCATGGCAATCTAGGTTCAGCGTACTTCAGCAAAGGGAGTTACAAAGAGGCTCTGACAGCACACAGGTATCAGCTTGTGCTGGCGATGAAGTGCAAAGATACCCAGGCAGCAGCTTCTGCCTTGACAAGTCTGGGTCATGTCTATACAGCAATTGGAGATTTACCAAATGCCCTAGCTTCCCACAAACAGTGTGTTCAGCTGGTGAAACAAATGGGAGATCGTCTGCAGGAAGCTAGAGAAATCGGTAACGTTGGTGCTGTCTATTTGGCGATGGGAGAATTCGAAAGTGCGGTGGATTGTCACACACAGCATTTGAGAATAGCTAGAAGATTGGGAGATCGAGTTGAGGAAGCTAGAGCCTTTAGTAACTTGGGATCCTCTCATCACTATCGAAGGAACTTTAGTCAGGCGATGGCCTATCATGAAAATGTACTCAGAATCGCTCAGGAACTTGGCGATAGGGCGATAGAAACGAGGGCCTATGCTGGTTTGGGTCATGCTGCTAGGTGTGCTGGTTAGTGTTTGATTTTTGGACCCGAAATTATTATTAAAGTCAGCTTTTGTATTTTGGTTTTGACACTGGCTCAATCGATTTTAATTTGTTTTTGTCTTTAAGGTGACCTTACTCAAGCAAAACTCTGGCATCAGAGGCAATTGGACGTTGCGTTGACTACGAAAGACAAAGTAGCAGAAGGAAGAGCCTGCAGCAATCTTGGAATAGTTTATCAACTTTTGGGCGAACATGACGCAGCTCTTAAATTACACCAGGCTCATCTGGGAATTGCTAGAGCTTTGGGTGATAAAGCTGGAATGGGCAGAGCTTATGGAAACATCGGGAATGCGTACAATGCTCTAGGGTATTATGAGCAAGCTATCAAGTATCACAAGCAAGAACTTACGATAAGCAAAGAGGTAAGGACTTTGACTATTAAATTTCAGAGTTTTTCGTTTTTTAAATCCCAGGGAATTAATTCTGGACGTGTGTGAGTAATATTTAACGCAATCTCAAACCTTAAGAAGTAAAAAAATTTCCTAAACAGGTTAACGATCGTAGTTCAGAGGCAAGCACTCATGGGAATTTGGCAGTGGCCTATCAAGCAGTTCAAGGTCACGAAGCCGCTTTGAGACACTATAGAGCCCACCTGGCCATAGCTAGAGAACTAAAAGATGCTGCTGGCGAAGCTTGTGCACTTCTAAACCTCGCTAATTGTCTCTCTTCACGAGCAAGGTTCGAGGAAGCTGTTCCCTACTACGAAAACTATTTAATGTTGTCCCAGGAACTTCATGATGTGGAAGGCGAAGCGAAAGCTTGTCATTTTCTAGGATATGCTCATTATTGCTTAGGTAATCATCGGGAAGCTGTCAGATACTATGATCAAGATCTGGCCCTGGCGAAGGATTTGCAGGACAAATCAGGAATGGGAAGAGCCTACTGTAACCTTGGATTAGCCCATCTGGCTCTTGGAAATTTGGATACAGCCTTGGAGTGTCAAAAGTATTATCTAGGTAACGTGTTCTTTATCATAAATCAATAACTGAGATTGAAATTCAATACCTAATTTGAATTGGAACTTTCAGCAATAGCTCACATGACAAAGCACCTAGCTGGAAAATTCAGAGCTCTGGGTAACATCGGAGACTGTCTTTTGAAACTGGGAGAGACCGAAGAGGCCATAAAAATGCATCAGAGGCAGTTGAACTTGGCTAGACAAGCAGCCGATAGAAGTTTGGAAGCAGCAGCTTACGGAGCTTTGGGAATCGCTCATCGAAGCACCAGGAACTTGGACAAGGCGCTCGGATTTCATACACAAGAATTGACCTTGAGACAAGAAGCTGGAGATCTTCGGGGCGAGTGTCGGGCGCATGGAAACTTAGGAGCGGTCCATATGGCTTTAGGTCAATATACACATGCCGTAAAGTGCTACCAGGAACAACTGGAAAGAGCGAGAGAGCTAGCCGATTCTGGAGTTGAAGCTCAGGCTTTAGGAAACTTGGGAATCGCGAGACTGAACATGGCCCATTACGAAGAGGCGATTGGCTATTTTGAACAGCAATTAGCGACCTTGGAACCACTTACAACTGGAACAGCTTTACTAGATAAAACAAGGGCACTTGGAAACTTGGGAGATTGTTACGAGGCTTTAGGTGATCCTGAAGAAGCGATCAAGTGTCATGAACAGCAATTGTCGGCAGCTACTAGACTGCGAAGTATTCGAGATCAAGAGAGAGCCTATAGGGGACTCGGAAGGGCACGAGAGGCATCAGGAAATTTACAGGAGGCTTTGGTCTGTTTTGAAAAACGTTTGGTCACGGCTCATGAAGTGGATAGCCTTGAATTGCGAGGAGTTGCATATGGAGATTTAGGGAGAGTTCACGCGGCTCTTGGAAATCATGAGCAAGCTGTAAGCTGTCTCTCTCATCAATTAGCTTTGGCCAGAGGTCTGGGAGACAGGGCAGGCGAAGCAGAAGCTGCCAGTGGACTCGGAGCTGTTCATCTTCTCATGGACGACCTCAGTTCTGCCCTACGTCATCATCAACTAGAACTGTCAATTGCTGAAAGTCTAGACGCAGCTGGATTGCAGGCAAGAGCTTGTGCTAACCTGGGAGCAACTCAGGAAGCTCTGTGTCAGTTTGAAGAGGCAATTAGACTCCAAGAACAATCTTTAAGTCTAGCTGCAGCAGCTGGAGATCAAGTGGCAAGAGCGGCTGCTTTTTCAAGCTTGGGACGATTACATCATCTATGCGGTGACCTGTCTAGAGCTCTGAGTTATCTACAGTCAGGGCTGTCTTTAACAGAAGGATTAGGTAGGAGAGAAGATGCTGCTAGGCTGAGACATCGATTGGGTCTGGTGCATTGGGAAGCTGGAGAGGCGACGATATCTGTGGATCAACTAGAAAAAGCTGCGAGTCTATTGGAATCCCTCGATAGTTCTTCCGCGAGTTTAATCTACGTCTGTGGACAACCAAGCAGAGCAGATCTTCTGTCACAGACTTATAGGATGTTGCAGAAGGTTCTAGTAAACTTGAACAGGCCTGAGGAAGCTCTAAACTGGGCGGAACGTTCCAGACGGTCGAAACACAACAGCTTAGAAGACGCGTCGCATTATTCCGAGATCGTTGACAGACAACGAGGGATCATCTTGTATTACAGTGAAGTAGAAAACGAGCTTCATACTTGGTGCCTCGCTCCAGGTCGAGGACTTTTGAGATTCCACTCTACCACTCTCGAGAACGGATTAGATTTGGAGAAGAGAGTTCTTCACGCGAGGGAAGCTCTTCTAGGAGAGACTAATGAATTTATCGAAGAGTGCACAAACATTCCGTCCAGGGGTCATCATTTGAATGCGAGTTCTTACAGTCTGAGTAGTTTATTCAGTGTTGGCTCGGTGAGTTCACGAGCAGGTAGTGCTCGATGGGGAAGAGCAAAGGGACCTTCGTGGCAAGCTCCTCAGACGATACAAAATCTTTATGAATTACTTCTAGCCCCTTTCGAAGATCTTTTACCACCGACGAGAAAGGAGTTGATCATGGTAGTGGAGAAGTCTCTTTTCTTAGCTCCACTTCCAGCACTTCAATCGAATTCCGGAGAGGACTATCTCTGTGAGAGGTTCTCACTATTGGTCGTACCTTCTCTCGCCGCTCTCAGACGACGGTCAAGAACTCCAATGCCAGAAGGAGGTGCCACGGTCGCTGCCTTAGTAGCAGGAAATCCATCCCTGCCAGAAAAAGTCAGAGAGGAGTTTGGATGGCCTGAGAGTGTTTCCTCAGCAGAAACAGAAACTGGAATTGTAGCTGAGCTTTTGGAGACGAGACCTTTGATTGGTGCTGAAGCCACGCGATCTGCAGTGTTAAGATCACTACCTGATGCAGAATGCGTTCATTTAACGACTCCCATCCTTTGGAACACTCCGACACTAGCTTTATGTGCTGATCAGAGTGAGGAGCCACCAGAGAGGCCAGAGTATCTTTTAAGCTGTTCTGACATCTCGAGAGTAAGGCTAAGTGCTCGTTTGGTAGTTCTTTCCAGTGGGCATTGTTGGAGTGGTGGTGAAAATACTACAGTCACTCCTGAAGGAGTGCAGAGGTTAACCAAAACCTTACTAAACTCTGGAGCTCAATGCGTCTTGATAGGAATGTGGCCCGTTCCCCCAACCGCCGGCAGTATTTTGTTAAGAGCTTTTTATAGTGCCATGCTTCAAGGTGCAAGAGCCTCGAGAGCTTTGGCTGAAGCCATGCAGACTGTTCAACACACTAGGCATTTTGCTCATCCTATTAATTGGGCTGGATGGCTTCTTCTTGGTGGTGATGCGAGACTTTCAAACAAAGTAAGATATTTTCTTGTCTACAATTAATTTCTCAAGCGTAGATGAATTCATTTGCCGGAAATAAATATAATTCATTTCTTGAAGGTTGCTTTAATGGGTCAAGCATTAGCAGAGTTGCTGCGAGGAGGTCCAGAGCAAAGTCGAGACGCTTTGCGCGTGACTCTTCATCTCGTGGAAAAGTCTCTTCAAAGAATACACTGTGGTCAGAAGAACGCGATGTACACGACTCAGCGAAGTATAGAAAACAAAGTCGGTTCAGCGACAGGCTGGAGAGAATTGTTGATGTCTGTGGGATTCAGATTTGAACCGGCTGGAAATGGAATTCGTCCTTCGGTCTTTTTTCCTCAAAGCGATCCGGAGGAGAGGCTAACAAGGTGCAGCGCCAGTTTGCAAGCTCTTCTCGGATTAGGTCCTGCATCTTTGCACGCCCTTGTCCGACTTTTGCAGGTTTGAATTAAAAATCATTCAATAATTCTGAACAATGCCTAACCATTTTTTTTATCAGATATAAATATATTATTCTTTGGTTCAGGCACCAGAAGTCGCAGAAGACGTGATCTCGGCAATGAGACGAGCAAGCAGCGCAACCGAGGGTCAGGAAATTTCGTTACCAGTTCGTGTTTGGAGAGCTTCTGGCTCACACGAATTATTTGCCAGCTTGGGATTCGATCTGATGGAAGTCGGACAGTCTGAAGTAATTCTAAGAACTGGAAAGCAGGCTTCTCGTAGAGCAGTTCAATTTGCTCTGCAAGCACTTCTAGCTCTGTTCGGTGAGTTAAACCTCAAAGAGCTAAACCTAAATTCAATTTTGCACTTTCAATACTTAATCAATTTAATTTCAGATACTCAAGAAGCACCAAAGAGTCTTAGTCTGGATTCCGGCAGTTCTATGGAAAGTTTGGTTTCTGTCGCTCCAACGGACAAAAGTCTATCAGACCGACCTAGATTGGGTGGAGCCTTTGCTAGTTACGTCAGACATCGAGGAGAACCAGATGGAAAGACGACGGAGCCTTCCAACATCTCCGTATCCAGACAACCAATTCAAAACGGCGGAGGTGCGTTTATAAAAATGTTTTCTTCAACTTGTATTTCTTAATTTTGAATTTCTACACTTCTAAATTCGAATGAAATTTTTTTTTAGGAGAGTCAGATGTAGCCTTCACTCCAAGTCCTCCGATGGCAATGAATCTGAATCATCAGAATCGGATTCGAAACTTATATCCTGAACAAAACGCAAGACCTGGTTCAAGTTCGAGTAGTTCGGTCACAGATTGGGAAAATGGTCACGCGACAATTCTCAGGAGACAACCTCTGCCTCCTCTTCCTGTTACAGTCTTGGAAAGGCTGAGCGTGCGAACCGAGATTGGAAACGGGCCAGCGAGAAAAGTCCGACATCCCTCTAACGAGGATTTAAATCCCCAAGCAGAAGCTACCCAAACCAATGAGACGATTCCTCACAATATGAGAAATGTAGCAACGTCCTTGACGAGTTTGACTCGCGAACTGACCCCGACAATTTCTGAAGTTTACCACGAAAGAAATCTAGGATTGGGTCTAGCTCCGTCTCTTTCGAAGCTACTCGAAGAAGTCAATTCTGTTCCAGAGAACGAGCAGAATCAAATGAACAGATCGGTTCAACCTCAGAATTGGTTGCATAGCGAGACTGAATTGTGTCGAAGAGACGAGGCTGATGGGAGATCAATTGCTGAATCGCAGTGTAGTGCGACCAGTTCTAATAAAATACATAGGAAAGCTCCTCCACCTCCGGTATAAATTATTATTTATGACGATATATTTATAAGAAGAAAAAGACACGAACACGGTCGTGGAATAAGTACTAGACAGCGCAAAGTACAAAGGAACATGTAGATAAACAATTTTAGATAGTGGCCATAAACTCAATGTTTTAACCAATCCAGGGAGAAGTTGCTTCTCTTAAAAATTATGTGAGGAAGGTTTCGAGTTTTTATTGGTATATTTAATTTCGAGCCATCTTCTGTCGTACACTAGATGGAACATAAAGTGTATTGCGTAAGATTTATGTAAGATATTGTTTTATATTATGATCAATCAAAATAAATCGATTGATTCATTGGATACAGGAAATTTGTTGTCACAATGTGTCAATAAATGGTAACCAGTCGTTTAATTTTTCCTGCAGTATGTTTCTCCAATTAAATTTAAATACTCATTTTAATTTTAAAACTTAAAGGTTCTATTTACAGGGTGTCTATTCAAATCCTGGGGAAAAAAATCCCTGACAGTACCAGGTTTCTTCCAAGTTTCTCAAAATTTTTTTTCGATTTAATTTTCGATAGTACGGAGCCATTAGAGTATTTCACATTTTTTTTAACAATCGAGTCGGAATATGTATATAATTTCGCGAGTTTGTTTGTTGTACTTGTAAATATCTAAATGTGTAAAAATAGTACTACTGATATATAAAAAACAATAACTGTTTTTTCATATTTAATATAATAATATTTCAAATGAAAGATATTTTCCAGGAAAGTAGAAACCCTGTCAAACCAGGGGAAACAGGAAGATTTTTCATGAAAATAGGGAAATTTATTCTTTTATATAGTTAACAAAATAGGTCAACAAAATAGATTAAACAAATAATTGAAACCTCAACTAGAAAATATGAGTTCAACCAAAAATGGAGAAGTTCAATTTTCAGATCAAAAAATTAATTTTTTAAAGAAAATAAAAATTAATTTTCAACCGAAAATATAAACGATTTTTCAAGAAAATATTTAAATTTTCAACAACTTAAAGTGATGATTTTCAACCAAAATTATGAATATTCAACTGCAATAGTAGAACTTTTTACAAAAAGTTGAATTTTCAAACAGCATGATGAACCTTCAACAGAAATAACTGAATTTTCAATAAAAAATATTAATTTCCAACTAAAAGGAAAAACGAATTTTCAAGTTACATTTTCAACTGGGATAGTTAAATTCGCAATTGAAAAAATTAATTTTTAAACAAAAAAAAACGAATTTACAACCAGAGATACATTTTGAACTGAAATTATGAATCTTTAGCCAAACCATTAATTAACCTACAAATTAATTTTGTACCAAAAAAGACGAATTTTTAACTAAGAAATATATATTTTTTCTCAAAAATTGAATAGGTAAACTTTCAGTTAAAAAAATTAATTTTCGACTTAAAGGATGAATTTTCAACTAAAACTATGAATTATTAAACTGGCTTAGTTAAATTTTCAGTTAAAACATTATTTTTCAAGCAGAAAAAAAATGAATTTTCAACTAAATTGTTACCTCATCAACTGAAAAGATGAATTTTCAACTAAAATGTTTAATCTTTAAGTGGAATAGTAGAATTCTCTACCAAAAAGATTAATTTTCAGCTGAGAATATTAGCTTCTACAAAACCAAATTTTTAACATAATAGTTGAATTTTCAACTAAAAAATGAAATAGTTTAGTTTTCAGTTCAAAAAATTAATTTTCAACTGAAAAGAACGAATATTCAACAAATAGAATATTTTCAACAAACGCAAAGTGATAAATTTTCAACTAGAATGATGAATCTTCAACCGGAATAGTTGAATTTTCAATAAAAAATATTAATTTTATACAAAAAAAACAACTAATTTTCAGTTGAAAAATAAACTTAAACAACCAAAATTTTAACAAAATACATGAATTTTCAATTTAAACATTCTTTTCTTTTTATATTAAATCGGTAAATTTACTTCTAAAGAGATGAATTTTTTACTCAAATTGTGGAATATTAAACTAACTTGTTTAGTTGAACTTTCAGCTACAAAAAAATCGTTTTCAATAAAAAAAAAGAAAAAAACAATTAATTTTTACACAAAGTGTTTAACTTTTAACTAAGTACTTTAATTTTCATCCAAAAAGAATTTTCCAAAATCCAAAAAGATGAATTTTTAACCAAATACAAGAGTTTTCAACCAAAAAAGATCAGGGTTTAACCCGAAATTAAATACGATAATTTTCAGCTATGCAAATTAATTTTCAAACAAAGAAATTAATTTTTAACTAAAATGATGAAATATTTAATTGAACTAAGTAAATTTTCAACTAAAAACAATGAGTTTTTAACAAAATAGTTAATTTTTTCAATGGAATAGTTCAATTTTTAGTTAAAAAATTTATTTTGTACAAAAAAAAAAGAATTCTCAACAAATTGATTGAATTTTTAAAGAAAGAGATGAATTTTCCATTAAAATTATGAATCTTTACAAAAAAATTAATTTTTAACGGAAGAGTTTAACTTTCAACCAAATAGTTGAATTTTTAACTAAAAAGATGAATTTTCAACTGAAGTAGTTGAACGTACTATCAAGACAAATTTAAAAAAAAATGTATACATTTGTTCTATCCGAAAATTGAATAGGCAAACTTAGATAAAAAAAAACTTTTTATCAAAATTTTAAACTCATCAATTAAAGAAATGAATTTTCAATAAACAGATTAATTTTTAACAAAAGAGTTACCTTTTTAGCCAAGAACTTAAATTTTTAACTAAAAAGATGAATTTTCAACTAAGAAAATTAGCTTCTACAAAAAGACGAATTTTCAATCAAGAGTATGTTTAACCAAAAATTGAACAGAATTTTAGAATGATGAATAATCAAATGGGACGTTTCAATTTTCATCATAAAATATTAATTTTCTACAAAAAAAGCAACGAATTTGCAACATAAAAGTTACATTTTCAACCAAGAAGATAGACTTTTAACTGAAGTTATGAATCTTCGACCAAAAAATTAATTTTCAACGAAAGAGTTTCACTTTCAACCATGTAGCTGAATTATAAACTAAAAGGTTAATTTTTCTAACTAAAATGATAGAATATTTAACTGGACTATGTAAATTTGTAGTCAAAAAGGTTAATTTTTCATCTAAAAACAATGGATTTTTAACGAAATAATTAAATTTTTTAAAGGAATAGCTCAATTTCCAGTTAAAAAATTCATTTTTTATACACACAAAAAGGAATTCTCAACAAATTCATCAAATTTTCAAATAAATAGATGATATTTTATTAAAAATTATTAATCTTTAACAAACAAAAAAATGAATTTGTAGCAAAAGAGTTGAAATTTCAACTAAGAGAGTTTTTTTTAGTCAAGAGGGAATAAATTGCAACCAAACTGTGATATTTTTAAGCAAAATTTCACCTAGAAAAAAAAATAAGCACGCTCTCGGAACAATTTTCTGACTTAAAAAAATGCCCTAACATTTCCAGGTTTTTTCCGCGCATATAAAAATTCCCTGACAATTCCACGTTTTCCAGGTGAGTGGACAACCTGATTTAGAGTTAAAAATAAAGACGTATTCTGAAAAGGTGTTTGTATTTAAAAACGTTCGCAGAAGACTAGTATAATTTTAAGTGACCCGTTACTTTATCTATTTGTTCGAACGGTCCTGGTCCAACTGCACAAACGGTTTTACTTCCTCTTGCAACTTGTGTACGTCCTGCGTCTTGTATAACGTCTGCTATAAGTCCCACAGACCTCGCGTGTCTGTAAACTTCCATAAGCGCTGCTTCATTATCCACCTGAATGCGTACATTTTTCAATAACTTCAATTTCAAAACTTAATTTTAAAAGCAAAATATTTTTTAAAGCGTAGGAGTTACAGGGTCGATAGGGATAAGTGTAATAACGGGGTCATAGATTCATAAAAAGAAAATTTCTAATAAAAAATCAACTAGCTATTAATTATTTTTATTAGAACCTAATGATTACATCTTTTCTTATTTGCAGGAATAAGGTGGATGTCATTAGTTATTGATTTAATCAACTATTTTTAAAAACGTAGATGCTTTTAGAAAACTCCAATTCGTAATTGTGTTGCCTAGTTTTTTAATTTGATTTTTTCGTCTATAAAGCACCTTTTAACATTTTTTTTAGGATAGAAGAAAGAAATTATATTTTCTTTGAACTTCCGTTCTTTTTTGCACAAATTTAACAATGTTAATATTTTCAAGGACAAAATGTTACAAGCTAAGGGTAAGTGTACTATCTGTGTTTTGTTCTTATTTTTATTGTGAAATAAGAAAATCAGTTAACAGTTCGATGCAAGTTGGAGAGATTAATCAACCTCATTTTTGGAATAAAAATGCAGACAGATAGAAATAATTGGAAAATAACATTTTAATATATACATTTACATAGAAAAATATTTCTTGAATTAATTTTGAAGTTATAAAATTTAAAATGGGTAAGTTTTGTCATATCACTCAATCTTCATTCCAAATTCAAATTTTTTAATTTTATTTTCATTAATATTCTTATAAATGACAAAAAATGTGTAGTAAATATACCCTGTAAGAATCAGTGGATGTTCAATTTGTAGTTGCAAAAGTACAATCTTTCTCATAAAAGTGTAATAGTTGGGATTTGCACCGAAAAAATTTTAATTTGCAATAATAAACTGTTAAATTAAACCAAAAAATACGAATTTTCAAGAAAAAGATTTGAATTATCAACCAAGAAAGACTTTTCAATCAATAAAGAAAAAAATCCGATCCAAAATGTTCAGTTTTCAAGCCATAAAGACGAATATTTGAAATAGGAAGTCCAATTTACAACATAAAAATATATTTTTTCTATCCGTCATTAAATTTTTGACTAAAAAAGGGCAAATTTAAAAAAAGTGAATTTTCAAATGAAAAAAAATTTTTCTAGCAAAAATGGAAAAGCTACATTTTTCTTTGAAAACACTCATTTTCAACAAAAAAAAAACGAATTTTCAATTAAATTTGTAAAAATTTTTATGAAAGAAATGACCATTTAACTAAAACTGCTTTTTCAATGAAAACTTGAATTATAAACCATAGTTGAATTTTCAACAACAAATAGAATAGATTAAATTTAAGTTAGAGAAATAAGTTTTTAACTACATAAAATAAATTTTTAATGAAATAGTTAAATTTTCAACTAAACAGATGAGTTTTCAACCAAAAAGATTAAATGTTCACAACCAAAAATTTCGACAAACAGTAGAAGTTACAATGAAAAAACTAATGTTCCACAAAAGAAACAAAATTTTAGACAAAAAGATGAATTTTATACCATAAAACAATAATTTTTAACAAAATACATGCATTTACACCAGTTATTTTTTAAAATGAAATTTTCAACATTTTAGTTTGATTTTTAACCAAAAGATTCATTTTCTACCAAAAAAAGATTAATTTAATTTTCACTAAGAGAAATAAGTTTTTAAGCAAATGAAATAAATGTTCAACGAAACAGTTTAATTTGCACCCAAGTAAATGAATTTTAACCAAAAAGATTCAATGTCGGTAAGAGAAAAAATTTTCTGCACAAAATTTCTAACCAAAAAATTAGTTTTCTAGCAAAAAAAAAAATTTTTAACCAATGATATGAATTTCCCACCAATTAATTGAATTTCTTATGGAATTTTCCACCTAATAGTTGAATTTTCAACCAAAACGGTGAAATAATTACCAAAAAGATTGATACTTTATTACAAAAGACAAAGTTCCAAACAAAATACAGAAATTTTCAAACAAATAGTTGAACTCTCAACTGAAGATGATTGATGTTCAACCAAGCTTAAAATAGTTAAATTTTCATTAAAAAAAATTAGTTTTCTATTTAAAAAAAGCTAATTTTCAAGAAAAATAAATTAATTTTCAACTAAAAAAGATTATTTCTTTGTCGAAAAAGATTGACCTTTTACAATATAAGTGGATTTTCATCCAAATAGGAATACCTTTTAACAAGACATAAATATTTTTTAAGTTTCTATTACTAGAAAAAAGGCATTTTATCAGCATCATGGGCGGGTTAAGCCATTTTTGAGGCCGGAAGATTTTGTTGACCTAAAAACGTAATTTTTCCATTTTTCTCGTAAACTATGAAAAATATCACAAAATAACAAGATATTTAGAAAATAATTATAATTACAATTATAATTATCCCAAATATTTGTGAAATCTTTGGAAAATCGTTCAAATCTTTGGAAATCTTAAAAATATTTAATAATATTTGAGAAATCTTTTAAAAATCATTGAAGTCTGTGAAATATTATAAATCTGCCCGAAATATGTGCTCAATCTTTTTAATCAATCCAAATTCTTTCTGAAATATTTGGAAAATCAGTCAAATCCTTATGAAATATTTTAAATCTATTAAAAATCTTTGCAAAATCTTCAAAATTTTGGCGAAACCTTTGGGAAATTATTTTGTTAAATTTGTGCAATCTTTTAAACTTACGTGAAATCTTTGTGAAATTATTGGCAATATGAATCTTATACCTGTATTTATTATTTATGATTTATGCACTAATAAAAGACGTAACTTTGCTTTTCGTACTACACTTACCCTTATCGACCATTGTTTTACAAAACTTCGAAATATATTACCTGAACAGTTATTTTCTTTTGGCCGCAATCTTCCCAGCCTTCAACAATTTTAGGATGTTTCAATGCTTTTTTATATGCTGCTACAGCAGCATGTGCACACTGAGCAGCAGCTTTTCCTTTCCCCATTTTTAAATCTTTTCTGACTACTAAAACCATTTTAAAATCGTCATTCGTTCCTGAAACTGGTGATATTTTCTGTAATATAAAAATTGCTAATTATATTAATTATCCTACAAAATCTTACCTTTTAATATTAACGTGAGACATCCTTTGAAAGCACAGAAAAATACATTATTTGGAAAAAAGTACTTTTCAATATGAAAACAGTAGAAAAGAAAAATGTAGGTACATTCAAAATGATTTATCAGATTTTCAGAACTTAAGAAAATTTATTTGCCTTAAAAATAAACTTACCGGTAATGAACACTCATAATGGTCAGTTTTTCCACTGCTTTTCTGTTTTATGAAAAAAAAATAAACACTGTAACCGATTATAACCGCATAAGGAATGCCAACTTTCGGGTCCATTAAACTATCAATTATTGAACGTAATAAATCCATTTTTTGTTATCAAGTATATCCAACTAACAAAAAGATTTCGCTTATGGTATTAAAAAAATTTGTACCGTCTTTTTGTGTTATAAAAATAGATAAAACGTGGATAAAGCTGAGACACACAAATATCTTTGCACACACATAACCTCACCGCGAAAACATGTCCATCGAACGAGAATCCGTAGGAGTGGGGTTGTAAACTTTCATGAATCTTTGAAAGTTACATGATATTTTGGAAATGTTTCAAAGATTTCAATCATAAGGCGGGAATATTTATAACATTGCTAGATCAATTATTTTTCTTTCTTTCTGGTTTAAAATTCAACTATTTAGCAAAAAGTTGAATTCCTTTCTTAAAAATTACTTTTTTGGTTGAAAATTCAACTACTTTCTTAAAAATTCATTTCTTTATTTGAAGATTCGTCATTTTAGTTTTAAATTCACCTCTTTCGATAAAAATATAACTGTTTTGTTGAAAATTTGTTATTTTTGGTATAAAATTATTCTTTTAGTTAGAAAATTTATCTGCTTGGTTAAAAATTCAACTATTTGGTTACAAGTGATAATTTTTGTTCAAAAATTCGTTTTTTTTTGTAGAAAATTAATCTTCGTAGAAAATACAACTGCTATCTTAAAAATTCATTTTTTTCCATGAAAATGTAACTATTTTGATAAAAATTTATCGTATAAATTAAAAAAAAATATCTCCTTGGTCTAAAATGTAATTACTTTCTTGAAAATTTGTCTTTTTTGATAGAAAATTAATGTTTTTGGTAGAAAATTTATATGCTTGGTTAAAAATTCAACTATTCGGTCACAAGTGATAATTTTTGTTCAAAAATTCGCTTTTTTTGTAAAAAATTAATCTTCTTCGTAGAAAATGCAATTTCTTAAAAATACATTTTTTGTGTTTGAAGATTTGTCTAAGTAGAAAATTCTTTTTCGATGGAAATGCAGCTATTTTGGTGTAAATTCTTTTTTATGTTAAAAATTTTGTTATATGAGTTAAAATTGATGTCCGTGGTCGAAAATTTAATTAATTTGTTGAAAATTTGTCTTTTTTGTATAGAAAACTAATTGTTTTGGTAGAAAATTACTTTTCTTTGTACAAAATTCATCTTTTTGGTTAAAAATTTAATTTTCTTGTTAAAAATTTTTCACGAGTTAAAAATTCATCTTCTTGGTCGAAAACGTAATTACTTTGTTGAAAATTGGTCATTTTTGGGCGAAAGATTATCAATTTGGTTGAAAATTCAACTATTTAGTTTTAATTAATATAAATTTTTGCAGAAAACTAATGTTTTTGGGTTGAAAATTCCGTTTTTTTTGTATTAGTCTTTTTGACTTCTAAATTCAACATTTTTGTTGAAAATTCGACCCTTTTGGTAAAAAATTAATCTTCTTCGTAGAAAATTCATCTTTTTGGTTAGAAATGTTACTTTCTTGTTAAAAATTCATCTTCTTGGTCGAAAACGTCATTACTTTGTTGAAATTTTATCAATTTGGTTGAAAATTCCACTCTTTAGTTTTAATTAATATAATTTTTGTAGAAAATTAATATTTTTGGGTTGAAAATTCCGTTGTTCTGTATGAAATTAGTCTTTTTGACTTCAAAATTCAACATTTTTGTTGAAATATCGACCGATTTTGGTCAAAATTAATCTTCTTCGTAGAAAATTCAACCGCTTTCTTCGAAATTTGTCTTTTTTGGTATAAAGATTCGAAATTTCATTTAAAAATTCATATCTTTGAGTTGAGAATCCTATTATTTTGTATAAAATTAGTCTTTTTAGCTTGAAAATTCAACTATTGTATTCAACATTTGCTTTTTTAGGTTGAAAATTCATCTATTTTTGTAGAGATTATATATTTTTTAGTTAAAAACGCAACTACTTTGTTGTCTCTCGACTGGAATCGATTTTTGCTTATAGAATTTAGTCAATGAATTAAATTGGTACAAATTTTAACAGATCCAAATGTACAGATTTAAAAATTAATTGTAAATTAATCTTCTGGGTTCAAAATAAATTTTTTTTCGCATAAAATTCAATACTTTCACTTGAAACGTCAGAAATTAAAAGTATTTAAAACCAAATGAAATAGGTTACAGACATTAATTTCGTTCAAAAGAATAATTTATTTTAAGCGCATGTATGTTTTGTGAAACTAAAATTTTTATTTTTTATTTTTGGCAACTAAAAATATCTAAAAAAAACTAACAACTTCTTAAAACAGCATAAAAATCTATATTGAAAAAGTTAAAAAAAGTTAAAAAAAGGTAAATAAATTAATAAAATATAAACATTAAAAGTAAGTTATACAAAAGAGAAATTAAAGCTTCGAAAATCGTAATCTGATCGCATTGATTTATTTTATTATTCAAAAATACAAATATTTGTTTCAAGACTTCAAATATTAAATAGCAAGAATTCTCAAAAGTTTTACTTCCTTCAATTTCGGGATTATCATATGAAAATTCAAAACAGAAAATTTCAAAACTAATTATTTTACTCTACAATATGTTTAAGGTTTTTTTACGAATGAAAATTTATTTTGACAGATCTTATTAATCTTCTTGTTAAATTCATACTAATATACTATTAAAGTTTTCGACGATTTTCAAATAAAAAACAGACGTACCCATTTTCCCAATTGGAGGCCTATTTGCACAAGTAATGCACTTATTTCCATTTTCAGTTTTTATAAATCGTTGATCTTTATTTTTTAAATACATCCGACTTTACACTCTGTAACAAATCCTTATTCCTTCAAATGCTCCGTTTCCACAGAATCTCTTTGGCTATTTTTAATATTTTTCTAATACAAATCTCGATAGAATTACTCTTTTCATAAATATCCAAACTGCAGCCGAGTCGATCACCCACTTTCCTCAATATTACTATCTTTAATATAAGACCACACATTGTCCTATAAAAATTGAACCAACTAAATTCGGGCAAATTCTCGATTTAAATTTCAATAAAAAATCACGAATGTCAATATTTACTTATTAATATTTGATAAAAGCTAAATGATACAAAGGTGAATCGATTCGCCAAAAACTGTAATCAAAAGATTCTGTTCATCTCAAGCGATATATATTATAATGTAATAGCAAACGACTGATATTTTATACAATTAAAAATCAATGGATATATATTACAATACTTACATTGAATGCAAAAACGATTTTTGTTGCTATACTTAATACAAAACGAATGGCGTTAAGTTATATAACGGATTTATTAGTACCTATCACTTATACCTGATTGTATTAAATTTCAACTAGTAACGGTGCATTCCTTTTCCAGTACAATACTCTACCTAAGAATCTCTTAAACATTTAACGCTTTAAATATATTCTACAAAAATGATGCTGACTTCGTAGCAAAGAGATTGATTCTCAGCGAGCGGCTAATGTACAAGCTTGATATATATATATATTTTTTATAATAATAATAATGATAATAATAATAATAATAATAATAATAATAATTCAAACACTTTGTTTACCAAAATAATATATCCGTTTTATCAATTTCACGTCCTCGTTGAATGATTTTCCATCGCTACTTAATGTTACAATTATTTCCTTTGTATAATTGTGTAATTATTTATTTGTATAATTACTCTGTATTTATAAGTGTACAGCGATGCCTCTTTGTGATAATTATCAGCTATTAAAATTATAGTACAGCCTGATACTTAACAATCAATGTAAAGTTTCGATGCAAATTAATTGTTCCGCCCATCAATTATTTAAATCTACTATGTGCATACACTTGAAACTGTCTCTTGATGAAAGACCACATCACGCAGGCTCTTCTTGAGCAAAACAAATCGCATGCTCCTTTTTAATCGATACAGTAAGATTCGTTTTGCAATAATAATATTCATGTACTAGTCTGTATAATATATATGTGTGTATATATATATATATATATATTTTTTTTTTTCGTGGAGAGAAAAAGTTCACAGTATTTTATACAAAGCTCGGAGTCTTCCCTAAATTATTAGACTGGAAGCTCGTGCGCCCTGGACGAGACGACGAGACTGGAGTGTTCTTGCCCATATATTATATATACAAGTCAGAAAGCCTAGAACTTTCCTCTCGCTTTTACACAATTACAACTTTTTAGTCCGACCCATGCAAGGACGGATCCACAAAGCACAGGCTGAGATTCCATCTCGGAACGACTTGAACGGAAGTAGTACGATAATTTCTTCAAGGCAAATAAATAACCCAAAAAATGCAAACGATTTACCTCTTTCGTACGACTACAGTAGTCCAAGTACTGCCATAGTTGTGCGATTAGCGAATCTGGACAATAAACATTCTCCGATTTTCAAAGTCTTATGTCTTTGGAACTCTAGAAATTTACAAGACGTCATATTGGAATTGATGTCAAATCAATTTGCTAACCGATTGGAAACACTACAAGTTTTTTATCGAAAAAAAAAAAAATGGAAGAACTAGCCTGTAAACGAATCTGTAGTCACGAGTACTGAAGTCGAAAGGTATTTTCGTTGAGTCGCGTCATCATTCGAACAAGCAGTGTGGATTAAAATTAAAATATGTTCGGACACCGCGACCAGTCTTGCTTGTTTTTGCAGTCCCAGTACTCCCCGTTGTAAATATGGCAGAGGCTATCTGTGAAGCGGTCTTCCTGCTTCTTGAACCAGAGTGGTTCATAAGCCTCGTAGGGTAGTCCTGAGAAATTGACAGAATTAGATCAAACAACTTTTCAAAATCTAGATAGTGCTCGTTCAAAAAATACGTAACACTTTTTTCAGGGTTACTCAAATCCTGCACGAAAATTCCTTGACAATTCCAGGGGTTTTTTTGATCAGGTATCTCAAGTTTTTTCGAGGTTAAAATTTTTATAGTAAGAAGCAGTTCAAATATTTCACACCATTTAAAATAATGAACTCAGAGCAGCTCAGAGTATGTATATAGTTTTGGGAATTTGTTATAAATAATGTGTTTTTTTTCTCAGCTTCTAAGGATTTAATTAATATGTTTAATTTAGAAAGATTTGATAACTTATATTACAAGACATTCTGAAATATATTAGCATAATCGATTAATTAAATAATTAAATAATACTACAAAAAACAATTCATTTCTTGAATTTGTATCGAAAGTATCAAATAAATTAATTTCAATCACGAAAGATCAATTTTCAAACAAATAGTTGCATTTTGAACTAAAAAAAAAAATTAAACAGTGTTTGAATTTTCAATTAGAATGTTGAATCTTCAAGTGCAATAGATAAATTTTCAACACAAAATATGAATTTTTAACAAAAGAACTTAACTTTCAAGCAATTAGTTTTATTTTCAACCAAAAAGATGAATTCTCAAATGAAATGATAAAAAGTTAACTGCAATATTTGAATTTTGAATGAAAAAGATAAATTTTCAAACAAGAAGATTAACTTTCTACCAAAAAAAGACCAGTTCCTAACAAAATACATAAATTTTCAACGAAATAGTTGAATTTTCAATGAAGCCATGAATTTTTAAACTAAAATGATGAATCTTTCGACTGGAATATTTCAATTTTAAACCAAATTATGAATTTCCATCTAAAATTATGAGACTAAATGAGACTAAAATTATGAATTTTCAACCAAATTGAATTGTACAAACATTTGTAAAAAGACGATTAATTTGGACTAAAAAAAAAGGATTTTTTAACTGAAAGAAATGAATTTTCAAATAAAATGATAGAATAATCAACTGAAATAGTGGAATTTTCAACAACAAAAATGCAAATAAAACAATGGATAATTAACTAGAATATTTAAATTTTCAATGAAAAAAAATTGTACCCAAAAATTGAATTGTAAAATTTTAAGTTAAAAATATTTCATGTTTAACCAAACAGATAAATTTTCAACTAAAAATGATGAAATAATCAATTGAAATAGGAATTTATATTTTCAGTTGAAAAAATTAATTTTCAGCAAAAAAAAAAAAAACGAATTTTCAACACAATAGTTAAAGTTTCAAATGTAATAGTAAAATTTCCAGTAAAAAATTAATTTTCAGCCAAGGAAAAAACGAATTTCCAACAAAACAGCTCAGTTTTCAACCAAAGAGATAAATTTTTAATTCAAATGACGAAACTTCAACCAACAAAATTAATTTTGAACAAACGAGTTCAACTTTTAAACCAGATACTTGAATTTTCAACTGATAAGAGGCCAATTTTCCACCAAAAATAGAATGGTTAAATTATCAGAAAACAAAATTAATTTTAAATCAAAGAAATAACGAAAGTTAAACAAAATAACTAAATAAAGTAATATAAACCTAATTTTGAAGATAAAGAATCATTTTTAGTCAACTTCATATTGCAATTTAAACAACAAAAAATTAAACACGCCCCGAAAAAATGCTCTGACTTTAAAAAAAATTCCCTGAAATTTCCATGTTTTTCACTCTATTTTTTGAAAAAAGTTAATCGATTGATTTTAAACTTTTAAAATTGAAGTTTAAAAGTTTTTTCAGTTAATAAATTTGTATTAAAATGCTCAATAATTTACACGTATGAAATGGAAGCTATCATTTTCAATGCTCTGAATTGAAGTATCAAGCAAGGGATTTAATAAATTTTTAAATTATATCAATTAAAGCAGTTTTAAGCTAAAAATATTAAATATGAAACGATTCTATTTTTCATCAACTGAACAATCCTTAAATTAAAAGTTAAATTATTTTTACTTTTAATATTATGGTTAAAAATACCTTAAAATGATTCGAGATGTTATTTCAAAATATTGAAACATCTGCATCTTGTTTTACATTTTTTCAAATTTCAAATTATTTTTTACATTTTTTCCGAACTTCTAAACATCCTTAAAAATTATTCAAATTTTTCCATTTTTTTTTAATTCTGCCAAACTAATCCAATTTCCTCAAAATCTTTCACATTAATTTTTTATAAACTTGTAAATGTTTTTAAATATTCACTTAAAATTAACTTTTCAAAATAAAAAATCATTCTCAATTTTCCTAGGAAATGTTTTTTATTCTTCTGAAACCTTTCCAAATTTTCTAAAAACCTTCTACATTTTTTATTCAAAATCTGACCAAAATCTATATTTTCTTTTAAATTAGGCCGTGGGCTATTTACAGTTCAATTGTTATTTATACATAAAAATTCCACAATTGGACTTACAAAATACATTTTTTTAAACAGAAAAATCAATATTGTATTGTTCAAAGTTTAGTTTTTTTTACTTAGTTCTTAATATTGAATTTATAATTATAATTAATGATTTTAAATGAAAAGTCAGATATTTCCAAATATTAATTGCCATCTTTCGTAATTACAAAATTTCAAATTGAATAGTTTAAAAATATAATATACTAGACTGAAACAATATTTTTAATTTAATAAAAGCTTTTAATTATGAATATATTATTTTTAAGTTCTCTTAAAATTAAAATAGTTTATAAAGTTTTAATTGGACGTTAACATTTACTTAACTAATAAGACTTTCCAATGGTAATATCTTTTTTTTCGCCTACGCCATTTTTTTATTTTGATGAAATTGCGTGAATTATATGTAAAACTCAACATTATAACTATTTCCCCAATATCTTGATAAAGATTTTATTTTATTTTGCAAAAAAAAAAACTTACTTAGTGACTCATTTCTAATCCAAAGTGACCAAAACGGACTACAAGTGACTGATGTGCACTAATAATGTAACTAATGTTCATTTTAATTCAAAAGAATTAAAAGGAATTCGATAAAATTGATCAGAAATCCAGATGTATTTGAACGAATTCAAAGCAAATAAAAAAAATTAATTCTAAAAAAAATTCCAGTGAATTTAGAGGAATTCCAGGAAAATGAGAAGAATTCAATGAAATTCATACAAATTTAAGGTGAATTAAAAAAAGTGGTGAATTTTAAAAATGGAAGGAAATTAAAAAATTCGACAACATCCTAAGAATTCAAGCGAGCTTAAAAATTTTAAAGAAAATTTACACACATTAAAAAGAGTTCAACGATAATTTATAAAAATTAAGAGAATTCAAATGAGCTGAAGCAAAATTTTTAACATTCCACTGCTTTCAGTAAAATTCGAATGAATTTCGAATAAATGAAAAGAATTCAAGCGACTAATGAAATTCATAAGAATTTAAAGGAATATAATTTTTTTTATTTTAAATAAAAAAATGTACAACGAATTGAGGAAAATAGGAGTAAAAAGAATTCAGGACAAATTTTACAGAATTTAAGTGAATTGAAAAAAAAATTGTAACCCCAGAAATTAGATGCAGTTTGGGTATACAAATTCAACATAAATTACGAAAAATCAAGTAAATTACAAACAAAACAAATTTAAAAAATAAATTCATCGATTTCATTGAAATTTGGAATCAACAGAGAAAAATTCAAAAGAATTTGATGAAATGCTAAAGAATTCGAGGTGAGTTTAAAAAGCTTAAGGTTGAATGCAAAGAAACTAAAAAAAAATCCATTTAATTGAGCAGCATTGAGTGAATTTAGAAAAAATCAGGATAAATTAATAAGAATTTAGAAGAATTGTGGGAAAATAAAGGAAATAAATAGAACCAAATTTTTTACATCCAAAAAAATTGCATTGAATTGAGATTAATGGGAGTGATAGAATTGGTGAATAATAATGTGATGAAATTTTTTAAACAAAATTGAAAATCTAGAAAAGCAACCATTAAAAAAGGCGTTACGTATTTATTGAACGGTGACATATTCAATAGAATACATTTTACAATAAAAAATGTACCTTGATCGGCAGCTTTTTCAGCGTCATTTTCCCGCGCACGTCGAACAGCCCGCTGTTTTTCTTCAAGTCGAAGTTTTTCAGCGTTCGCTTCGTCCCAAAGACCATCCTCCATTAATCGCTGATCTGGTCTCATACGAGAATCGGTGGGAGCAACACCCTCCTCGGGTTCATTAAGCTGACAAGCGAGTTCGGTGAAGTAATAAAATTTCTCACAGTCAGGCCTGTAGAAACGGGTCGTAAAGAAGAAATTATTATTCACTATTTTTTGAAATACTATTTAACATTTGCTCATTTGTTTGCCAAGGTGACAATTTGGTGGACGATATCAAATTCCCGGTTTTTTTTTTAAAAGATATAAATTTTTTTACAAAAAATGGAAGTTAAACTTTGAGTTCAAAACATTAATTTTCAACAAAAAATACGGATTTTCATGAAAATACTTAAATCTTCAACCTAACTGCTAGATTTTGAACTAAAATGATAAATCTTCAATTGAAGTAGTTAAATTTTCAACAACAAAAAAAAACATTAATTTTTCCTAACAATATACTAATGAATTTTCAACTCAAATTGTTAAATCTTTAACTGGAATTGTTAAATTTTAAACCAGAAAAATGAATTTTCAACTAAAATTATGAATCTTTAAAAAGAATATTGAAATTTTTTGTCAAAAAAGGAATGTTCAATCAATCAGATGAATTTTCAACAAGAATGCTTGAGTATTCAACTGGAATAATAGATACATTTTCATTTTTAAAAAAATCAACCAAAAAAGGTACGAATTATTAACAAAATAGTTATATTTTCGGGCCAAACAAATCTTTTTTTACCCAAAGAACAAAAAAACAATTTTTCAAAATGAAATAGCTCATATCTTAGCCAAAGAAAGGAATTTTTAATTAAAATGATGAATCTTCGACCAACAAAATTAATTTTTAACAAAAAAATTTAGGTTTCAAACAATTAATTTTACTTACAACATAAAAGATGAATTTTCAACTAAAATGATAAATATTTAACTGGAATACTTGAATTTTCAACCGTAAAGAAGAATTTTTAAACTAGAAGATTAACTTGCAAAGAAAAAGATAATTTTGTACCCAACAAAAATCGATTTTTTTAACTGGAAATGATAAATTTTCAATTAAAGATGGAACAGTTACATTTTTAATCAAAGACATTCATTTTTAACCAAACTGATTAACTTTCAACTAAAATGATAAATCTACAACTAAAATAGTTGAAATTTGCACCAAAAATATAAATATAAAATACAAATTTTCAACAAAATAGTTACATTTCCAACCAGACATGAATTCTCAATTAAAATGATGATTCTTCAACCAAAAAAGAAAATAATTTTTAACAAAAGAATAGTTGAATTTTTAACTAAAAAAGAATAATGCGCAAAAAAAACAAGGTTAGAACATTTTCTATTATAATTCAGAAATATTTCTTATGAAAATACTACTTCTACTTTTAAAAAATACTAGGAAGTACTTTCTATATCTAAAATTTGGAACAGAGAACTTTAAAATTTTGACGAATTCTGACTAGGAAGAGGGATTTGTAAAAATTACTTTTTTCCTAAATTCGAACGATAATTCTTTTTAAACATTCTCGTTCCATTTAATCATCAATTCGATTATCAAACACGTAAGCGAAAAAAATCTCACAGAGCAAAAAACTGAAAAAAGTTTTTCTTTTAATGGAAAAAAATAATTTCTCTCATAAAGAAGAGATTTATTTAAAATGTAGAACATCAGACTCAAGGAAAGTTAAATTCTTTAAATTATATGATAAGCTAACTTTTCAAGTAATAAAAAACAAGTGGTAATTTCTCCGGTTTTCACAGTAAAATTTTTAAGTTTCTTAGATTAACTCAACTGCATTAAATGACAGTTGCACGTGAATAAATAAGTTCAGTAATATTAAGTATCTTAAAGTGTATTCTTAATTTCGTGTTGCAATAAAAACTCTTTGGATGCATGAGAGCAATTAATAACTAATTTGAACAAAAATAAGTTCTCTTAAGTAATAATAAATTACAATTTAATTAGGGTAAACCGGCCTCCTGTTACCGATATAGAGTTCCGAGCCGCTTATATTACTTTGAGAACGGTAACGAGAATGAGAATATTACCGACAATATATCCGAGAAACAAATTCTCCAAGAATTTATGAGAATCTCAGAATTTATTTTAATTAATAGAAAATTGCATTTTTTCGTTAACATTTCGGTTCAAAATTAAACTCTCTTTTTGAAAGTTTGTCTTTTTTATTTTAAAGTTTACATGCTTTATTAGAAATTAAACCTTTCTTTGATAAAAATTCAACCGAAAATTAAACTATTTGTTTGAAAATTTATCTTTTTGATTTAAAACTTCATCTGTTATAGAAGAAATTTCATTTTTTGTATGAAAATGCAACCTTTAGGTTAAAAATCGTTCTTCTTTGCTTGATAATTCAACTAATTTGTTTAAAACATTTGATTGAATCGCTTTGTTAAGAAATCACTTTTTTGTTATAGATTTATATCTCAAGTTGAAAATTTATCTCGTAGGTTAAAAGTTTAATTATCTTGTTGAAAATTAATCTTTTTTAATTGAAAATTTAACTACTTGGGTCAAAGTTAAACTACATGTGAAATATTTTTATTGAAGGCTTATGCCTGATTGAAAATTTAACACTTTAGTGGAAAATACTTTTTTTTTGGTTTAGAATTCATTTTTGAACAAAAAATGTAACTTTTCCATTTTTTAAGGTTGATATTTGTTAGTTAAAAATTAACATTTTTTGTTGTAAAAAATAATTTTTTAGTTTGTAATTTCTTTTTTTTTTTTAATGCATCAGTTTCGTGAAAAATTAATTTGTTGTTGAGCAGTCATATTTTTTATTTGAAAATTGAATTTTTGTCAAGAAAATTTGTCTTCTGGTTTGAAGGTTCTCTAATTTAGATTAAGGGCATGTGAAACAGCTAAATACCTATATTACCGACCACAGTTTTTCAGTTCACTGAATGTTTTTTTGAACCTAAGAACTTTTTTTGTAAATAAAATA
>NC_046659.1:122625607-122678020 GCF_010883055.1 Belonocnema kinseyi | reverse complement strand
ATAAAATATCGGTCTCGAACTTTGAGAAATGCAAGAGCCGAAAGAAAACTACGTTTAAGTACAAAGCTTAATAATAATAGATGTAAAAAAATATATTTTAACGATCAATTCCAACGGCATCAGACGGTAACGTTGTACACGAAAATACGAACTCTCTAGAGCCTTGTCTAGTGGCCGCCAGGTTTCGTATTTTCGTGTACAACGTTACCGGCTGATGCCGTTGGAATTGATTGTTGAAATATATTTTTTTACATCTTTTATTATTAAGCTTTGTACTTAAACGTAGTTTTCTTTCGGCTCTTGCATTTCTCAAAGTTTGAGACCGATATTTTATGTATAAAAAAAGTTGGAACGTTCAAAAAATGTTGAGGTTCAGAAAAAAGATGAAATAATTTTCAGTGAAGTTCCTACCAAAATGCAGTATCTAAACGTACTTTATTGTAATCTAATACATTTCCCAAAGATTCAGCTCGATATTTTATTTACAAAAAAAGTTCTGAGGTTCAAAAAAACATTCAGTGAACCGAAAAACTGTGGTCGGTAATATAGGTATTTAGCTGTGTCACATGCCCTTAAATTTAAAAAGGGCATTTTGTTTCAGAATTGTTGGGATACTCACGGAGGCAAGCGCCGTTTCCAGGCTAGGACATAGGGTCCAGTTTTGTAGACGGGATTGTCGGGAGTTCCTGAAGTACTAATAACCGGAGCTATTTCTATCTTGGTATCCCAGGTACCCTGGACCACCCATTTCACTTCTTTGGTGTTAGAATTCATGACGACTCCCTTAACTTTTCGCTGGCTGTCCCTTGAGAAGTATGAATAGGGCGTGTACTTCAGATGGCACTTGATACCATCTGAGTGATTAATGATATCCATATCTCCACTTTGGTCTACCCACAATTTTCCTACTATAATATTGTGCACTGTCGTCGTCACTTTTCTCCAGGTGTAGTGCTGCTGATTATTGCTGAACTCCAGGTGAGCCGTCCCGAGAGGTATGACCTGTCAATTATTTACATTTTTATAAATTATTACAATTTATTTATTTTTTCCATTACTATTCACAGACTTCACGGCCGAAAATACTTTTAAAACAGGGGGAAAAGGGCGATTTTTCACTAAAAATGGTGAAAAAATTAATTTTAATAAAATTTGGGGTGGCCAATGTTTTTTAAAATTTTCGTCTCATCGTTTTCTTCTAGTTCTCACGGTAAATATTCGTGATTTCTCCAGTTTTATAAAAAAATTAATTCTCTTTGCTAAACCCAGTGTTTTTTTCACATATATTATCAATTGCGGAAGTCGATAAATATCAGCAAACCTTTTTGCAAAAAATCGATCGCAATTCAAATCATAAAATAAGTAGACTTAGTACATTGTTGTGTCTAATAAAGGCAAATTTTACACATTAACAGTAAATTCACGCGAAAGAATTACACGTTCATGCCTCTGGATTTCTATTTACTAAAATGAAAATATAAAAATTTAAAAATCAAGTATCAAAACAAGTTTTTAATATAAGGTTTTAAATATTTTTGTAACAATAATTAATAATCTCGAATTACAAGCGTCTGAAATTAAAGAAGGAGTTGAATTGTATGATTTTTAATTCGAAAAATGGATAGTTTAAGATTCAAATTCTGGAAATTGGTTCATTTAAAATTTAGAGGAATTTAAAGTGTATTTTTTACAATTAAAAGCGTTCAAAATTAAATAATTAAATATTGAAAACGTTTGAATTTGAATAATTTGCAATTCGAAATTATTAAAATTTGACAATTTAACTAAACTGAATCTTTTAAAGTCAAAGCTTCTGAAATTCTAGACTTTAAATTGTCATTACATAATAATATTATAATTTAACATTAAATCTGATTAAATTTTTTTTTCTAAAATGAAAAAAAAACAATTAATTGAATTATTTTTTAAAGAGCTTTTAAAATAAATAGTAATTGTAAAAGGAAACGTTAAAAATGAACAAAATTCGACTCAAACTCTATAAAATGTCAATTATTAGAAATAGGTAAATTTAAATCACTTAAAACTGGATTATTTTTACATTGCTAATTATGCTTTCCAAAATTCAACCAATTCAATTTTAAGTGCAAAACTAACCTAAAAAGAAAGAATGAGTTCGTAAACCAGCTATTTTGGATGAAAATTCAAAAAGTGAGCGCATTTTCAAAATTTTTGAAACCACATTTTTTCAAGATTTAAAAATTCGATCTACGGTTATTCATAGTACTCAGATAACACAAATAATTTATCCTCATGACTTTTTTCTATAAAAAGAAAATTATCACAGTTGAAGCATTTTCAAAATCCAAAAAAACAAACTAAAATGAACATTTTGAACCAAACAACGAATGATATGAAAAAAAGTCAAGAGAAGAAAAACGTTGATTTTTGAAAGCCCTACAAGATTATCATAATAATCGGTAAAATATAATAATATAGATGTTCTTTTTATATGAATTTTAGTCAAATTTATTTCTTCTTTTTGAGCCTTTCAAAATGCTTAAAAAGTTTCCAAATTTGATTTCAAAATTTTTAACAACCTAAATTTTGTGTAAAATTTTATGGGATCTTTTTAAATTTGTTATAATTTTATTAATTCTTTTGAAATTTTTAAACAATTTTTTATATCATTCGAGTTTTCTCTAAAACTTTTAATAAATACTGAAAAATTAAAATAATGCGTGAAAATCTTCCGGATTATTTTCTGACAATTTTCGAAATCTTTTAATTTTTTTAAAATATACCCTTAAAATGAATTGACAAAAAATAGAATAATTTTTGATTTTCCAATTTTAAAATAAATATCTGTAAACTATAAAATAAAAAATTCTAACTTTCATAAATTGTACAGATCGAAGGTTCAATAAAAATTCACGCTATAATTTGCAATGCTCTAATTTGAAGAATGAATCAACTAATTACATTTTTTTAAATTATATAATTTTAAGCAATTTCAGTGAAAACCATTAAAACTTGATAGATTACAAGTTTTTTAATTAACACTTTTAAAGTAGAAGTTAAATTATTTTTATTTTAAATGGAAAAGAATTAATAATTGTTCAATTGTTATTTATACATCAAAATTTGTATTGAAATCTTGTTCAATATATAAAAAAAAATTTTAATTAGAAAAATCGTTGATATTTTTTACAAGAATCTTAAGTATATTTTGTTATTATCTGAAGATCTTAAAAAATCATTTTAAACCATCAAAATCTTGTATTAAGATTTTCAAAAATATATATTTTGTTAACAAATTTTTGGAATCATTCCAAATTTTATATTATTTTTAATCTCTTGAAAACTTCGAAATATCTTTTAACCTAATCGAATCATTCTACGATAACATTTGCTTATTTTTTTATACTTTCAAATTTGTTTTTATTTTAAACTCTTTTTAAGTATGTTGTAAAAAATGAGTTTTAAAACAAAAATATAATTGAAAATTTCATCAGAAATCTTAAGAAAATGTTTTCATTATCTTCAAACTTTAAAAATCTTCCAAGCCTTAAACAATCCTGAAAAATAAAAAATATTCCCTTAAAAGTTTCAAAATTTTGGAAATCTTCCGAAATCTTTTCAACTTTTGAATTATTTTTGAACTTCTTTCAAAACTTCTGAATATCGTTTAAAATGATTCGCCTTTTTCCCACCATTTTTAACAAAACCTGCAAAAAATTGTTAAATGCCCGAAAATCTTCCAAATTATTTTGTCTTTATAATTTTGGAAATCTGTTTAAATCTTTTTAAAAATACTTTTAGGACTAATGACAGGGTTTATACAAAATATTCCAATTTTCTACTCGGCAATAAGAATTTAAAATAAAAATGTAAAATTTTAGTTCAAGAAAATAGTTTAATTTTTCATCAACTAGTTGAGTATAAATATTTATGTGAAGTGTACAACCAAGAAAAATAATGTTCTACCAAGTGCAAATATAAATAATATAGTTGAGTTTTAAGTTTAAAAATAAATTTAAAAAAAAAACGACTTTTCAACTAAAAATATTTAAATTTGCAACCAAATCAATTTTTAACTACAAAATTGAATTTTTATCATAGAATATTAAGTTGTAATCAAGACACAAAGAATTTTTGACAAACTAGTTACTTTTTTCACGGAACAAAATCATTTTTAATTAAGAAAATTAATTTTCAACCAAGATTTTCTACCAAAAAAGACGAATACATTATTTGTAAAAATAAATAAATTTAAAAATAACAAAATAGTCGAATTTTCCACCTAAAAGGATTAATTTGAATCGAATAGAAGTCTACGAAACTAGATGATTTTTTAAATTAAACAGACAAATTAAAAAGAAAATAGTTCAATTTTTATTTTTTAAAATTCACTTTGACTTTTTAACATCAAATTCTAAGTTTAAGAAAGAAGTAAATCTATAAAGTACTTGAATTTACCACATGAAGAGATAAAAAAATTTCATTTTTATCAAAGATTGTTTGTAATCTTCTAATTTGAGTGTAATAAACACCATGGGCTAAAGTGGAACCAAAAGGTACAAAAGCTTAATTTTATTGTGGGGAATTCGGAAAATGAAATGAAAAATGAAATTAAAACAAGCAAGCGAGGGATGCAATGGTGGGGGTAACCGAAAAAGGTCAAAATGCGAGTTGGGCATCGCCGATAAACGTCAATAGATTTTATGGCATTCTATTCTTGGACCCATAATAAAAGGTTTATCCTTTGAACCCAAGATCTGACGATTTCTGAAAAATTTTCTCATAAATTCGGACTTTTTCGGACGACTTCTGTCGAGAAACGTAACGAAAGTGTCCGCAAGAACGGTCAGAAGTCCTGATTTTTGTTTTAGTAGGATAGGGGAAAAAAGTGTTAAATCTGTAGTAATATTTTAAAAATTCCAAAATTACCTGAAGGTACTTTCCGCGGAATTTGGAAGCCATGGTGAATTCTTGCCAACAGCGCCATTTACGCCCTTCACAAAATTGTGCCACCATTGGGGGATGATGAGACACTTGCTCAGAAATCGATCGCCAGCCCAGATCGTCGGTTCGATCACATTCATACGTTTCTCCAAGCAAGGGGTTAAACGGTTTACCCGTTCTGTTTGCAGTTGTGGAGTAACTCGAGACTGTGAAAGCGGCAATATACGCCATTTGTTCATAATTATCTGTACATTCTGCCGCCCTGTTAGAGTGGAAATAAATTGGAAATTAATCAAACATTTAATTCAATATCAAGAATTAATAAGACGAGATATTTTTTAAATTAATAAATCCAGTGATGTAAACACCATTTTCACGAAAATGGTTACAGTTCTGGGCCATCCATAAATTATGTTGCCAATCCCCCCCAAAGTAACGCGGCCCTTGGCTAAAGATGGATTTTAGGTTTATAAATTCTTTAAAATAAAATTAGGACAGATAACATATTAAATTCAATACATTTTATATTCCTAAGATTTCAAGACGAAATATACTGCATTTTTAACAAAATAGCTTAATTTTCTACCAAAATAGTTGAATTTTCGATCAAAAAAGATTTTTTACACAAAGGGATCAATTTTCAACACAAAAGTACAAATTAAAAAAAAATTCAACAAAACAGTTGCATTGATAACCAAATATATAAACTTTCCAATAAAAGAAACGAGTTTTCTAAAAAAAAAATAGTTAAAGATTAAAATAAATAGTAAAATTATCAAGCCAAAAAGTTTAATTTTTTCGAAAAAAGTTTAATTTTTAACAAAAAAGTTACTTTTGGGCCACGAAAGATATATTTTAAATAATTTAAATCAAGGAAGATGACTTTTCTACCACAAGATGGATTTTCAATATAAAAACATGAATTTATAAAAAGATAGCATTAGATTTTTTATAAAACCGTAAAATTTCAAATTTCTAACCAAATAGATGAATTTTCAGCATGTAAAGATGCATTTTCAATGTAACAAAAAGAAAAAACACGGTTTTTCAACAAAGTAATTGTAAAGCCAAAAACACGAATAATCTACCAACAAGTTGAGGCTTGAACCCAAAATATGATTTTTCAACCAAATAGTTTAAATTTCTACCAGATTGGTTGATTTGTTGAGCAAAAAAGATTATTTTCTATAAAACAGTATAATTTGTAACACAAAAGTTCATTTAAAAGCAAATAGTCGAATTTTCAACTCTAATTTTTATAATCAGAAAAGATGAATTCTCAAAGAATTTCTATTCATACCCCCCCCCCCCTGCCAATCTGTTACTCACCTTAATTTTTGTCCGCCCCCCTCCCTAACAACTGCTAACGTAGTTTATGGAAAGTACCGCCAGGGAAAGATATAATATCTTTTCTCTAGGCCTTTAGTTCTTAAGTTCACGAGAATTTACATTTAGGTTATATAACCGAGAATATGACAAAATTTATGAGCATTTAAAAGAATTTATGAATTTTAACAATATTTTTATTGTTCAGGTTATATCAGCGGTTGAATAAAAATTATTTTGTAATTCAGACATATTTAGGAATTTAAAATATGGAAAGTAGTAGCTCATTAATTATTTAACACTGTTAGACTGAAACTCTAAGCTCAAACATCAATGACCTCACTATTTAATAAATACCACGAATTAGAAAAGAAGAACCCACTCCCGGAAAAATTAGATGCGTGACATTTTCAAAATTCTCTGATTTTTCTTAGACTAATATTTGATTTCAAATCGTTAATATTCAAATACCAGCATTTCAATCTTATATTTTTACCACAGAATATTTTATAAGCGGAATAAAACAGTGTTTCATATACAAATTTAAAACTTTCAAATGTATTAATTTATTTCAAACAAAAAAAAAAAAAAGAAAGTTTTTTCTACTTTAAAAGAGAACTCTTTAACAAAATACTGGAATTTTCAACAAAATTATTGAATTTTTAACATAATAGTTGAATATTCAACCTAAAAAGACAGATTGACAACGAAAAAGTGTCATAGTTTATAATTTGATCAAAAAAGAATCAAATTTATACAACAAAAGAAAAGAATTTTAAAACCAAAAAGGCGAATTTCCAACAAATAAAGATTTTTCACTCAAAAAATAAATAAAAGTTTATCTAAATTATTAAACCTTCAAACCAGAAGACCAAATTATCTTTACAAAAATGCAATTTCCAAATAAAAAATATGGCTGTTCAACAAATAATTAATTTTCCACGAAACTGATGTATTTTTACGAAAAAGGAAATTTGAAACTAAAAAAGAAATTTGTTACAAAAAAAAAAACGCGAAATTTTAACTAAAATTCTAAAAGAATTCTAAAAAAGAAAAAGAAGTATTTTCCACTAAACAGTTAAATTTTAAACCAGACTTTAATAAATACAATTTCACGATGTCGTTCCACTTTGAACCAAGTAGTTGAATTTTAAATTAAAAAAGATTAATTTATAACAAGATAATTAAACTTTTAATCAACAAGATAACTTTTCAACTTAAAATATAAATCTTTAACAAAAAAAGTAATATCTTAACAAAGCGATTCAACCAAATGTTATAAACAAATTAGTTGAATTATCAAGCAAAGAATAACGATTTTTAACTAAAAAGTTGCATTTTCATACAAAAAATGAAATTTCTTCTATAGCAGATGAAGCTTTAATTCAAACAGATAAATTTTCAAACGAATAGTTGAATTTTCTGTTGAAAAAGATTTAAGTCAAATTTTCACGATAAAACTATGAATTTTTGAACAAAAAATAATTTTCTAACAAAAAAATTCAATTTTCAATCCAAAAAGACGAATTTTTAACTAAAAAGGATGACTTTTTAACAAAATTGTTGAATTCTCTAGCAAATAGTTGCATTTTTATAAAAAAAATATGAAACTTATCTTAAAGCCAAAGAATTTTATATTACAAAAAAAGTTGAATTTTCATGCAAAAAAAAATCCAGTTAACTCAGTAACATCAAGAATTGAATTTTTGTAACAAAAAAATAAGTTTCTACGAAAAAAATTAAATTCTCAATCAAAAAAGGCGAATTTTTTCAACCAACAAGGATGCATTTTTAACAAAATAGTTAAATTCTCTACCAAATAGTTACATTTTTATCCAAAAAAGAATAATTTTGTATTAAAACAGATGTATTTGTAATAAAAAACAAATTTGTTTATGAGCCATAGTTTATATTTTAATATAAAAAGAATGAAATTTATACAACAAAAGAAAAGAGTTTTTAAACCAAAAAGACGAATTTCCAACAAAAAAAGATTTTTCACTCAAAAAATAAATAAAAGTTTATCTAAATTATTGAACCTCAAACCAGAAGACAAATTTTCTTTACAAAAATTCAATTTTCAAATAAAAATATTACTGTTTAACAAAAAATTAATTTGTCACGAAACTGATGTATTTTTACATAAAAAAGGGAATTAAGAACTAAAAAATTATTTTGTATAACAAAAAAACGCTATTTTTTTACTAAAAGATATCAATCTTAAAAAAATGAATAATTTACATTTTCTGTTTAAAAAATGAATTCTAAACAACAAAAAAGGAGTATTTTACACTAAACAGTTAATTTTTTAACCAGACATAAGCCTTCAATAAAAAAATTCACAATGTAGTTTAACTTTGACCCAAGTAGTTGAATTTTCAATTAAAAAATATTAATTTTCAACAAGATAATTAAACTTTTAACCAACGAGATAAATGTTCAACTTAAAATATAAATCTTTAACAAAAAAAGTTCTTTCTGGACAAAGCGATTCAACCAAATGTTTTAGACAAATTAGTTAAATCAAAAAGATAATTTTTCAAAAAAATAGTTGAATTTTCGGCTGAGAAAAATTTAAGTTATTTTTCACGATCAAACTATGAATTTTTTAATAAGAAATAATTTTCTAACAAAAAAATTGAATTTTCAATCCAAAAAGACAAATTTTTAAGCAAAAAGGATGATTTTTTAACAAAACTGTTGAATTCTCTACCAAATAGTTGCATTTTTTTCCAAAATGGATCAATTTTCTACTAAAACAGATAAATTTGTAATAAAAAAACAATTTTTTTTATACGTGGAAATTCATTCAGAAAATATTTCACTTCATTTTTCAACACCAAAATATAAATTTTAAACGAAAAGTAAATTTTCTACGAAAAAATGCAATTTTCTATTAATTAAAATAAATTCTGAGATTCTTATAAATTCTTAGAGAATTTATTTCTCGGATATATTCTCGGTAATATTCTCATTCTCGTTACCATTCTCAAAGTAATATAACCGGCTCAGAACTCTAGCCAGGGCACTTTTTCTCTTAGGTATACACACCACTGAATAAATATCGAGAAATTACGAAATTTGTACATACCTATCGAGAATATCAGCATACTCGTAGTCTTCCGTTAATCTTTGGAGCATACTAAGAGGCTCCGAGAAATTAACTGGCATTGGTATCTTGGACAATTCTTTCCCAATGCAGTTCTTCATTATACTCCATAAATTAAGCGGATAATTTGGTTTTTCTGGCACCCTAGTCCTACGTTTTCTTTTCGGCATTGTGGTTACCCCGGTGCTGCTATTTCCATTATTCGCCTGCCAGGCCGTCTGGAAATGCGTCAATAGAGTACATACTTCAATCCAGGACAATTATAATTTGCCTGACTAACATTCAATGAAAAGGCAAATTTAACCTTCACTCTAAGGCTTCTGTCTTTAATGCAACTTACTTTTTCGTAAAACCCGTTAACCTCTAGATCTCTTATTGGCGTTAATTGTATCAGAAGAATCATTGCATAAATCCTCTCATCTCACAAATATAGACAACTGGGTGTAATTTTATTTGTAAGCAACTAAATTTTTGAAATTGAAAGCTGCTCAAACGTCTATTTCAAGGCAGAAAAATCTCTAGCATTGCATTTATGATCATTATTATACCATACTAATTTCTTCATTGTATAAATTTAAAGAAGAATTAAACATTTTAGATCTCCAGGGTAAAATATATCATGTAAATTATTGTAAAACTGTTTTCAGACTTCACCGCCCACAATTCTCTTAAAACAGTTTCAATAAAATAGGAAAATAAATTTGTTGAAATAACATCAATGTAGGTTCCATATTCCTAAGATTTTAAGGCAATATTCTACAAAATGAAGCTATTTTTGTGAATTTTTTCTGAGATTGTTAATAATAATATCGATGTAGGGTTTATTAGGCTCTTGAAATACATTAAAAAATTTGTTTTCATTTATTTTATGCACTTTTTGTACATAAAAACGTCAGTCAAAATCAACTAAAAAAATCTGTAGTTCCGCGCTGTTGTAAAAATCTCGAGAATGGACGGACTAAAATGAATAAATTAAATAGTTTTAGATTCAGTATGACTCCAGCAACCGGCTAAACTAGGATTTCTGATATATATGCAAAAATAACGAAATAGCGGCAAAAAAAAACAAAAAAAGTGGGTTTATTTTCTCAGTATTTTTTTACGAACAAAAAAAATATATACTTAAAATTAAAATTTTTTAATACTTCTAGTTCAGCCGGTTGCTGGAGTCATACTGAATCTAAAACTGTTTAATTTTGTCGTCTTAGTCGCCCATTCTCGAGATTTTTACAACAGTGCGAAACTACAGATTTTTTAGGAGTTGACTTTGACTGTCGTTTTTATGTATAAAAAGTGCATAAAATAAATGAAAAATTTTTTTCAAACTTATGTCAAGAATGTACCTATTAAGCCTAATAAATCCTACATCGATATCATTATTAACAATCTAAGAAAAAATTTACAAAAATAGCTTTATTTTTAAGCGCTTCAAAGTAGAATACTGCTTTAAGTGGAAATATTTTTCATTTTCAACTAAATAGTGGAATTTTTAAACCCAAAAAGATGAATTTTCAACAAAAAAATTAATTTTTAACCAAAAAAGATGAATGTCCAAACAAATTAATTTTCAACTAAAAATTTGCATTTACAACCAAATAGTTGAACTTTTAAGCAAAACAGAATAATTTGTAACACAAAAATGGATGTTCTAACTAAATAGTTGAATATTCAAACAAATAGTTGTATTTCCAAACCAAAAAGATCACTCATTCAGTAGTGTGTTGAATCTTTAAACACAAAAAGTAATACAATTTTTAACCAAAAAAAGAATAGTTTTCTTCCAAAAGATGAGTTTTCAATCCAAAAGCATAAATTGTTTAGTAAAAAAAAAAGAATGTTTAAAAAAGCAATTGAATTTTCCACAGACAATTTTTTCTAAAGAAAAAAGTTAAATTTTAAAGAAAAAAATTAAATTTTCAAAGACATAGTCGAATTTTTAACCAAAAGAGATGAATTATTGACCAATGATATCATGGTAGACTGAAAAATTAAAATAAATTGCCTTTCAACCACGACAGGTGAAATTTTAATAAAAGAAAAAGCGACTTTTCTCCCAAAAAATGAATTTTCAGTCCAAAACCAGAAATTCTCTATTCACAAAAATGAATGTTCATTAAAACCGTTTAATTTTTGACAAAAAAAAAAGATGACAACAACAAAAAACGGATCTTGAAACAAAAAAAGAGACTTTTCTATCCACAGATAAATCAAATGAAAAAGATGAATTCAAACGGAAAGGACAGATTTTATACAAAAAAAGATTAATTTTCAACAAAGCAGTTGAATTTTCGATAAAAAGTTATTACTTTTTAACACAATAGTTCAATTTTTAACTAAATAATTAATATTCAACCAAATACGAGACGTTTTAATCAAAAAAAGAGTCATTTTGATCCAAAAATATAATAGTAAACTTTTCAAAACTAATAAGAATTAACCTTATACCAAAAAATACCACTTTTATACCAAAGGATGAATTTTAAATTCAAAAGGACCAATTTTCTATAAAAAAAAGTAAACTTTTCCATTAAGCAGAACTAACTTTTAAGCGGAAGTTTTCTTGAAAACAAGGAAAAAAGATGAATTCTTTAAAAAATGGGAAGAAGAGGGAAATGGAGGAAAGAGTGTGAAGTCTGTGATTTATTAAACCGCAGTGAAAAATTCTGCGCATGAAGCAACTGATGTTATTCAAGAATATAAATAGTGAAGTTGACCTACTTCAATCTGTGCTCAATTTGTTAAAATTATACTTCTAAGTCTCAGAAATGACCGGAAGCAGGTAAAGATATTTGAAGAATTATAACTTTACAGGGTGGAATTTTTAATCAAAGAAAAAAAATTCCCGGTCATTTCCCGGTTTGCAAACATTTTTCTCGAGCAATGAAATTAAAAAATTCAAACTCTAAAAAGCTAAAAATGTTTCCATTTAAAGTAATAAAAACTGAACTGCAAATTAAACCACTCAAAGGGGAACTCTTGAATTTTGAACATTTAAAATTCAAGTTTAAACGTCTTTTAATTCAAAAATGTTATATTCAATAGTTCAATAATTTACAAGTATTAAATGGTACCTACTAACACTTTTCAACTGAAATTTTTTTAATTAAATGCAGTTAAACTGACAAATGAAAAATTTAAACTTTTATCAATTGTAGCGTTTAAAGATTCAGATTCAGTTCCAAAAATATAAATCCACGTTAGAATTTTCAATGCTCTAAATTGAAGAATCAATCAATGAATTAGATAATTATCAAAATTATATCATTCTAAGCAATTTTAAACTGGAACCATTAAAAAATAAACGATTAGATTTTGTTATAATATCTTAAATTGCAAGATAATGTATTCTTATTTTGAATAGTTTAAAAATCTTTAAAATGTTTCAAAATTTTATTTCAAAAACTTAAATAATTTATTATTAATCATTCAAATTTTTCCTAAATTTTCTTTTTTAAATCCTGCCAAATAAAAAAAAATCCTAAAAATCTACCACATTAATTTTTTACAATTTTGTAAACCTTTTTAAATTTTCTCTTAACAATTCATTTTTCAAAACAAAAAATCATTTTCAATTCTCCTTTCAGTTAATTAAAATCATTTCAAACATTTAATTCATTTTGAATCTTTGTAAAACTTCTAAATAGCTCTTCAACTTACTCTAATTTGTTCTAGGAATAATAGGCGTTCAATTGTTTTTTATACATCAAAATTCATTTTCATTTTCAATTTGTTAAACTAATAAGACATTTCAATTGAAACACTTTAATTTTTAACGTGAAAATCTGGAAATTCTTTAATTTTGAACTGATTCCGAATTTCTCGTGAAATCAACTACTATTCAATTTTTAATTCTTAAAGTACAGTTGAGTTTTGAAGATCATTAATTAATTTACATTCACAGTGGAACTAAAAATGTTTTTTTATACAAAATCTTCCATTTCAAGCGCTTCTATTTTTTGAATGTTTAATTCTTTAAAACTGTATATTAAAATTCTTTAAATTAAAATGTACGCTTAAAAGTTAAAACGTAAAATTTATAAAGTGAAGTATTTTCGAATTACGCATTCTAAATGGAATATCATAATTGAAAAGCTTCGCAATTTAACTAATTCTTTGAAAAAAACGATGTAATAAAACTTGGACAGTTTTTTTTTCTACAAATTTGTACAATTCCTGGTGTTTTCCCGGTTTTCGGTCTCGCGTACACCCTGAATTAATTATATAAATTTAGTTTACCTACGTAATTACTATGTTAAATATCTATAACAGGAAGTTTTCTTTCTCAGAGATAAAAGAAACTTCAATATTTTTTACGAGCCATGGACACAAGCTTTAAATTCCTACACATATAGGGTGAAAAAAAACATTGATTCTGGAACGAAATATTTATTAAAAAATTAAAAAAAAAATTTGAAAAATTCCCGGTTTTCCCGATAAGTGTCCACCCTTTACTCCAAACAAAATTAAACTTAACTATTAGGAACATAAAATAAATATTTTTCAAGGAAAATTAAAAAATGGTGAAAACCTTACCTTATCCAGTTCTGTGCTGTGGACACGTGAATTTGGCAGTGAGGAGGAGTCGGTCACGATGAGAAAGGAGTCGGTTCTTGAAGGATCAGCACCGGCCGTTGGATCACCTTCTGAACTAGAGCCATCGTCGCTTCCTTGAGAATCGGCTCGATCTCGCTCCCGCGAGACTGAATTTCGCGTCGTGTCAGGAATTGTTAATGTAAAGGTGTCAGCTTCTTGTGCATCGTAGAACACCGCGTTATCTTCTTCGTCTTCCGATGGCGATGTGTTCACCAATGTATCTGCAAACAATTACAATAAAAAATTCAAGTCAATGGTTTTACATAAGAAGGAAACCAGTTTCGTTTCTACAGATAAGATAAATGCGGTGTTAGAGATACAGGGTGTCCAGCGATTATTAAAAACGTAATTTTCTCCAGGTTAAGAAGCCAAGCCTTTTCAGATGTCCTTTTTTCAAATCAAATAATGAAGTAATTGTTTGTTATAGATGTAAAGAATGAGCCATTTCATTTTTTATTGGCTAAGAAATTTTGAATAAAGCAGAACCATAAACAAACAAATTCTCAATTTTTTGTGAACATAAATCGTCTTTGAAATCCTTGAAATCATTGTAAAATCTTGAAATTTCTGTGAAATCTTTTTAAATTTTGATGAAATCTTTTCTTAATCTTTGTTTATGAAATCATTTTGTTGATTTGAAATATATTGAAATCTTCTCTGTGTTAAAACCTTTAAAATTAGTTTAACATCTTTGAAATTTTTTTAGAATCTTTTGTATTCGTTTAAAATAATAGAAATATTTAAATTATTCAAAATCTTCCAAATATTTTGAAATCTGGTGTACTTGTATCCTTTTTAAAATTTTTGTATACTTTTGGAATCATTATCGGGGTGGCCGTTTTAATCGACGAAATAAATTCCAGGTCATTTCCCGGTTCGCAAACATTTTTGAAGGGAAATTCAAACAATGGAACTATAAAGCTAAAAAAATTTCCACTTGAGATAATAAAAACTGAGCTGCAAATGAAAACACTCAAAAGTGGAACTGTTAAATTTTAAACTTTTAAAATTGAAATCTAAGTTTTTAATTAAAAATTTTGTATTCAAATGCTCAATAATTTACGCTAATCCTGCAAATTTCAGAACATTTCTTTAATATTTGAATGTATAAATAACAATTGAACATTTATTATTTGTAGGCGAAATTTGAGTAATTTTAAGAGATATGTAGAAGTTTTGAAAAGATTCAAACTTAATGTAAAACTTGAAATGATAGCCTTATACAAAACAAAATGTAGATTTTCGCAGATTTTAAACAAAAAAATTAGATTATTTTCAAGAATTCTGAAAGGCTCCAAAAGAATAAAAACATTTTCTAAGATTCCTAAGAAAAATAAAAATAAATTTTCATTTTGAACAATTATTTTAAGAGAATATTTAAAAAGTTTTCCAAAGATTTAAACAAAGTTTTCAAAAAAGATTCTAAAAGATTTTAAGAAAACTTTCTCAAATTTGCATGATAATTTTTAATCTTTTTAAAACTCCTAAATATCTCTTAAAATTACTCAATTTTTTTCTACAAATGTTCATTTGTAAATTATACATCAAAATTTAAAAACTTCACTTGCAAACTAAGCATATTTCAAATACAACAATTAAAATTTTAACATTCAAAGTTTAAAGGGTCTTCGAAATTTTAAACATTCCAGATTTTCTATGACAAACAAATCAGTTAAATATTTTTTACTTTTAAATATTTGATTTCAATTTACTTGTCTTAAATAAAAATTCAAATGTTGCTAAATATTCAATAATTAATCTTTTTTTTTTAAATTAAAAATCTTAAATTTAATGGTTTAAAAATGGAATATTTTAGACTGAAACAATACTTTTAAAATAATAAAACCCTTTAATTAAGGTAGTCCGGCTATTGGATCGATCAGATGCAAAATCATTAAAATTAGTTTTTTTTTGTGCGGAGAAATGTGTTCTCTTTCACGCTTTTTTCTTTTCTCTTTCAGAAAAAAATAATGGACATAGCTTTGACTAGCTTTCCCAGTAAAATTTCCCAGTAAAACGTTAAAGTCTTAAAATTCTTCAATTTTGAATTGATTTTAAATAATTTTGTCAAATCGTTTTTGTTCACTTTTTATTACTTAAAGTACAAATAAATAAAAAAATGTATTTATTAAATAAAAATGTTTTTATCCAGAATTTTTAACATCAGTGGCTTTTATTTTTTATTTGTTCAAGTCTTTAAGAAAGCATTTAAAAATTCTTTAATTTAAAAATAAAAATTTTAAATGGAAAATTTGTTATGTAAAAAAATTTTGAATGACGCATTGTAAGATAAATAATAGCATGATTGAGAAACTTAAAAATTCAACTAATTATTTAAAAACTGTGGAAATCGAACTTGGACAGATTTTTCTTCTACAAATTTGTAAAATCTAAGAAATACGGTTTAAAAGATTTCTTTTAATCTTTAAAATAAAATTTGTGAAATCTTTGAAATCCTTGGAATCTTGATGAAATGTGTCAAATCTTTGAAATTTGTTTCTGAAATCTTTCAAATCTTCTGAAATATTTGTGAAATTTTTCCTAAATCTTTTTTAGTCGCTGAAATCATTGAATTATTTGAAATCTTAGTAAAATCTACTCAAATCATCTAAAATGTTTTGAAATCTTTTGTAATCGTTTCAAATCTTTAAAATATTATTAAAACTTCGAACTATCGTCTATTGTACCCTGTTACAAATCTTGGAAATCTGTGAAATCGTTGAGTATCAAAAAATATGTATACTTTAGCATTCTATATTAGTGGAGCTGAAATTAAATTATTTGTTTTTATATTGGTATTATAATTATCTGTAAATTATTAATAGAATTATTTACAATATTAAAGTCTGTTCATTGAAATATATAAAAGAATTGGTGAAGTCTACAAAATCACTAGAAATCACTTTATTTATTCTGTAATGAGTCAAAGATAAATGATATCTTTATGAATAAAAAACTATTCAGTATTAAGATTTCTTCTAAACAAGATGTTTGTTTTATAATAGACTTAAATATTGTAATTACTTTTCACATTTCAATAAAATAACTGTTTTAAAAGAAATAAAAAATGCAATTCAAGGTTCTCGTGAAGAATTAAAGAATTCCAGGTTTTCAAGTTTCCAACAAAAAAAATCAAAAGAATGAGATATCAATACATTAACTTCCCACAATCAGCCAGATTTTATTTTTTATGAATGAGAAAATAAATAGATTCAAAGATATCTAAATTGGAAATAAAATCGTGACAGGATGAAGTCATTTTCTCAATTTTTAATGATTCTATTGGAATAATAATTAAAATTGTAATGATTTCTTAAATTTAAAACAAAAAACCTAAAATATCAGAAAATAATAAAGAATTTTTCATGTTCTTGTGTACAACTTGAAAGTAAACTATATAATCATATTAACTTGTCAGAATAAATAATAAAAAATTTCCTAGCATGATGCAAAGCAGTTCAAGTTGAAACATGGAATTTTTTTTCTGCTGAGAAACATTTGTTCAATAGTACGAAATAAGTAATCTTGAATTCTCTTTAAAAACTCTTTAAAATAAACATTAATTCGATTCTTATTATTTTTCTACAAATGAGATGATTTCTCATTTTTCTAACTTTTTATTCTAAATTCAACTACTTGCACATTGGGAAAAGAAAATGATATTAATAAGTTGTTGCGATTCTTTAAAAATTGAATTTTGAAATGAGCATAAGAAAATTAAAAAATGATTCAAATTTTAGATTCTATTTGAAAATGGGTGTGTCCAAATACTGATTTTTAAAACGTTTTATTTAACTTATAATCACAGATTGAAGGAATATTGAAATCTGTTGAGAGAGCTTCTTTTTGAATATATTTATAAATAAAATTGTTTAAACAATAATTTTAAATGTGTAAATTTCTGTACAATCGCAGTAACTTATCAGAATAATTAAAAATAATTTTCTTTCAATGTCACAAGCAGTTCAAGTTGGAACAACAAGCATGGAAACATTGTCAAACTTATTTTTCTGCTGAGAAACAACGTTTTAAATGTATGAAATAAGTAATCATAAATTCTCTGTAAAAATTAGAGGACGCAATCCTTTAAAAAAATGTATAGAGGCACAGTAAAATTATGCATTTCAAGACTTTCACCGGTGTCACATAATTTTTTCCCAATCATACAATAAATGAGTTTCGTCCTTTGTATTAGCTACAGTTTTAATTCATAAGATATTTTTCTAAATCTAATATACATTTATATAAAAACAGTATTTTCTCACTCAAAGATACCAACCGTCGCCAAGAAATAAAAACAAGTTTTTTGTGAACCACCCTGATAAACATTCTTTAAAATATACATTTATTTGAATCTTATTATTTTTGTACAAATGAGCTTACTTAAAATTTTTCGAACTTCAATTTATTGCACAATGCAAAAGAAAAAGAACAATTAAGATAATAAGTTCCTGCGATTATTTAGAAATTTGCCTTTGAAATGAGCCCAAGAACATTGAAAAATTATTATAATTTCAGATATGATTTGAAATTTCCTGAATTTTATAATTTAAAATTCAAGATAACTAAGTTGATAATTCATAAAAACTAAATTGAAAAAGAATTAGGTATTAGTTAAAGTATCTAAAAAAAATACAATATATTTCGGCAAGTGACTAACGATGCACATTTAGAATAAAATTTAAATTGAATAACAGACATGTCACTGGGAAAATCTTGCGGTATCCAATTTTAAACGGGTTTTGTTTTTCCGCATTGTTTGCCAAGATCGCCAGAATTTCTTGCTTCATTGACTTTATTTTGATCAGTAATTAAAAACGATTTTTCATATTAAATTTGAAGTTAAGATAAGGAATCACGTAAGTATTTAATACTAAGAAATCTATTTCTCAATTTGACGGTACTATGGCAAATCGTAACTTTCGATTGATAAAATACTATTTGCATGACTTTTGAACAAAAGAGTTGAATTTTCAAGCAAAAGGGAGATATTTAAGCCACAAGGATGATTTCCAAGAAAAAGTTAACTGTTCAACCAAATAAGTTGGACTTCGTACCAAAATAGTTAAATTTCTAACAAAGTACATGAATTAACCAAATGTTTGAATTTCTGTACAAAAAATCTTAACTTTTAAGAAAAAAGTTAATTTTCAACCAAATAGTTGAATATTCTACAAAAATATTTGAATTTTCTACCAAAAGAAAGAATTTGAAACAAAATAATTAAACTTTTAATCAAAATAGATGAATTCTCAACCAAAAGCAGATTAATTTTCAATGAAAAAAATATATTGTTTTTCCAAAAGAGTTCAATTTTGAAAGGAAGAAGCCAAATTTGGAACCAAGAAAAAAAATGACCAGTAAGTTGATGAATTTTCAACAAAATACATGGATTTTCAATCAAATAATTAAATTTCCAACCAAAATATATTAATTTTCAACGATAATATAATTGTTGATATTTCAACCAAAAAATATGAACTTTCAACACAAAATATGAATTTTCAACACAAAGCTTACTTTTCAACTAAATTGTTTGAAATTTCTACCAAAATAGTTCAACTTTTGACAAAATAGATGAATTTTCAACCAAATCAGTTCAATTTTAAATAAAAACAGATTTTTTTTACCAAGAGATAAATTTTGAAACGAAAAGCCGAATATTGAACCAAGAAAACAAATGTCCAGTAAACTGCTGAAGTTTTAGGCCAAAAAGACGAATTTTCCACAAAACAGTTGCATTTTCAAATCAAAAATATTAATTTTCAACAAGACGGTAACTTTCGAACCAAATATTTTAAATTTTAACCGAAATAATGTAATTTAACGAAATACAAGAATTTTTGACAACACATCAATTTTCAACCAAATTAGATTATTTTTTAACGAAAAAAAATTGTTTGTTAAAAGAGATAAATATTGAAACGAAAAAGCCGAATTTTGAACCAGGAAAGAAACAAATTTCCACTAAATTGTTGAGTTTTGAAGCAAAAAACAAACTAATTATTTGCAAAACAGTGGCATTTTTAAATAAAAAATATGAATTAGGAACAAAAAAATTACTTTTCAATCGAACAGTTAAACTTTTGCCAAAATAGTTGAGCTTTTAACGAAATACAAGAATTTTTAATCAAAATAGATGAATCCTCAACAAAAAATATAAGAGTTGATATTATTTCAGCCAAAAAAGATTTTAATTTGAAATCTACCAGAGTTGAATTAAATCAAAAAACACGAATCTTTAGCAAAACAACTAAATCCTCAACCAAAAGAGATTAATTTTCTACCTATTACTGACCCAAAAATCTCTCTTAATAGGAGATATACAAAAAAAATAACTCTAAAGTAACTAACATTAAAGATCCAAGTTACTACAAAAATCGCAACTACGTGAAAAGTTACTTTTTAAGATGGTAACAAAGTTACCCTAAAAATAATAAATAGCGTAACTTTTTAGTAACTTATTTAATTGTAACAATAATGTTAAAATAAAATAAATATTCTGAAATCTAAAGTCCAAAGTCTTTTAATCGACATTAGATCAAGTTTTCTAAGATTGGCAAAAGATGAATATTAGTAGAACGATTCAATCTAGATCCTGATTAAATTAATCTGCAGATGTCTGATTTTCACATACAATCATGAGGAACGTTTTAAAAATTGTATAACTAATCATAGAATTCTTTAACAGTGCAATCGAGATTCCAATCAATAAAATTAGGTTAGAGAGTTCTTCAAAGATAACACGACACGCATAAATTTGATATCAAATGAAACATTGCCCTTTGAATTTATCATTTGCAATCTGCTCTGAATCGTTTAAGCAGACAGAAAATGATTCACCACACAATCAAGATATATTATCAAGCAACTTTGTTTATAAAATTGTTAACCAAAAAATTTGCGAATCTTAAACCTACCTTACAATAAAAATTTTTTCGCTAAAAGTGAAAAGACCACGATATCGACAAAATGCACATTTCGAGAATGGGGTTTTCTAGATGGATAAATCAGAAACGAACCAAGGAATTGCACTGCAAATTTTCTGACAGATTCAAGCAAAAGGTGATAAATTGATAAACCAACGCAAACGCGTGATTCTGACACATCCTGTTGGTTAATTATATCGTCGTACAATGCTGACGAATCGGAATTCTATTGAAAGGAGTAAATGCTTGAATCGGACGTTCAATGAAAGTTGAGGGGCAGGAACCTAGGAAATTGCTGATAAAATTTTAAACCTTTGCGAGATGCTGAACCCTCCTTGTATCACCAAACCATCGATCCGCATTCATAGACAGTCCACTTTGCTTTTCGACCTTGTTGACTCTTGGCCAAAGAGCTGTAAGTGTTCACTCGTAAATTTGGAAATAACTACTCTAAAAGATGTTACCGAGCACGTTACAGAAAAGGCATTTGAGTGGCAACGGGCAATTTGCAAGGCCACCTGTGCATGCGTGTGCGCGTGTGTAACGACAAATCGTGACAAAGCTCGACGCACACACTGAAACAATTCCCGACACTGATTGGCGGTGATTATATCCAGTTACATACACACACTCCTTTCCAGCTGCTCTTGTCGAATCGAATGCGAGCGGGCGAATTTTACACATACACGTACATGGAGAAGTCCAATAAGAAATGCATTTAGCTGCCATCTGGCAAGATTCTTGCGATTCAACGAATGCCGCGGACATTTTCACCCAGAGGTAATCAATATTTATAGTTTTCAAAAGAGTTTAGTCAACTATGGTTTAGTGTTCGGAGAAATTCTCACGAGCATGAGAATATGCTCGAACTTTGTGTGCTTTGAGAATTTAACGAGCATTTATAAGCATTTTGAATTAGGATTTTAAAAATCGTATTTTATATCTTTATGAATAATCATTAGATTATTTCAAACCTTCGGGACAATGTATCGCTCCAAATTGAAAAGGGCGCTTAATTTAAATGGTAAAATAAGTCAAAGTAATAGAAAAAATATTATTATAATTAAACAGTGCCTTATTTAGGATTGCTAAAATATCCAAATTTATAAATTCTTCTAAGTACCAACCATACACCTAGAAGATTAATAATATTAATGCAAAAAAAAATTTGCTTCAAAATAAATTTTAAACACGCTGAGTTGAGTTTTTAAATGAAAAATATATTTTTTGGATCTAACAAATGGATTTTTAACCAAATAGTGAGTAGAATGTTCAACCCAAAAGATTAATTTTCTACCAAAAAAGACTCGTTTTGAACAAAGTACATGAATTTTCATATATTTTCAACCAAATGGTTCTTCTTCATATCAAAACATTACTTTGTTAACAAAAAATAGAAGATTTCAATTCCCAGTTTAAACAATCAATTCAAAAAAATGAATTCTCAACAAAATAATTCAATTTTGAACCCAAAAGATTAATTTTATACCAGAAAAGATAGGTTCAATAAAATAAATAAATTTTCAACTAAAAAATAACAAGTAACAAGCCAAAACTAGAATAGTTCAGTTTGCAATTAGAAAAATATATTTGAAAGAACAAAAAAAACGAGTTTTCAGCACAATTAATTAATTTATACATATAAATTTACAAGCAAAAATGGAAGTTACATTTTCAGTTGAAAAATTAATTTTTAACTAAAAAACAAAAAACGAAATTTTAGCCAAAGAAATTAATTTCTTATTCACGGTGGTCAATTTTCGACCAAAAATATGCATTTTTGACTAAATAGTGGAATTTGAAACCAAAAGATGAATTTTCTATAAAAAAAAATACTTGTGAATTTTCGGGTTTAACTAAAGTGATAAATCTTCACTAAAAAAATTAATTTTCAACCAAATACATGAATTTTCAACTAAAAGGATTAATTTTCTACCATAAATAAAATGCTTAAATTTTAAGTTGGTAAAATAAATTATCAACCAAAAAAGAAATGAATTTTAAACAAAATAGTTAAATTTTCAACCACAGAAATTAAATTTTAACGAAAAAGATGAAGTTTTAGCTAAAGAGAGAACTCTTCTGCCAAAAAGAGGGATTTTCAAAATATAGTTCAATTCTCACACAAGACAGATAAATTTTCAGTAATAACTTAATTTTCAATAAAATAAAAATAAATTTTCAACGAAATAGTATAATTTTCAACCAAGAAGATTAAATTTCTATCAAAAAAGATCAGTTTTCGACAAAAAATGTAAATAGTTACATTTTCAGTAAAAAAAATTAATTGTAAATAAGAAAAAACTCATTTTCAACGAATTTTTAACAAAGGACATGAATTTTCAACCAAATATTTGAATCTTTAAAAGAAGTTTTCACCGAAAAGAGGAATTACTCCCCAAGAAGCTTAAATATTCCCGCCAAAAATTCGAATTTCACATTAAATACAAGAATTTGAAACCAAACATTTGAATTTTTAACTTAAGAAGATAAATTTTCAATCAAACACGTCAAGAGTTCAATTTTCAGTTAAAACAATTAATTTTCAACTAGAAAACATAATTTTCATAAAAGTCATTCAATTTTGAAAAAAAAAACGTTTGTTAACTAAAATGATAAACCATCAACCAAATATATGAATTTTTAACAAAGTATTTCAACGTTTAACTAAGTAGTTGAATTTTAAACCAAAAAGGATTTTAATTTTATACCAAAAATAGTTGAATTCATCCAAAAAATAAGAATTTTCAAAAACTATTTTGAATTCTTAACCAAAAGAGATTCATTTTCAACCAAATAATTGCGATTTTTAACCATAATAATAAAATTAACTTCAAGTTTAGTTTCTCGAATATTGCCTAACTCTATCAGGTTTTCCTTAATAGGGGCCTTCCATAAACGCTTGTCCACATGGGGGGGGGGGGGGGGGGGGGGGGGGGGTTACGAGCCCGAGCCACGTGATTTTATATTCAGGTAAAAAAAAATATAATAAAACGCATATAGCTTACACCTTTTTTAAAGTAGCGCGGGGAGTCCTAAATTCGATCCCAGCGAACCGATCTGACTTGAGTCCAATGACTTCTATCTCCAATCCCGCGTGCCTCTTTCCCAAGTTTTTTTGTTTGTTTACATTAGTTAATGAATCGAGGCAAGAAAATTCTGCCCGCAACAACGTGCGTGGTTGCTACCACTCATAATTCTTTGTTTTATTTTCGTTTTAGAAAAATTAGAAGAAAAAAAAACACGTAACACCACAGGGGGGGGGGGTTGACGACAATGCCGGGGTGGACCACATGGGGGAGGAGGGGCCAAAAAGTTGAAAAAATTGGCTTTAAATTCTCTTAAATTTTCTATAAATGCCCTGTTCGGACTTAAATGCTGATCATATTCTCGAGAGCATTTACTCAACGTAAAGTCTATTCCCTCATTATAAAAATTCACTGATTTTTAGTTAATTCTTCATTCTTCCTGTCCATTCGCATTTAAATACCAAAATTCTAAGGGAGCGTTCACATATTACGTAAAATTAAAAAGGAGATAGTGGGTTCGTGTTTCGATACGGCATGTTATGGGTGTGGGGGTATTTTGACCTAATTACGTAACATTTTCAATTTATGAATTTTCTGCACCATCATCTTTGCATGTCAAAATTTTTAAATATATAATTTTACTTTATCATAAAATTTATTTCTAAATGTTTTTAAACATCATTGATATAAGCGAAAATTTAAATTTTAAATGATTGTTTAATGGTGGAAAATAATTCTGTTATTGACATTTCGCTACCACGCTATTATTTGTAAACTTTCTTATATTTTCAAAGAGATAAGAAAAATTATCGACAGAAACTTATTTTGAAAACTTCGAAAAAAAATTCGAAGCGTTTTCATAATTATGAACGATTTAGAAGGATGTCATTTTTTTTCATGATTTCTAGGAATTTTGGTAGATAAAATTTTTTTCAGATAAACTGAATTTTACAGGTTGTCAAGAGAATGAAAAAATGTTGGTAAGATTTTAAAAGATGTGCATTTTTAAAGATTCTAAAAAAAGTTTAGAAGCTTTACAAGATTTTCGAATGGTTTCAAGAGAATAAACAAATTTTCTTAACATTCCTAGGAATTCGAGTCAGTTAAAAATATTTTAAGGATTTTAAGACGTTTTAAATAAATTACAAATATTTCAAACCTTGGTCACATTTCTGAAAATTTATTAAATACACAATTCTTGACTTTTTCTAAATTTCTATCAATGTCCTAAACAAATGTTTTTTTGTAAAATCCTATAAAATAAAAAAATATAATTATTTAAAATAATCTTGATTCTTTTTTTATACCTCTGGAATATTCAAAAATCTTTATTTTTTATTTTTTCAAGAATCTTATAAAAATTATATTTATATAACTTTAAAAACAAACCGGCGATACTTATTTTCTTTTTCTTAATTATTAGAATTTAATTTCAACTCGAATTTAAGTATTCGAAAACTTTTAACAAAAAATTGTTATTTGGCATTTTAATTTTAATGTATTATTATTTTGTAATCCGCATGGCATTGAAAAGTTTTAAATTGGCTAATATTACTTATATTACGTAACTTCAATATTCGAGGGACAAAAAAAGATTGAAAACGCATCCAGCGCTACATAAAAATATTGTTTTATTTATTTCTAGACAATAATTCATTTTAAAAAACATTTTTTTGATTTTGAAAACGTGTACATATTATGTTTTTAAACAAAATACAAAAAATGTTACGTAATGGCGGTAAGGAGGGGAGGGGTCCAAAAGAAATTTTACGGTTATATGTAAAAAAAAATGTTTAAGTAAATTTCAAACATTGTGTAATGTTTTCTTAAAAGTCCAATAACAACCAAAATAATAAAAGTTTTACAATGTTCTTATGTACAGTTTAACAGTGAATTCATGTACAAACGAAATCCTTTAAAATATATATATTAATTTGATTCTTACTGCACAGTACACAAAATAAGAACAATTACTTTAAAGTTGCTACAGTTCTTTACAAATTTACATATGAAATGCGCCCAAAACGTTGAAAAATGATTATAGTTTCAGATTTTATTTGAAATTTAGAAAAAACATTAAACATTATAAACTGCAATATTTTTCCAAAAACTTCTTAAAATATTGATGAAATAAATCTACCCTAGGCGCCCACATATTGCGTTTTAAATTGTTTTACTTAATTTAGATCACAAATTCAAAAAATTCTGAAATATATTGAAGGAACATTGCAATAAAAGTATATTTTAAAGAATTACGTCAACGCATAATAAAAAGATTTGGAAATCTCAATCAGACAAATTTTCGACCGACAATGTGTATGTGTGTGCGTGTGTATAAAATGATTCATTCCGTGTTATGGTCACATAAAAAGAAAATCAGCCATTGTTTAACTCATATTTATTTTTAAATTCCTTACGTTTCGGCAACTACTGCGTGCTTTTTTTAAAGATCACCTAAGTTAAACATAGTGAATTAATCGAATCTTTTGCTTGAAGAAAAAAAAACATTTCAAACAATCATAAGATTGTAAAAACCATGCCCAAATGGAAATTAAGTCATGATAAAAACATGAACATTATATGAAGTCTCATCAATTGAATAGACTTCAGTCACGTAAAAACTGCATATTAAAAATAACAATATTTATGTCTTTATCGAGACTATTTTCATGAATTTCTATTTTGAAACGTTTTTTACAATTTATATAATTGTCTTGAATGACCTTTTTTTTTCTTTAAAAAAAATTTTTTTGAATAATTTAATTTGTTCAACTCAAGTTACCTTTGAAAAATTGAAGCAGTAGTTGCCGAAACGTAAGGGATTTAAAAAGAAATATGACTTAAGCGATGGCTCTGTTTGTTTTTATTTTCAACTGAACGTAAGATGGCATGGATCACTTCTTCGCTTAAACGCTTCGTAATCGAAACCACGGAAAGTGATAATAACATGCCTATCAAAACACTTTTAATATATACCGGACAAAAATTAAAAGAAAAAAGGGACATGATTTTTTTAAATGATTTAAAACAATATTTTGTAATATAAAACGGAATTTAGTTTATTTTAGGAATTTTGGGAAAAAATAAATATTTCAATAGTTTGAATTCTAAAATCTTTACTTTCCACAGACCAGAAGCTCGCAAAAAATTTGTCCCCTACTAAACTCGCCTTTAAAAGACTAAACTAACAAAGTATTTTAATCGATGTTTGAAATTCGAATTTATAAAATTAGGTTAGAGAGTCCTTTCTCAAATATAACATGACACGTATAATGTATATCAAATGAAGAATTGCACCTTTAATTTCTTTATTCGCATTCTTTTTTTAGTCATTTAATTTAAGCAGAGAGATACAAAAATTCATCACATAATCAGGATATTACAAAAAAAAACTTTGTTTCCAAAATTGTTAATCACGAAATCCAGAATCGTAAATCCTCCAGATAATACAAACTTTTTCACTAAAAATGAAAAACCCACTATCAACCAAATGAAAATTTCGAGAATGGGTCTTGCTGGACGGATGAATAAGAAATGTAATGTGACATAACACTTCATAAACAATAATTTTAAATATGTTAAAATAATTAAATACTACCTCCTTCAAAAATTATTGAATAATTTTTTCTTTAAATATTTAAACCGGCTAAAAGCTATTTGAAAGTAATAAACAATAAAGAAAATTCAAGTGCAAAAATACTTTAATCCTGATGATAAAATACGATTTTCTGCTATTAAAAAACTTTCAAAAAAGGCACAGTTTTCTATTGATATCATTATTTTATGATGCTTCCTTATTTAGATTTTAATGCTGAATACGAGTCTCTAAACATTAATTTAAAAAATGGAAAAAAAATCTTAAATTCGAATTTTACCTATTTCAAAAAGGGCTCGATTACTTTATTTTCATTTGAAGTATAAAATGTTTAAAATCAGCAGGAAAAACTATTCTGTAAAGAAAAGTGGAATACAAAAACTTTCATGTTGAAAATTATTCAGGCTTAAGGTGTACGGTGGTCAAAAAATAAATAAAATTGGTTGTTGCTTCATTCTCCTATTTTCTCGCATTTGGTGTAGAAATAAATGTAGGTACAGTTTGTTGTAAATTAAATCAAATTTTGAAACTGCGGTTCGAAGTGTTAATTATTATTAGTTTTTTTTTTTTAATGACAAATAATTTTATCCTGATTTAACAAAAATTAATAAAAATTGCACCATTATTTTCCATCAAATGAATGAAAATAATTAGCATCTAAGAAAGCACTTCTATTTAATGCATATCAAATTTTAAATAAACCAAGAAAAATATAATGGAATCCCCATAACAGAAAAAACTTTCTTCTATTATAAGCTAATCAGATTTAGTGAAATAAAAATACCTTATTATAATCTCCTTATGCACACTACCCATAATAAAAATATTCCATGCATTTAATAATTTTTATGCATCAATTTTAACCCTATTTAACATACAAATTGAGTACAATTTATACGCACAATTAATCCTACTTACCGATATTCTGCAAAATAAATTTTAGATACCAAAAAGAAGTAATAAAATTAGTAATATAATAATAAGTAATAAATCACATCATCCCCACCACAATAAGATCCGAGTAGAATTATTTTTATGTGTGTATAATTAAACTTTCTTTGTATTTGAAAGCAAAAAATTTCAATATAAACTATAGAGCACATCTAAGGGACCGTAATTAAATTACGTAACGGATTATAGGTTCTCTAAAAAAACCCCTCCACTGTAACAAACCGTAACAAAATATTTCTACCATGAACATTCAAATACCAGCATTTTAATCTTGTAATATTTTTAGCGTAGGAAATTAAAAATTTTTAATTTATAAAAAAAAACTTTTCTACCATAAAAGATAACATTTTATCAAAATGTCATCTTTTATATTTACAAAAAATACTTGAATTTTCAATCAAATAAATTTTTAACGAAGTAATTGAATTTTTAACGTAAAAAGATTTTTCAGTCATGAAAGAAAAAAAGTTCACCTAAATTGTTCAACCTTTAAGTCAAAAGATTAATTTCTGTACAAAAATTGAATTTTCAACAAGAAAATATCAACTTTAAGCAAAAAAAAATTAATTTTGAACAAAATAACTAAATTTTCAACCAAAGAAATAAGCCTTCCTTAAAAAAAAATTTCAACAAATTAGTTTTAACTTTTACACATGCAGTTGAATGTTCAATTAAAAAAGATCAGTTTTCAACAAAATATTTCAACTTTCAACCAAAGAGATACATTTTCAACTAAAAATATGAATCTATAACATCAAAATTATTTCTTAACATAATTGTTTATCCAAAATTGGCAAACAAAATAGTTGAATCATTGGGCAAAGAGGATCAATTTTCAACCAAGCAGTTGCATTTTTAAATCAAGAAGACCAATTTTCATCCAAAAAAGATTTCATTGGACTTTCAATACCAAGAATACATTGAATTCTTATGCAAAAAGATGCAATTTCTACTCAAATAGATACATTTTTCAATTAGAAAGGCGAATTAAAAAAATATATAGTTTAAATTTTATCCAACAAAAGATTGCAGTTTTGCTTTTCAATATAAAAATATGAGTTTTAAATATGAAGTGAATTTTCTACGAAATAGTTGAATTTTTAACAAAAGAGTTTAATTTTCTTTTCTGAATTTTCAACATCAAATTATGAGTTTTAAATGAGAAGCAACTTTTCTACGAAGATAATTGAATTTCGAAACCAAGAAGACGAATTTTCAACAAAAAAGTCCAACTTTCTACAAAAAGGGTGACACTTAAAAAAAAGTTGAATTTTCATCCAAAAAGTTGCATTTTTTCCAAGAAAGATTCAATTTCTACTATAATATATGTAATTTTTAATGAACGAGACCAATTTTCTACGAAATAGTTGAATTTTTAGGAAAATAGTTGAACTTTCGATCAAAAACGATGACTCATTAATAAAACTGTTAAATTTGTAAGCAATCAGTTAGATTTTTATTTTTAAAAATATGCAATTTCTGCTAAAATAAATGAACTTTTTAATTAAAAGAAGTTTTTTTAAAACTTTTCCCCAAAAAATGATTTTAGTTTAATGTTTAAACATCAATATATGAGTTGTAAATATGAAGTAATTTTTTGTATGTAATAGTGGTTTTTTTTAAAGAAAATAGTTGAATTCTTAACTTAAAAACATGACTTTTACCAAATAATTAAATTTTCAACCAAAAAGTTACATTTTTATCCAAAAGAGATGCAATTTTAACTAAAATAGATAAATTTTTAATTTACAAAGATAAATTTGCAGAAATATAGTAGAATCTCCGCCCAAAAAAGATTTCAGTTTGACTTTTCAATACCAAAATCTGAGCTATAAATAAGAAGTAAATTTTCCAAGAAGATACTTGATTTTTCAATCCAAAAAGACAAATTTTCTACGAAACAATTGAATTTTTAACTAAAACTTGATTTTCAAAATTGCCTATTTTTTCCCTGATCAGTTTTTCATTATCTCTCACCATTAATATTCAAAGGCCAGAATCTTAAACTTGTAAAATTTTTAACCTAGAATCTTTTATAAACGGAATAAAACAATTTCAAACTAAAATTGACAAATTTTAAATTTATTCTGCTTGACAGTTATTTAAAGTTACAGGAATTACCCCACTTTTGCAAGAATTTGTTTTCTAAATCCCTGACTTTTCCCTGACCCATGAAATTCCCTGACTTATGCTTAAAATTGTTGGCTAGATTCTTTTTTTCACACGTCAAGTTTCTTTGGCGCGTAAAGTTAAATTCATATTAAATTTCGGCACAATTACTGCGAGTTATTTGTTTACTTCTAAATTAAAAAAGAAAAATTGTAAAAAAAATCTCCTGACCCGCCCCCTTGAGCTGTTACGTAATGTAATTAAGATCCCTAAGATGATTTTAAACAACACTCACTTTTTATTCTAATAATAATTTTGTACCAACTAAAAGTTTATTCTACTCTTAAAACAATTGTGCCACTTACCTTCCAAGGCGTTCAAAAACACAAAACTAACAATATAAAACTTCTTTAGAAGCGTGATTTAAAAAATACTTAAAGATTTGATTTATGAATTCAATAAAAGTTAATATTCTGCACCGAATAATTCCGATTGTAGCAAAATGCGCGAATGATACTCTCGACAAATGAGACTTTACGAGAAAAGTCAAATAAACAAGATTGACCGACTCTGGAATTTCTTATCGTGCATCAAGTGCACATCATCACTGTGCAAATTAATCAATAAAGCTATAAACAAATAAAAGATTTAAACATTACGGGAAGGTCTGAGTCCAGTGGGAGTGGCCGACGGTAGAGCGTGTTGTGCCGCTTCCTCCAAGTGAGAATGTTGTCTAGCTAATTGCTCCACCATTTTTTCTATTCGGACTTTTTGATCTCGTTCGTGCTGAAGCATCTTTTTCCACTTGGGTTCTTGCTGTTGCGCCAGTTGCAAATAATCACCACTTGCCTGAAAAGAATTTCAAATCAATTAAATCATCAGCAATTTAGATTATATTGAATTTAATCTGCACAAAGAGTTGTGTCTGCATATGAATACAGGGCTCGGATCGCATAGAAGCCATAAAAAAAGTCGCATTAGACGCATCAAATTACAAAGAAAATGCCATCAAATTTTTAAAGAAAAATTAAATAAAAGCAGTTATCAGAGAACAAAATAATAACTTTATTTAAGAATGCAGAGTATAATTCTCATCAATTTTAAAATACTCTTTGCACTGTCAAAATAAATTTTAAAATTGAAACAATTTTTAACAATAGTCATTCAGCTTCAAGAATTTTAAATCTGGCTTTAAAATATTTCTCTCTAAATTGTTAAACTTGTCAACTTGGATGATTTTCAAATGAGAGAAGTTTATCATTTAAATTAATTTTGAACAGTATAATTTGAATATTAAATGATTCACTTTTTAATAATTCAGACTTCACAACCTGAAATGCTCTTGAAAATTTAATTTAGTTTATTTTATTTCCTAAGATTTCGACTTGAAATATATTGAATTCTTAACCCCAAGACGAATTAAAAAAAAAACAAGTTTAATTTTCAAGTAATAACGTGGAATTCTTTAGAAAATAGCTGCATTTTAAAAACGAAAGATTATTTCCAATCAAATATGTAGTTGAATTTGAAAAACAATAATAACTTTTTAAATTTGCAATAAAATAGTAAAAAACTTTCCAGCAAAAGAGACTAATTTTTACAAATTAATTGAATAGGCAAATAATTGAATTTTCAACCTACAAAGATGAATTTTCAACAAACGATGGAATTTGCATGTATAAAGGAATAAACTTCAAATAAATAGTTGACCTTCGAGCCAAAAAGACAAATTTTTCAAAAGATAGTTGAAAATGATCAGCCCGAAAAGTGGAATTTTCAACAAAAAGATTATTTTCAATTAAAAAAAAAATACATTTTTAATCAAATATTTGCATATTTCACTAAATAGGTGAACTTTCAATCAAGAGATGAATTTTCAAGAAAATTAATTTTCAACCAAGATAGACGAATTTTCAACCAATAAAGATCACTTTTCTACCACAAAATATGAATTTTTAAGTCATAAAAATGAAATTTCTATCCAAAAAGAGAAATGTTCAACAAAACAATTGAATTTTTGACAAAAAAAGATTACTTTTGAACAAAATACATGAATTTTCATCTATTTAGTATATTCTTCATATAAAAGAGAACAAAAATAAACCGAAAATTGTTGAATTTCCAACTAAATAGTTTAATTTTCAAGTAAAAATATGAATGTTTTAGAGAATAGTTCAATTGGCAGCCTGAAAAGTTGATTTTTCAAGAAATAGATCGCTTTTCAACAACAAATATGGATTTTTTTAACCAAATAATTAAACAAACATTTCTTTTTTTGCCAAAACAGTTGTTCATATTAACAAACAAATAGTAGGACAACCAATCAAAAGACACGATTTTTTAAATCAAAATATATTAATGTTTAATTAAATAGATAAAAATTAAACCAAATAGTTGAATTTCCATGTCAACAAGACGAATTTTTCAGAAGATAGTTACATTTTAACTAATAAGATGACTTTTCTACATTAAAAGAGAAATTTCCAATCCAACAGGATACATTTTTGTCCCAAAAGGCGAACATTCAATAAAACAGTGAAATTTTCAACAACAAAAAAATGACTAACAAAATAGTTGAATTTTTAAGAAAAAAAATCTGCCCACCATTGGTTCTTGCGCTTAGCGCACGACGATGTATTTTACTAACGCTACGCGCTCGGTCTTTGCATCTCTCCCAAATTTGTGCACAGACCTTTAAAATTAAAGTTCAGCGGATCGACAACTTTAATTTTGTGATTGTCAATTCTCTTTTGTTAAATCTCTTTCGGCTTTAGCGAACACATTCTTATCACTTATCTCGTGCCTCGCACTCGATTTTGTAAAAAATTTCAATTTTTCTACATTATGTTTAACACTCTTATATCAAATATAATATATTTTTTATTTACGTCTGTCTGTGATTGCTTATTCAGACATTGCAAAATAAAGTACAAACTGTATTTATCATGATTACTTTAATATCTGTTTCTTATTTTGAATTGAATTTTATTCTTAACTGCGCTGAAAACATGTATCATTTCAATTCAGAATATGCATGGAAATTGAAACATACTTATTCTTATTGCCTTGTTTTGATATATTGTTTTTTATTTATAATCTTGTTTTTTTTACGATTAAAACAAAATCTACTCATTCGGTCTAAAAATTATTCATAACAAATGTATAGATCCGTTTTGGATGAACAACTTTTGTATAATAATTTTTTTTCATACCTTGTATCGTTTTCCAAAAAATTTAATTTTTTGAAGGTTGTGTCGTTTGTACACAAATTAAATTTCTTATTTTCAATATTATTTTTTACGAATAAAACAAAAACAACTTATCCTATAAAAAAGTAATTCATGACGAATTTGTAGATCTTTTTTAGTTGCACAATTTTTGTTGATTCAACTCTTTTCGTATCTTGAATTGTTTGACCATAAAATGGAGTTATTGCCTTTTCATTAACCTTCAAAAAGTCGCGTTTGTCTTCTCTTGACTTTTTCCCATATCACATTTTGTTTGTTTTCAAATGTTCATTTTCGTTTGGTTTTTTCGTATTTTGAAAAAAGGGATAGATTGTTCATATTATTGTGTATTATAAATAACTGTTGTTAGAATTTTCAAATCTTGAAAAAAGTGGTCTACAAATTTTTGAAACAGCTCTAACTTTATGAATTTTTATCAAAAATAGCTGCGTAACGAACTCGATCAGTCTTTCGAAAGTTGTCCGATATACAGACAATGACGACGATGAAATCCGCGAAAGTAATTTTTCACCTTGAAAGTAATACTATTTAATTATAGATAAGAATGTAAAAATTAATTAGTACCTGAACAGTGGTTACAAGGTCTCCCGGTAAATATTCGTTATTTCTCCCGATTAAAAAAAAAAAGGAAAATTAATTTCTTTGCGAAACCCTTAAGTTTTTCCGCATATATTATCTATTGCGGAAGTCGATAAACATCAGTAAAACTTTTTGCAAAAAATCGATTGACTTTGAATCATATAATAAGTAGGATAAGGAAATTTTTCTTTCTAATAATGGAAAATACATAGATGCGTACTACACAATAGATACACATTAGCAGTAAATGCACGCGCGCAAATCGCGCGTTCGTGTCTCTGGATTTCTATTTCCTAACATGAAATAATGCAAATTTAAAAATCCATTATTCCGACAAGTTTTTAAAACAAGGTTTTAAATGTTTTTGGAACAATAATTAATAATCTCGTACAGCAAGTGTCTGAAATTTAAAAAATATACTAACGATTTTGGAGAATTTAATTAGAAAAAGGAGTTGAATTGTATAATTTTAGATTAAAATTTTGAAAATAGGACAATGTCAAGACGTTAAAAATTAAATATTTCAAGATTAGAATACTGGAAATTGGATCATTTAAAATTCAGAGGAATGAAAATTGTATTATTTATAATTAAAAGCGTTGAAAATTAAATAATTAAAGACTGAAAACTTCTGAAGTTGAATAATTTTGCATTGAAAACGATAAAAATTGGACAATTTAATCATGAAAACTTAATTGAATCTTTCTAAGTCGAAGCTTCTGAAATTCTAATATTTTAAATTGCTATTAAACAATAAAATTATAATTTAACATTAAATATAATTTTTTTTTAAATTTCTAAAAGGAAAAAATGAATTGCATTATTCTAAACAAAAAACTTAAAAAATAGTCATTTAAAATGGGAAACATTTCTACTTCAAAAACTAAAACGAATGAGAACTTCATTTAAAACTGAAAAACAATTTAAGTTACAAAAAATAGTAATATTATAACTTTTTTATACTCAAACCTTTAAAAATTTCAATTATTTTAAATGAATTTAAATCATTTAAAAATTAATAGATTTACATAGCTAATTATAGTTTCTAAAATTCAACCAATTCAATTTTCACTGCAAAATTAAAACGTATGAAAGGAAAAATTAAGAATATAGTCTACATCGTGAAAATTCAGAACTTTAAAATTGTAACAATTTAAAATTGCCGAAATTATTAACTTACTGGTGCATCAATTTCAGTTAGATTAATTTTCATCTTTTTTTATTTTAAACTCATTTTTAAATTTCAAATCTCCCTTTAGAATTATTATTATACAGATTCTCGAATGAAATATTTTTCAATTTGAAATGATTTATTTCTTTAAATCTTCAACTAAAAATCGGACAATTTTAAGATTTTACATTGCAAATGAAAATAAAGAACACAAAAAAAAATATTGCTATAATATGACCTCATTTTATAAAATTGCTTTAGAATGGGACATTCAAAACTATAATTATAAATTAAAATTATAGACATTTTAAAAATGATAAATATATTATTAATAAGTATCATCTTATATGTATAGTAACAAGAGACATTTAAAACGATTGAATAGATTTTTTTACTAAAAGATGCGATTTGTGTCAAATGAAAAATCACGTCATTTCCACTGTTCAGAATTGCAGAATTTTAAATATTGCGAGAAATATTGTGAACCATTAAAGTTAAAGTATTATAAACACCCGGTAAAAGTTTCTCCCGGATTTCCCGGTTGGGCGGCCATCAAATGGTTGGACTTTCAATAACCAAATAATTGGATTTCCACGCAAAAAAAATTTTTTTACAAGAATGTTAAATTTCCAACGAATTTTAACGAAACAGTTGCATTTACAACCACATAATTGAACTTTCAATCAAAAGAGAGAAATTTTCAAGAAAAAAGTTAAAGTTCAAACAGGAAAGATGAATTTTCATCCAAAAAGGATAACTTTTTCACCATAAAAGATGAATTTTCAATTTATAAGGACGATTTTCGTCTGCAAAAAGACGATTGATTAACAAAACAGTTGAATTTATGGCTACAAAAGAAGACTTTTAAACAAAATATTTGAATTATCAGCCAAAAAGTCGGATTTTCAAATAAAAGAGATTAAAACTCAACCAAAATCCGTTGCATGTTTAACTGAATAGTTAAAAATTGAAGCGAAGAAGATACATTTTTTAGAGGAGAGTGGTATTATCAGCCTGATAAGTTGAATTTTCAGTCAAAAGAGACGAATTTAAAAAAAAAATACATTAATTTTAAACCAAGCGGTTGAATTATCATACCAAAAAAACTAATTGTCTAGAAGACAGTCAAATTTTCAAGAATAAAGTTAATTTTCAACCAAGAAACATGAATTTTCAACCGAAAAGATTAATTTTCTACCTTAAAACCCAATTACCTTTTAACAAAGCCATTAAATCTTCAACCAAGTAGTCGAATTTTTAACCAAAAAGAGGAAAGAGGAAGTTTCTTGAAAACAGCAGAAAAAGATAAATTCTTTCGTTTTCAAAATGTCCAAATGAAAATGTCCAACTTGAACAAATTAAAACTAGGAATAAGGATTAAAAAAATAAAAAATGGATCAATTTCAAACGCTAGGGATTAAAAATATTCTCAGAATACTGCTTTAATCAGAAATTCTTCAATTTCTAATGTTCTCAATTAAAATATAATCATATTTCTAGTTTTGAATTTGTATTTTAAAAATTTCGTTGCATTTTTTTTACAGTCGAAATAAGTAAAAAAAATCGCACGATTCGAGCCCTGGAATAAAGAGTCGAGAATATAAAATCAACTTACACTGATCATAGCACTAGCAGCAACTCGAAAAAGTGTGGCACGTTCGCTTAGGGCTTTTACTTTTGCCGAAAGTTCATGGGAAATAGGTTCCTGTGTCTCTAAATCACTTATGGCCCTCTGTAGGCCTGTCCCTCTTTTCGTCAATAATTCATTACATTTTTGTAAATGTTCCAAGCGTTCAGTCAAGTCTTTCAGGCTGGAAACTTGATCCACCTTCTGATTCGCGGTACCCTGATATTCTTCCTCTTCTTCTTCTAAAACAATCACTTGAAGTTTTTATTTTACCATTCACCTTAAGAAAATTTTTTAAAATAATTTTATATTTAAATCGATCATTTGAATCATAAAATATCAAGCTACAGGCTTAAGAACTAGGGGCCGTACTTAAATTACTTGACGGATTATAGGCCTTTTCTATAAAACAAAAACTCCCCCCCCCCCTGTCAGGTACCGTAACAAAATATTTCTACCTTCCCTGCTCTTACTGCACGTAATTTATGATACACAAAAGTAATAAGATATGGGACTTGAAATTAATGGAAATTTTTTAAATTAAACATAATTCATGCCAATTTTTCATTTTCCGTGACAATTGATATTCAAATACCAGCATTTTAATATTGTCATGCTTTTATGATAGGATCTCTTATAAACAGAACAAAACAATAATTCAGATAAAAATGTAAATATTCTTAATTTATTTTAGACAAAAAAATGTCTTTTCTAATAAAACAGATAGGTTTTTTTTAATAAAAAAGACAAATTTTCAAAATAAATTTAATTTTCATACAAGAAATAGTTCACGTTTACTTTCAACTCAAAAAAACGAATCCTTAACACAACAGTTGAAATTTCAACGAAAAAGGATGACTTTGATAAGTCTGTTGAATTATCAACCAAATAATTACATTTTTATCCAAGAAAGATGAAATTTCTACAAACAAAGATGAATTTTTAAATTATGAAGATAAATTTTCCACCAAATATTTGAATTTTCATCCGAAAAAAGATTTTAGTTTAACTTTTCAACAATAAAAAATGAATTTTAAATAAAAAGTAAATTTCCCACCAAATATTTGAATTTTCAAACAAACAGTTGCATCTTTATCCAAAAAATGCCATTTATACTAGAATAGATGAATTTAAAAATGAAAGACAAATTTCGACCCAAAAAAAAGTTGGAATTTCATGGAAAAGAAGATTAAGATGTTATTTTTACTGAAATATATGAATTTTTTATTTAAAAAGGCAAATTTGCAAGAACAAAAATAGTTGAATTTTCAACAAAAAAAGATTTCATTTTGTCTTTTCAACATCAAAATATAAGTTTTAAATCAAAAGTAAATTGTTCACCAAATAGTTATATTTTTATCAAAAAGAAGAGGCAATTTCTACTAGAATAGATGAATTTTTGAATTAGAAAGACAAATTTTCAAGAAAAATCGTCGAATTTTCATGAAAAATGAGAGTTGAGATTTTATTTTCACTAAAATATATACATTTTTAAATTAAAAAAGCAAATATTCAAAAAAACAGTTGATTTTTTATGGAAAAGGAGATTTAAGATTTTATTTTTGCTAAAATATATGAATTTTTTAATTATAAAGGCAAATTTGCAAAAAAAAATTGAATTTTCATGGAAAAGGAGATTGCAGTTTGACTTTTCAATATCAAAATATGAGTTTTAAATATAAAGTAAATTATTCACCAAATAGTTGAATTTTCATCCAAATAGTTGCATTTTTGTCAAAAAAAGAAGCAATTTCTACTAGAATAGGTGAATTTTTATATTAAAAAGACAAATTGTCCACAACAACAAAAATAGTTGATTTTTTATGGAAAAAGAGATTCAAGATTGTATTTTTACTAAAATATATGAATTTTTTAATTAAAGAGGCAAATTTGCAAAAAATAGTTGAATTTTCATGGAAAAGGAGATTTCAGTTTGACTTTTCAACATCAAATAATAAGTTTTAATTCAAAAGTAAATTATTCGCCAAATATTTAAATTTTTATCAAAAAGATGCAATTTCTACTAGAATAGATGCATTTTTTAAGTCAAAGACAAATTTTCAACAAAAAAAGTTGAATTTTCATGAAAAATGAGAGTTGAGATCTTATTTTGACTAAAATATATGAATTTTTTAAATAAAGAGGCAAATTTGCGAAAAAATATTTGAATTTTCATGGAAAAGGATATTTCAGTTTGACTTTTCAACATTAAAATATGAGTTTTAAATATACAGTAAATTGTTCACCAAATAGTTGAATTTTCAACCAAACAGTTGCATTTTTATTTTAAAAAATGCAATTTCTAGTAGAATAGATGAATTTTTGAATTAAAAAGACAAATTTTCCAAAAAAATATTTGATTTTTTATGGAAAAGGAGATTTTAATTGTACCTTTTTGAACAACAAAATATCTATTAAAAAAAAAACTCCATTTTTGACGAAATAATTGCATTTTTATCAAACTAGCTGAATTTTCATTGAAAAATTATGGTTTTTGAATAAGATTATTGAATTTTTATTCAAAAAGTTGCAATTTCTAATGAAATAGATAAATTTTCAAATAATACAAATTTTCAAAAAAATATTTGAATTTTCAACCAAAAAAGATTTTACTTGACTTTTCAACGCCAAAATATGAATTTTAATCAAAATTAAAATTTTCTACCAAAATCGATGAATTTTCATCACAAAAAGATAAATTTTCAATAAAACACTTAAAATTTGAATAAAAAAGGATGACTTTTTATTAAAATTGTAAAACCTTCAAACAAAAAATAGAAATGTATAAATAAAAAGATCATCTTCAAGAGGGAGCAGCTGCAAAAAAATAAATAAATACAAGGCCAATTAATTATCAACAAGAATATTATATTAGTGTTACCACAAAACTTAAGAAATATCAAGACAAGGAAAATTAATTACTAACAAGAATATTATAAAGCATTAATAAAAAACTTCATTTTGAAAATTACCTCATATTTCTCTGACCAATTTCTCATTTTTAACCTACAATCTTTTATAAACGGAATACAAACATTTGGAATTAAAATTGAAATATTTCAATCCCATCGGATTCTCTGACTTTTTCAAGATTTTTTCTAAATCCCTGACTTCTCCTTGGTCAATAAAATGACTTTGAATGAAAAATTAATTCCAATGAATGAAAAATTTATTCCAATGAATTAAAAATGAATTCCAGTAAATTTACCAATAGAGTTACTTGTTTTTAAATCGTTGTTGGCTAGGTTCGTTTTTCACTCACCACGTTATTTTTGGCGCGTAAAGTTAAATTCAGATTAAATTTGTATATAATTATTACGATTTATTTGTTTCATCTCCGAATTTTGGAAAAAAGTACCCTTTGAGCTGTTACATACTTTAAATATGGTCCCCAGATGATTTAAAAAAGGTTGGCACAAAAATACCTGATTCCATGGCTTGAATGGCTTTTGCTTTTGCCAATTCGAGAGCAGTGACCCATTGCTGTCGTTGGACTTCGGTGGCTGCTTTTATATGAAACGTTTGTGTAGCACCATTGCTCACGACGAACGTGCAAGCATCCACCGTGTGAATTAAGGCCCCATGTAAAGATATTGTGCCTCGACATGTGTGAGACATCTCGGCTGGATTTCTAAACAGAGAAAAACAAAACGCACATCCTTCTATGATATCGCTACAATGTCCTAAAACTTGGAATGGCATAGTGAGATTTAGATTCAAGTTTTTGGTCGATTATGTTGAGTATAGAATAGGACTGAATAAGCAAATACCTCACCCAGCACTAACTGAATCAGTAGACAAGTGTTAAAAAGATGAGTTTTTGATTAGCACGTAGAAAATAAGTGATAAATTAGTATGTACGTGTGCAAAGAACATTACTGCTAAGTTATCATCAGCTTTGTGTGTTAAAGCCCCCATTTTATAAAAGGCTCCAAGGCATCAATCACCGACTAAACATGCACAATTGTTTAAGTAACATGCATTCTAATTTATGAATTTAATTTTTTTTTTTTAACAAGAAAAATCTCCCTGGTTTGATTAAGTTGGAACATTTTAAAGCAACATCTCTCTTTTGTGTAGAAATTTTAAGGACAAACATTTATTATATCTGAATGAAATAAGAATTTATTTTGAAAAAAAGTCAATAACTAAATCACTGGATTCCACAAGAATAACTAAAATCTAAGCATTTTTAAGTTATTTATCTAATCTATAACATTTAGTATCAACTAGAAACTGGATGAGTGAAATGACTGTCATCTAATCTCTAATTCAAAGAATGCACTATATAAATTCATATATTTCCTGTAACGAATCGATTTCCTGTAGGGCATATTTTTCCATACAACGATAGTTAAAAACTCGCTCTAAAAATAGTTAAATAAGGTAAACAAGACTATAAATATTTTTGAGTGTTTGCGGTTGCGATTGCTGTAGAAGTGAATGGTGCTAAACTTGGAAAATGATTTTAGGTAGAATTTGATGCAGGCATTCATTAATAACAACAAGAATTCGAAACCTTGATCCTCTGTGCAATTGTAAACAATATCTCTAATATTACATTATGTAACTACATGACTGTAGTAGAAATGCAGGTGCAAAGTGGCTGATTGCATAACAGTTTTAAAAGTAATTGACACTCTGAATTACATGACGAATGCAGTTAAACAATGACGTAGGAAAAAACAAAACAAATTCAAACATGTTGGACAAAAATACAAGAAAAGAAGACAGAACGAGGCAGGATACAAAATCTTGAAGGCAGATGAATATACACAAACCAAGGAAAACGAGAAGGAGCAACTCGCCGGAGAAATTAATGACCGCATTAACATAGAATAGAATGGAGTGAAAGGATTACATTTTTTTGGACCAAACAAAAATCTAGAATTTCGCTTTTGTGTTAAGATTTTTTTTTTTCAAGGAGGGTCAGGATTTCGGCGGTTTAATTTTTGTTTACTTACTCGGAGGCCCTGCCAGCCCTCCGCTTGCGTCGCGTAGATATCTTTGGCCCCCCTGTCGGTTCAGCCCTAAACAATCCATAAAACAAATAGGCCCTTGTTCACTTTGCGTACAACTTTTTAAAACAATTTTTCTAATCATTTTGTATAATTTTGATTTTTAATCGTTTAATTTAGATTTGGGATGAATATGTGTTAGGCGAGTACCCAATAGTAAAAGAAAGAAAAAGAAAGTACATAATTTAGAAGAGAAGTGGGAAAGGAAACGTATAATATATACTGAGTAAAAAATATATTCGAAAATAAAATGTAGTTTTAGATTTTTTGATTGTTTAGTATGTAACAGTCTGTTTTTTGTGCAGTATTGTTTTGATTTTGTACTAATGGAACTTGAAAAATCGATACATTTTTTGGGAACTCTGGCCTTCAAGAATCTGAAAATAGTACATTTATTAGACGTGCACATTAATAAAATGACATCGTTAATGGAATCATGAAATACTTTTGAGGATGAGTCGAAAAACTCTTATACCTATATGTCATAATTGTGATAAGTGCATGAAAAAAATGAATGTCAGCTTGTTTTGTGAAAAACATTCATGTGTTAAGTATGCACTATTTTTAATACCACTTTTTATATTCATCATTAAAGACAGTCACAAAAAGATTATTAATTGGTTTGCCTTTTGCAATTAACATTTAGTAACAAAAGTAAATGATCTAATTACAATACAAAATATTCAAGAGAAAAAATTGCACGTAATATTTTGTATACATCAGGGATCACAGCGCAAAAGGATCTCAAAAAATATTTTTAAGTACTGTTAGATGATTAATTCACTATTTATGAAATTAAAGAATTTATTTCAAATGATTGGATATACTTAAATCGTTGTAAATTCATTCGTAACGATGTACGAAAGGCCGACAAAAAATAAAATTGTTTAAATAAATAATTTTTGTATGTTTAAAATCGTCCTTATAAGCAAGAATGCGTTTTCTGTTTAAATAATTACTATTATATAATTAAATTGTGATACGCCTAATATGATTTATCTTTAAAGCTTGATTTAAATCCTAAATAGTTTTTATTCGGCAAACTAAACATTTAAATTTTTTTGATTGGTTAGATTTAAAGATGAAATTTTAGACTTAAGTCGCATTACTTTAAATTTTTTAAATTAGAATATTTAACTTTACCGTTGATGAACTGAAATATTCCATTATTCACCGATTTAACTTTGTGATTTTCAATTAAAAAGAGTTCACCTTCTAATATTTCCTTTAAATATTTCTATATACTTTTTAACTATTCCATTCTTACACTGGATAACAACTTCTACTTTCGGATTTCACACTTTCAATAGTTTTAAAATGTTTCAGCTTCAAGTTTTTTTTATACGTGTTTATTTTTACTGGACTAAAGTTTTCAGCACTTGAAACTTGTTTCACTCATATAGTTGGAATATATTTTTAAATACTTTAATATTATACAGATGAATTTCAATATATTCATAAACGTACCTAGAGCTATATTACTAGCTCAATAGTATATATGGGTGTAAAAAAAAAATTGTTTGAATGATACAAATTAATTAAAAATAATTTTATAAATTTAAAAAAGTTTAATTAACTATAATAAATAAATATGTCTTGACAACAGACTTTACATGTCAAAATAATCAAAAAACAGGGAAAATAAGTACATTTTTAACGACAATATGGGGATAAATTGCTTTAAATAAAATTAATATATTAAGTCCAATGTTCAAAACTTTAATTTTCTAACAAAGACCAATTTTCATAGAAATACATACATTTTCAACTAAAAGAAATTAAACATAAAACGTAATAGTTCAATTTTTAGTTGATAAATTAATTTTTTTTAAATTAAGTTTTAACCGAAGAGAGAAATTTTCCAATAAAATTTCATTTTTAAGCAAAAAGTTAAATTTTCTAGCAAAATAGTTATATTTTCAACGCAAAAAGATGAATTTACAACAAAAAATGATGATTTTTTAACAAAATTTTTGAATTTTAAACCAAATAATGAAATTTGAAACGAAAAAAGATGAATTTTAAATCAAAAATATAATAGTAGATTTTTTAAATTTCAAATGTGTGAACTTTCAAACAAAAATAGTTGCATTTTCTCTTTGGGTTCTATTAATTCAGTTCTCATACGATAACGAATAGTAGTTTTAATACACATTGAAGTTCATTTTTAATACTTTAAAAAGAATGCTAGAAAATTGGAAATTTTACATAAAAAATGAATATGAAGTTAATTTTTCACTGCGCACTTTGTGATTTTAGACTTCACACTTTTAAATACAGATTAATGATCTTTTCCAGGGTAAGAAATAATTAAGTTTTTCCGGGTCTCTCTTTTTTATATGAAATACTAGTTTGTTATACACGTATGAAATTAGCCATTTCATTTTTATTGGCTGAAAATTTTTAACGAAAGGAAAACCATAAATAAACAAATTCTTAATTTTTTGCGAGCATAAGCCGTCTTTGTAAATTCTTTCGGAATAATGTAAAACATTTGAAAATTTTTAGAATCCTTGAAATCTTTGAGAAATTTTTATCAGGTCTTGAAAAATGTTTGTAAAATCTTTAAAATCTTTGAAATATATGTAAAATATTTCTTTACTATTTGTTTATGAAAACTTTCGAAATCTTCTCAAATTTGTTGAAACCTATTGAAATCGTTTAAAAGTTTTGAAATCTGGTGTAATATAATAAAAAACTCTAAATCTACTGTACCTTTTCAAATATTTGAAATTCATTGAATCTTTTGAAATCCTTATGAATTCTTTGAAATATTTGTGAAATATTTTGCATTCATTTGAAATCACTGGATTATTTGAAATATTTGTGACATCTTCTAAAAAATTTTGAATTTGATTAAAATGTTTGAAATGTTTTTAAATCTGCTGTACTGCACCCGTTTGTAAATAATTTTCTGAAACCTGTGAAATTCTTGTAAAACATTCAAAAAAATGTGTATATTGTTTGAAATCTTTGACATATTTTGCAATCTGGTTTATTATAATCATATTATAATCTTATTAAAATCTTTAAAATCCTGGAAACCTTTTTAAAGTTTAAAAATCTTGGTGAAATATTCGAAATATTTCTTTTTAACGCCTTTTTCAAATCTTCGTGAAAAGTTCGAAATCTTTTTAATTTGGTGTACAAGCCCTTTTCCAATCTTTGAATTCTTTATGAAATGTTCAACATTTTTGTAACATCTTTTAAATATAGTGTACACGCCTACTTTGAATCATTGAAATCCTTGAAATATTTGTGAAATATTTCTTAAATCTTGGTTTGATAAATTTTTAGTATTCATTGAAATCAATAAAATATTTGAAATCTTTGTGAAATAATTACAAGAAAATTTGAAATCGTTTTAAATCTTTCAATTGCTAAAAATGTTGAAAGTTTTAAACTCGTTGTAAAAAGTTCCGACTTTGTAAAATCTTTGAAACCTGGTGTGCAGGCCTTTTCGAAGTCTCTGAAATCTGTGAAATATTTTTGAACTCCTGAAAATCCTTTTAAATATTTTAAAATCTTTGAAATATTTTTTTGACTTTTAAAATCAGGTGTGCACTCAAAAATCCGTTGTATGTCCACGGCTCATTTAAATTCTAAATCTGTATTAACATCGATATTTTCAACTAATAAATTTTATAATCTGTAGTTGAATATTACAAAAAAAATCTATACTTTACCATTGTATATTAGCGGAGAAGAAATTAAAAACGTATAGAATTATTCATAATATTAAAGTATGTTCATTGCAATCTATAAAATAATTTGTACAGTCTACAAAAAGAGCATTGAAACAAACAAACAAATAATTCAAATACAAGGGTTTCGTGAAAAATTCAAGATTCCCGGTTTTCATGTTTAAAAAAAATAAAGATCACTGGACACCCTGAATACTTCAAGAGAAATGGGAAAAAGTAAAAAATTTTCGAGAATAGGTGAAAAAGGAAAATTTAACAACAATGGGGAAATAGGGGAAGAACTGTGATTCCTGACATATTATTGCAAAAAAACGTTTTGTTTAAACTGTAATACATATGAGCTGTATCCATACATAAGAACTCCAAAGCCTCTTATTTGCATAATGTCTTTGTTTTTATGCAAATCTTCAATGATAGTAAATAAAATTTCTACAGAAAAGAAATGTTTCTTTTTTGATTAAAATAAGTAAATTCTAAACCTTTCTCGAATATTTAATCGTTTAAAGTTTCAACATCTGTCAAACGTATATCATTCAGGGTTAATTATAGACATGAAAATGCAAAACATAGCTGCTGGGAAAATAGATTCTTCTCTACAATTTTCACAAAATACTTAGCATTTACGTAAGAAGTAATAGAGGATAATTAATTTTTGTTTAAAAGTAATTACTGCCAAATCAGATTTCAAACATCGTTTAGAATTTCTCTCATTAGGAAAAGATTTTTAATATGACAATAATGACCTTTTTCATTTACAAAATTCTAGATGATGTATTGTTGAATATAAAAAAAATGGTTGAATGTAAACATTCTATTAATAATTGTGTCCCATACACTGTTTTGAATAATAGCACTTGTATAGTCTGTGACCCACTTCCGCGAAACTACGTTTCCTCTAATATGCACAATCCTCTCGGACAAAAACAAATTTTATCAGTATATGCGAAGGGCCTTTATTACAGAAAATGATAAATATAAATCGTCAACAATTGTTTTACAAACTGTCAATACAAAATTGTTGCTGCCAAGGGCAGCTGATTTCAAGTGTTTCAAACGGTTTCAAGACAAAAGTGCATGTATTTTATTCGTATAAAAAATACAAAGACGCTGCAAATGAAATCTGTTTTAGTAACCAAATTAATGAATTTTGAGCGAAAAATGTAGGCAATTTGTGCCAATCCTTCGCCTCCAAACGTGGAGCGGGATTATTTCGTACGTTAAAAGGATTTAAACAGGGTAAAGACTGTAGAAAGACAGAATCGCTAAACAACTTTGAATTAGCCAAGAAAGTAGCTAATATAAATTCGAAATAGAGGGCTGCGATTAAAAGTGTTAGTTTTTACGTCGAAACTTCGAAAATATATCATGTCATAAAATACCTGTAGTATGACAGAAGGCCATTTGACAGGACAAACCATCTGCGCTGATAACCTTTCAGATAGTTGGTCCATTTGAAAAGCCAATCCTTCATCTCGCCCGAGCCGTGTTGGATTTTCGCGTCACCCATCATAAACTTGCACGACGCAGCACTATTTTTTTATTATGAATTAAAACACCGTGGAGTACACGTTCACATCATCCGTATTGCACAGCCACCATTTTGCAATTCCCGCAATCCACGGATCGTGTACGTGGCAAGACCGGCAACGGCGAAATCTTCTTCTGCTACTTCTTGTTGCTTAGTGGCAGCACTTTCGCACAGCGGTAAAATTTGAAACTTAATTTACTTAAAATCTTACACAATGCAATGTGTTAATTATTATTAGGTAACAATAGCAATTTAACGAATTTATGTGAAAGAAGATGGGGGGGGGGGCTCCCTTTATGATTCAAAAGAACTTTTCAAATTGAATATAACAAGACGATAAATTCAACTTTATTGATATTTTTCAATTATAGTGTATACTTCCATAAAAAAACTTGAAAGCACATGTTAATTAGGGCCGTACATAAGTTGTGTAGTCTTTTGGGTCGTGGTGGGGGGGGGGGATTCTTCTATACGGTCTTATATGGAGTACATTTTTGGTTAAAAATTAATCTTTTTACATTAAAAATTCGTTGGATGTTGAATTATTTTATTAAAAATTCATTTTTTTTGGTTGAAGATTCATAAATTTAGTTAAAAATTTAACTGTATGGTTGAAAATTAATTTTTTTGGTAAAAATTCAAGTGCTTGGTAGAAAATTCGCATTTTTGGCTTGAAAACTCAACAATTTTATAGAAAATTCAACTGGTTTGTCGAAAATTTGTCCTTTTGACTTAAAAATTCAACAACTTGATAAAAAATTCAACTATTCGGTAGAAAATTCAACTTATTGTAGAGAATTCGCTTAACTAAATAAACAATTATTTGTTTTTTTTTTCAATGAAAATTTAACTATTCCATTTTTGGTTTAAGAGTGATCTTTTTTTAACTAAAAATGCAACTACTTGGTTGAAAAGTCGTCTCTTTTCGTAGAAAATTAATGTTATTGTTTGCAAATTCAATTACTAAGTTACAATCGTATGTATTTTGTTGAAAATTCGTCTTTTTTTGGAAAGGAATTCATTTTTTTGGCTAAAAATGCAACTGTCTGGTTTAAAATTAATCTGCTTTAGTGGAGGATTTACGTCCTTTGTTGAAAATTCCTCTTTTTTAGTTAAATTCAGTTTTTTTTTAAATAAAAAATTAATATCTTTTTTGTTGAAATATCAATTATTATATTTGTTGCAGAAAATTCGTCTTTTCAAATCGAAAATTCAAATATACTTTAAATAAAAACGTTAAAATATTGAAGACTTCAATTAAAATGCTACAGAACTAAAATACCATTTTATATTTTATATTTGTACGTTATTTTTTGGCAAATGCTATGTTTCAGCGTGCTGTAGCGCATCCACAGACACACACACACACGTCCCAACGTGCGTATTTATATGCGGATTACTTGGCCTAATCCCAGTTACAACAGTGGAATACAGTTTTTGGTGAATTTTCTACCCCCCCCCCCCCCTCCATTGTCACATCTTGACAATAAGAGCAGATAAGAATCTGTGACATTGTCACAGACTGTCATAATTCAGCCCCCCCCCCCCCAACTGTGAAATACTTTATGGAAGCTCCCTATGCTTAAAAGTGGATTACTTAAGATTAATTGCCCATATTTGTGATTACTGTGTATTACAAATGTACAAAAGTGGATTACCTATGGTTAAAAGTGGATTATCTAGCATTGCAAGTAAATTGCCTAAGATTACAAGTGTACTGCCTAAAATGACACGCCCATTAACTGGATTACTATATGTATGGCAATTGGATTACCCAGGATTACAAGTGGATTACCTATGGTTATAAGACTTATAAGGGGATTATCCAGTATTGCAAGTGAATTGCCTGCGATTACAATAAGTGGCCTAAAGATTATTCGGAATTATTGGATCATTGTGCATTACAATGGGATTACCGCAGATTTACAAATGGATTACTCATGTGTATTTCACTTTTGAATATTGCGTATTAAGATAGGATTACTGCAAATTAAATGTTGATTAATGCATACTAAAAGTGGATCACATAGAATTATAAGTGCATTTCTGCATATTACACACTGATTATCCAGAATGACAAGTGGATTGCATATAGGATTATAAGTATATTAACCGGATTACTTATAGATTATACGAAAGTGTATTTGTTGCAATACAGCGAATTACAAGTGCTTAGCCCAGGAGTACAAGTGGATCCCCGGGGATTGTAAATTAATTACCTAGGGATTAAGAGTGGATTACCTATGGGCATAGATGGATTATCTAGAATTATAAGTGAATTTCATAGAAGTACAGGTTAACTACCTAAGATTACACGAGATAACATGTATTCTTCAGGATTACGAGCGCATTATCGAGGATTATAAGTAGATTACATAGGATTACAACTGGATTACATATAATAACAAATGGATTTCATAGGATTACAGATGGATTACCTAGGGTTAAAAGTGGATTATTTAGGATTACAAGAGAATTACCTAGGATTAAAAGTGGATTACTGTATATTACAAGTGCAACGGCTATAATTATATATGTGGATTATAAGTGTATTACTCAGATAACACGTACATTACTCGGCATTACAATTCCCTCAGATTACAAATGAATTAGTTGGATGAAACCGGATTTCCTAGGAATGCAAGTAGACTACCTAGGATTACACTCGAATTAATTGGATTAATCTAGTTTACAATTCAATTATCGCGAATAACAAGTGAAAAGTGGATAAGCTGTAATCATAAGTGTATTAATTGTATTAACTCCGATTACAAGTATATTACCACGGCTTACAAGTGCATTACATTGGATTACAAGTGGATTAATTGGATTAACTAGGATGACAAGTGGATTAAGTCGATTTCCGTGGATTATAAGTGAATTACAGCTGATAACAAGTGTACTAACAGGATTACAGGTGGACTAACTAGGATTGCACGCCAATTAATTAGATTACTGCGTATTACAAATGGATTACTGCACATTAAAAATGAATTATCTAGGATTAAAACTGGATTACCTAGGATCATGAGATGATTACAATTGTAATTATCAGATTACCGCGAATTATAAGTGGATTACAAATGGATTGCATAGGGTCAAAAGTAGATTATCCAGGATCACAATAGAATTATCTTGGATTACAAGTGGACTACTTAATATTAGTGCGGATTAATGGGATTACTGTGTATTACAATTGGATTAGAAGTGTACTATCCAGATAACAAATACATTAGTCGGCATTGCAATTACCGAGAATTACAAATGGATTAGTTGGATAAAACAGGATTACCTAGGATTGCAAGTAGACTACCTAGAACTGCTCTCGAATTAATTGCATTAATCCAGTTTAGTGTAATAATTATATAGGGTCATCATATGGGTTTTCGTGAGAAATGTTTCAGACAAAAGTTTCAGGGTTTTGGACGAGGATCTGAATGGTGGCCTTGAATCTGATCTTGGCGTTGACCTTCAAGGTTATTTCAAGGTCAACTGTTATTTTTCAAATGAAACCCCCTATTTTTGACACCTCTAATCGAAAGAACGCAAAATTTTACGTTTATATATGCATCAAGGTCATGTAACCCGATGACCTTCGAGGTCATTCCAGGGTTGTATAATAGATTGGCACATTGACAAGCTGTGCATGGACAGCGATTTGAACATTTGCTGTAAAGCGGTCACATACGGTCTTTTTTTGTGATGTGACCTACTATAAATCTCGCCTTAGCTGGCCGGATCCACGCACGAACTTTTGTTTGTGGTCTGATGAGACCATCTCGCCTTAGCTGTCCGGATCCACATACGACCTTTTTTTTGTGGATTGACAAGAGCCTCAACGGAGTTCGCCTCTGCTGGCCGCATCTACATAGGGTTTTTTTTGGTGGACTGATGAGACCTACGATTGATCTCGCCTTAGTCGACTGGATCTGGATACAATGCTTAAATATTTTTTTTAAACGCATATTTTCGCTGGTCATCGGCTCACATGACCTTGACGCATATATAAACGTAAAATTTTGCGTTCTTTCGATCGGCGGTCTCAAAAATAGGGGTTTCCATTTGAAAAATAAAAGTTGACCTTGAAATAACCTTGAAGGTCAACGCCAAGGTCAGCTTCAAGGTCACCATCGAGATCCTCGTCCAAAATCTGAAACTTTTGTGTGAAACATTTCTCATGTGTATTACTTCGGATTACAAATGGATTAATGGGATTAAAACAGACTATAAGCGGATCGCCGTGAATAACTAGTATATATGTTTCCGGTTTAAAATTATATTGCCGAGGATAAAAATTCGTTTATCTAGGATTAGAATTAAATCGTAAGTGTATTTATTCGAATTAAAAATGTATTACTCAAAATTACAAGTAGGTTATTTTGTATTACAAGTAGAGTACCTGGGATTACAAGTGGATTAACTTGATAACGCAGGATGACAAGTAGATTAGTCGGATTGCTTCGCATTTTAAATGAATTACAGGGGATAAATGTGGATTAAAAGGATTACCAGCGGATTATTGGATGACTCCAGACGACAAGTTAATTAACTGGGATTACACGTAGATAACCAGGGATTACAAGTGGTTCATATAGTATTATAAGTGGATTATATAGTAGTAAAAGTGGATTATATAGTAATATAAGTGGATTACCATTGATTACTTGGAACGATTCGGATTACAAGTAGATTGCCTGAAATTACCAATCGATTACTTTAGATTAGCTGAGGTTACAAGTAAATTTCCGTGGATCACAATTGGGTTATCTAGGATTTCACTCAATTAACTAGATGATTCTGATTTATTTACCCTCGGTTATAACTCATTGCATTTTTCTTCGATGACATTTCAATTAACTGATTAATATATAAACATCAAATAAAGCTAAAATGGCAATACATAATTCTATATTTGTACCGACTGTACTATACGGTAGCGAGACATGGACTTATCAAGAAAAAGATAAGAGTAAA
>NC_046659.1:122620658-122625507 GCF_010883055.1 Belonocnema kinseyi | reverse complement strand
AAAAATCTCTATCCCATCCACACACTACTCCTTTCCCCTGCCGAGTGAGTCACGCCTACCCCGAAAGGGAAATGGCTTAATGGTGTAATAATAATAACTAACCTGTTCTAGAACCGGTTACAGATTGTTCTGTAACTTTTACAAAGCTGTTCAACAATATCAAATTTCAAAATCTAAAAACTTTAAATTTGAAATTCCTATAAACCTAGAAGCGTGCAATCGGCGTATGTACTTTATTAAAAGTCTGCAAAATTTAAATTGTACCGATTAGAGAAATATTGAAATTAAATGAAGTAAATTTAGGCGACCTTAACATAAATTTCCTCATAGAGACTAATTTAACTATGAGGACGTTTGTCGAGTTGCTATATAATGTTGCCCGTATTGTGCTTATTTGTAACTGATAATATCTTCGAATATATTTTTAAAATTAATATATTATTTGCAACATTAACAGAATTTACTTATTTTATTTATGTACAAAGTGATTTGCCTTGCTCTAACTAATAAAAACGAATCCAGAATAATGTCTAACTCTTTAAAGTGAATAATGATCAAAATATCGAAAAAGCGAATTTTAAGTCACCCATGAAAATAAATTAAATTTTTTATTCTTACGGGAATGAGGAAACAATAAATCATTGAGGAAATTCCATTCAACTTGTGGTTTTTCTTCTGACGAATTCAATTGCAGAATTAAAGATTCTGAAAAGGAAGAGGAAAATAAAGATAAATCCTCAGATTAAAATCATAATTTGAAAATGAAAAACGGCTTCTCTAAAATTATTTTTCAATATCCACTAAACAGATTATCGTTCGTTTTTGCAATAAATTATTGAATGTACATAATTGTTTTAAGAAATATGAGAAGATATTTGACCTTGAAGTACTGAACAATACCATTCTTGTCTAACAGATTTAACAGTACAATTATATGTGATTTAAAATTAACATAATAGAAAGCGGTTTTAAATTAAAATGTATAAAAGCCTGTAAATATACTCTTGAAACATGATTTAAATATTTAAAAATAGCTTATTATGATTAAGATTTAAAAAAAATTAATAATTGCACATTTTTTCCGTTCACACATTGATACAGTTATCACGATGAAATAATTCATAGTCTATAAGTTTTTAAAGACAAATAAAAACATTTCTCTTTTTTCATAAAGTTATTACAATGCGAAAAAATTAACGGAAAGATGGATTTAATCATTAGGCGCGACTGATAATTTCCAAAAAATAAAATTCCCAACGCTATAAAATGTCCGAACAGTATATAATATTACCGAATTGGAAAATTCCCGAATAATAAAATTCCCGACCGTTTGAAATATTAGAGATTTTCAAAAATTCCTCAATAATAAAATTCTCAAATTATAAAATGTCCAAACTGAAAAATTCCTGAATTTACACAATTATAAAAATTTTATAAGTATTATTTATTTATTATTAAAAATACAATAATCAAAATTGTGAATAAAAACAAAATATGTTTAATATTCAAAGTTTCTAAAATTATTGTTTGAATTAAAAGTAACAATTACTGAAAAAAATATATTTTTGGATGCAATTTTTTTCAATTATTATTAATTTTAATTCAGAAAATAATGTTGGAAACGTCAAACATTAAAAATAATTTTTTTATAAAAATGTTTGATTTTTTGTATTTTTAATAAATAAATCATTTTTATTAAAAATATGTTAATGGCTTAAATTCGAGAATTTTATAACTCGGGAATGTTCTACTTAGGACAGTTTATTATTCGGAAATTTTCAAATTCAGTAATATCATAAACTGTCGGGAATTTAATTATTCTGAAATTTTATTAGTCGGAAATCATTAATGTATTTAATGCATTTAATGTAGCGTAACAAAGCAAAAAAGAATTTACAGCGACTAATGAAATTATGCAATTAAATTCAGGGTTGAGCTCAAACATCTGATTCATACGTACATATTAGAAACTATAATCGTATATGGTAATAAGAAAATAAATAATAATTAAAATTAATGAAAATTCATCAGCTGAAAATTTATAGCATAATGATTCTACGAAGACTTTTAAGAGTTTAAATATTTCAAACTGTGAACAGAATCGATGATGTGATTTATTATTCTGGTTTGGAAGCGTGTAAGGTTCATGTCAATCAATTTTAAATATTGTTAATGTGAGCGTGCATAATGACTTGGGAATGTATTTTATTGGATTTAAATGAAACAGAACACAATTGGGCGGTCGAAATTTATAACTGCAAAAATTTAATTATCTTTTTTTGGCGATCGACCCCCACCACTTGATTTTTTCGTATTCTGCAAAAAGAAATTCTCTATTTTTTCAAATCAATCAACATTAATTTTGACCCCCCCTCCAATCTCCTTGTATAGTTTTCGGAAAATGTCCCAAAAAAGCAAAATAGTATTTTCATGTCCAATTTATGCTAATCACGGTATTTTTAAAAATTTTTGATGAATTAATTAATTTTTTAGATTTTAATTTTCTATTTGATAAGTGACATCTTTCAAAACATTTTTTAAACAATTTTTATTTGTTTGAACATTTTTTGCCCTATATATCGTGAAAAATTATTATTTTCTGAAAGAAATGGCATAATTAAAGAATCTTGAGAATAATATATTTATGATTTGTGTTAAAGACAGTATAAAATTATTTAAACAAGTTTCATTTGTTTAAAAAATGTTTTTCCCCTGTAAATCTTTCAAAGTTACTATTTTATGGAATTAGCAGAGTAGTCAATGAATTTTAAGGTCGATATTTATTTTTAAGACAGTTTTGAGATTCTTTAAACAATTAATAATCATCCACTTGCGTCTTTTCACAGAAAAAGTGGAGAAAATTCTTGTTTTCTCTAAATCTCTTACACTATGTCGGTTATTATTCCTTATTTTCTTATTCAGAACGTAGATCCTAATTGTTTAAACAATATTAATTTTTTTAAATTAGAATTTTTTCCATCTTTCCTCATTTCCTCTCCTTGGAAAAGAGTACAACGGACGAACACCCGACCAAAAGAATAAGGTTTTTTCCCAGCCTACGGAAGTCTAAAAAGATGACATTTCTACAAAATTAAATTAATTTTCAAAACGAAAAGATGAACTTTCAACAGAATAGTATAATATTTAATACAGTTGAATTTCTAAACAAAACGGTGAAATTTGTACAAAAAAAAAATAATTTTCTAGCTAATAGGATGAATGTTCAAGAAAATATGTAGCTAAATTTTTAATCAAACAAAATTTTTGTCAAAGTAAAAAGAAAAATGTCAATGAAATTGTTGAATTTTTAATCCAAAAAGACAATTTTTTCACGAAACAGTTGCTTTTAACAAAAAAAGTTCATTGTCAATCGAAACACATTAATTTTTATTCAAAGAGTTTCATTTCTGAACAAAAGAGATGAATTTTAATATCAAAAACACGAGTTTTTAACAAAATCGTTAAATTTAAAATAAAAACAAAATTTGTTAGTCACGAAAGAAGAAAGATGTCAATGAAATTGTTGAATTTTTAAGCCAAAAAGACGTATCAACCAAACAGTTAAAACTTTTAACGAAAAAAGTTCATTTTCAATCGAAACAGATTAATGTGTTAATCCAGACAATTGCACTTTTTTCAAAAAAGATAAAATTTCTCCAAAAAGAAATGAATTTTCAAACCAAATGACGAATCTTCAACAAAACAGTTAGATTTTCTATCAGAAAAAATTTTTGTAGTCAAGCAAGAAGAAAAATTTCAATCAACTTCTTGAATTTCCAACCAAAAAATACGAATTTTCAATAAAATAGTTAATTATTTAATCAATCATAAATCTTTAGTCAAGAAAAAAAATGTGAGTCCAATTTTTTAAATTTTCAATAAAAAAGACCAATTTTTAACAAAAGAGTAGATTTTAAAACAAACAAAAATTCGTTAGTCAAGAAAGAAGAAAGGTGCCAATGAAATTGTTGAATTTTGAATCCAAAAAGATGTTCTAACAAAACACTTTAACTGTTTTAAGAAAAGTTCATTTTCAATCGAAATAGTAAACTGCACCTGGTTGGTAAACCAGCCAGGTGCATTTCTAACAAAAAAGATGAAATTTCTGCAAAAAGAAATTAATTTTTAAACCAAAAGACGAAACTACAAAATAGTTCAATTTTGAATCAAACAACATTTTTTAGTCAAGCGGGAAGAAAAATGCTAATCAAATTCTTAAATTTTGAAACCAAAAAGGCGAATTCTCAACAAAACAGTTCAAATTTCCACACAAAAGTTAATTTTTAATAATAAAATAATAACTTTTATCCAGGCAGTTGCAATTTTAACCAAAAATAATGAAATTTCTAGAAAAGTAAATGAATTTTCAATCCAAAAAGACTGAGGTCAACAAAATAGTTAATTTTCAAACAAAATTTTGTAGTCAAGAAAAAAAAAGGTGAAATTTCTACAAAAAAAATGAATTTTGAAACCAAATGACGAATCTTCAACAGAATAATTAAATTTTGAATAAAATAAAATTTCTAGTCAAGAAGGAAGAAAAATTTCAATCAAATTGTTAAATTTTGAAGCCAAAAAGCTGAATTTTCAACAAAACTGTTGAATTTTCAATTGAAACAGATTCATTTTTATCTAGACAGTTGCAATTCTAACCATAAAAATGTAATTTCTAGAAAAGTAAATAAACTTTCAAACCAAAAAGACTAACGTTCAACAAAATAGTTAAATTTTTAATCAAACAAAATTTTGTAATGAAGAAAGAAGATAAATGCCAATGAAATTGTTGAATTTTTAAATCAAAAAGACGAATTTTCCACAAAACAATTTTATATTAAATTTAAGATATCTT
>NC_046659.1:122596614-122620648 GCF_010883055.1 Belonocnema kinseyi | reverse complement strand
CCCCCAATGTAAGACAGCATACAACAATCCTTTGGACCCCCCTCCCCGCAAGGACTTTAAGGTAATTTATGCACGGCCTAAAAATTATTCGTAATCAGGGGACTTTTTTTAGATTTTAAAGAAAATAAGGTATCTCGGGGACCTCTTAGTGCATATAGAAATGTTGTGGCGACTGGACTATCCAACACTTTCTAACAGTAAATTTTGAATATAGTAAAAAATCAAAGATCGGCGGCAGAGTATAGCGAAAGATATAAAACCAGTATAATTTTTCTCTAGGACAACTTTCTGTGAATGCATAATGCGCCTTCAATGCATATGTGTGTGAACCTGTATATACACACATTCTAAAGTCAAGCCAGTTATTACTATTGTTATGATTCGGTATGGGTACCTGAGTACACCGTATGTCTCACAATCAGAGCCACCAGTAGTAGTCTTCTACTGACTACTCCACACTCCATGCGTAACGTGCTCTTCATGTGTTCTCTAAAAAATACAAAGTAGATTAGTTTGAAAAAAATTTGAAACCAAATTTAGACCTTTTAATTTTTCGTCTAATTGGAAAAATTAAGACTCTACAAATTGTGTTTTTTGTAATTATTATTCATAAAATGTGTTATAAACAAATGCAGAATAACCAGAGTGCAAGAAAGTTCAAAAGGTGATAGATCCTCCAGTGAAAATGTTGTAGATCATGAGGGATTGTGAAAAAGTGATCTTGAATTTAGGAATTAGAAATATTTTTTTTCGTCAAGAGTGGATCAGTTGCATCACGTCTCAACATCCTCGAAGAAGTCATTAACTCATTATATCAAACGGAAGAAGGCTAAAAATGCCGAGATAGTAGAGCCGGATTATGTGCGGTGCTTTTGAAAGTCTTTTACAGCAAGCTAATAAAACCATTATTGGCAATGCTAATAAAGATAAGAACTAATAGGGAGAACAGAAAGAGAAAAAGGTTCCTGAAGACGTTGAATCTCATTCTCATAAAGAATTGTTGCTATATCAAAATTCTATAAGAGCTTTGATAAAAAGCCTAAATAAGAGAGATGATGACCAATAATAACTTAGAGCTGAGAAAGGTGAACTCCAGTTTTCTCAATGATGATAAAATTGCATCAGAGCAGGAAGATGCCAGGATGAATTTGAATTTGAGGGAGGATCTCCCAGGTAAATTGAGCAAGTCGACACAAATAGATGTTTCCCAATTGGCTTGGAAGACACCCTATGGCCAGAGATCAAGACCATTATCAACGGGTCAGTTGTCAAGACAGAATCAATTCGGTGACTCGAATTATGCGGGTTATAATGCAAGATATGGAATTTCTTCAGCTCAAAGTGAAGTGATACTTTCGCAGCGGAGTAGGAATCAAAATAAATATGTTGCTATCGATATGATGAGACTGATGCCGGGTTCACAATCAGGACATTTTTTGGCTAATAATTCTGGTTGCATGTGTTGTTGTGCTTGCAATGGTCCACAAAAACCTACTGGATTTAGTGCAGATACTATGGAGGAACAAGATGGACCGGAAGGACTCTCTTGGAGAAGACTTCACATGAGCAGAGCTAAACTCAAAGCCACTGCGACTACTTCTGAACTTCTGAGTGGTTTCGCAATGGTGAGATACTCACTGGAAACATATAAATTTGTTTAGTAGGTACTGCTATTTTATTAGTTGGGACGACCACTTTCTCAGTTGCTGATACTAATTCAATAGTCATTGCAACCAATGGCAATTGTGCCAACTAAGAAAATAACACTACCATATCTTACTAACTAAATAGTTGGCCCAACTAACCATTTTTTTCAGTTTTAGAAAACAAAATTCTTCAATTTACACTTTCAAGAAGATGAGTTAAAATTTTTCCTCAATACTGAGTTTTTTATTGAATGTATAAAGTCGTTTTTTATTGTAGTAAAATGAATTGTGTGAAAAGTAAACTGATAAGAGACAGGAAAAAAATGAAGGTTATTAAATATTATGATTATTTTAGCATTAAAAAACCTCGTAAAAGTAGAAATCTAATTCGAAACATTTAGGAAAAATTAGAAAAGTAAACGAGTTACAAAAATATTGAAGATGTATAATCTTCATGTTAATCTATGTTTATCCTCAATGATTCATACCTTTATCCACTATTTATTTTATGATTCGAAGATGTTTTCCAACATTAATCAATGATTCAAGCGCATCGCGCAAAAAGTCAAGTTTTTAAATTAATTATATAGCACGGAATTTCCAATTTCTTAAACATTTTAGAGATACTCAGTTGAGAATTAGTAATAAATTCTAAATTAAAAACGGTTAAATTTGCTTTTCTTTCAGAACTTTTCTAAATTTGATAAACCTGAATTAAAATCAAATGAACAGTCTTAACACACCATTAAGATTAAAAATACAGTTTATATGATTACCTCAGACCTGAAATAAGAAAAATTACTTAAAGATAAAATAGTATGAAACAGCATAATATTCTAAATAAAACATAAAATTATTATCTCCACGTAACTGAGCAATATAATCACTAATAAATAGTCTGTAACTCATTGAACTCAATTTTTATGGAACCCTAATATGACAATTCAATCAGCCATCTGATAATGAATCACAGAATCACTAGAAGCAAATAAAACAAAAATAATTACAATGTTCAAGAATGATTTTATGACTGAACAGAGCGTAAACATGCAGACAATATATTATCTTGAAAAAAATCAAAATTACACAGTAGCATCATTATATTTAGCAGTCGTAATATAAAGTGACACTTCTATGTTAATATCTAAAAAAATATTATTTAAATTTTTGTGGAAAATTCCATATTTAAAATCTTACAAAACATGACGAGGATATAAAGCATCAAATATATGAAAAATTTATAAATATTTAAATTCGATTCCCGGAACGGTTTAATATTACCTGTTTTTCCGGTAGAATTACTGAAGTTATTTTATTATCCTGAAAATGAAAAAAATGAAGAAGGCAATTTCTAGCAATCACGAATAATTTCCTACAATTCACAATGCAGGAAGATAAGATATACATATTTGTGATGATTGAAGCAACCTTCCATCACTTTTCAATATTTTCTGAAGAAACGGAAGTCTGCGCAATGAGAAACATAAGGCTGCAAAATTAGACAATTTCAAATAAGAAGGTTCCAAAATGGAGAGACAGTTAACGACACTAAAATGTTGTCTTCAATTTCATTTGATAAACGCGTAAAATAAAACACAGAAAATTCAAACATAATATTTGAACAGACTGCATAGCTGAAAGTACTCTAAAAACAGGGAAAATAGGTTGATTGATCAGAAAAATAGGTGAATAAATTCTTTTAAATAAAATCAATGTATAGGTACCGTATTAAACAACGGAAATTATAACCAAATAGTTGAATTTTAAAGTAAAAGTGACGAATTTATACCAAAATATTTGAATTTTGTAGTAAATAGTCGAATTTTCAAACCAACAAAAATTAACTTCACCTAAAAACATGTGAATTTTCAATGAAGAACTTTTTTAACAATAAAGACCAATTTTCAATCAACAAAAGAGTAATTTTAAATCCAAAACGACGAATTTTCAATAAAATAATTTAAGTGTCAACAAAATGGTTAAATTTGTAACCAAACAGATGAAATTTCGATGATTTTTAAAACAAATAGTTAAATTTTCAACCAAATGGTCGAATTTTTAAATAAGAAAGCTCAAGTTTCAATCAAACCAGTTGCATTTTCAAGCCAAAAGGACTTATGTGCAACCAAGCAATTAAATTTTTTCAGCAAATGATTTAATTTTCATAAAAATAGTTCAACCTTTCAAAATAATGAAACTGTCAAGAAAATAGTTTAATTTTCAATCAAATAAGATTAATTCTCAACGAAACATATAATAGTTGATACAACAAACGAGTTTTAGAAAACTGTTGAATTTCCAACCCAAAAAATATGAATTTTTAATGAAAATAATAAACTTTTTAACCCAAAAAAGGCTATTTCTACAAAACAGTTAAATTTTCAACACAAAAATATGAATTTTCATTAAAAAAATTTCATTTTCGATCAAATAATGGAAAATAAAAATTTTGACATAAGAAAAATTAACCTTCAACAAAAAAAGATGAATTCTCAATGAAAAATTGATTAGTTGTATTTTCGATCGAAAACTATCAATTTATAAAAAAGACTAATGTTCACCAAAAGAGTTGAATCCTCCACCAGGAAAGATTTTTCAATCAAGAGAGAAAAAAAGCTATTCAAATTATTGAATTTTCGAACCAAAAAGGGGAATTCTCTGAAGAAAGAGTTTAATTTTCAACCCAAAAATATGAATTTTCAACCAAAAAGTACATTTCTAACCAAATAGTTAATTTTTCTACGAAAATAATAAAAATTTTAACCCAAACAGAAGAATTTTTTACAAAACAATTAATTCTTAAACAAAAATATGAATTTTCATTAAAAAAATGAGTTTTTAACCCACTAATGGAAAAGTTAGATTTTTAGTTTAAAAAATTAATTTTCTTCCAAAAAAGAAATAATTTTCAATATAATAGTTAAATTTTTAACCAATAAAATGAATGCTGAGCAAATTAGTTGAAGTTTCAACTAAGTAGTTGAATTTGAATAAAAGAAGATGAATTCTCAACGAAAAATTTTATAGTAAAATTTTTTACTATAAAACGATCAATTATAAAAAAAAACGAATGTTTAACAAACGAGTTAAATTCTCTACCAGGAAAGATTTTGAGTTGAGAGAAAAAAAAATAATTTCATCCAAATACAGTGAAACTCTTCTATAGCGCCGATTTTGGGGCTGACGGTGGGTGGCAACCAACTCATTATAGCCTGCTCCGCTTTTGTTTTTTCACGTTTGACTGCTCGCCTGAGTGACAGCCGCAGATCCTGCGCACTCTGCGCATCACCTTTTACACCTGCATGAGTGGCGGCGTCAATTCTCGGAAGGGCTATAGAAGGGAGGGCTATTGAAGAGTTTCACTGTAGTTGAATTTTTATTTTTAAACCAAAAAGTTTAGTTCCCTAGAAAAAAGTAGAATTTTAAATCCGAAAATATGAATCTTCAACCCAAAAGTTAATTTTTAACAAAATATTGGAATTCTGTAAAAAAATAATTGAATCTACCACACAAAAAAAAGAGTTTTCTACAAAACAGTTAAAATTTAAAATCCAAAAATATGAATTTTCAACAAACTAATGGAAAAGTAAAATTTGTAGAAAAAATTTAAAAAAAAACGAATATACAAGAAAATAGTGATATTTTCAAGTAAATAAGAGAATTGTTGGCCAAAATGTAATAGTAAACTTTTAAATTAAAAAAATAAGTAAATTTCAACAACAAAAATAACGTGAGCCCCCCCCCCCACATAACAAATCGTCACAAAACCTGCCCCCCTCCCCCATCCTGGAAGTGTGACACCTAAAAGTTTGTCCAAATTTATACCTGTAAAAATTCGACTTTTGATTTTTTTTATTGACCCCCCCCCTAATTTTTGTGTTTCCCATAAGAGGAAAATCCGTTATTTTCTTTTTTCACAATAATTCTAAACTTTTTATAAACTTTTTATGAAATAAAGTATAGTCAACTATTAAGGACTTAAGTAATATTCCAGAAATAATTTAAAACCAATAACTTTTAATTTTGAACCCCTCAAAACTATATTTCTTTGTGCCCGGAAAATGCCCCAAAAAAGGAAATTGCAGTTTCCTATAAAATTCATGCTAAAGACGGTATTTTTCCAACATTAATCATTTTTAATCGAGAAATGATGTGCTTCAAGTATATTTTAAAGGTTTTAACACTTTTTTCTCTTTAAAATCGTAAAAATTATTACTTTCTGTAATTAATGACAAAATTAACAGATTTTTATAGCAATACTTTCCTTTCCTTAGAACGAATACCATATATTGTGTGAACAATAATAATTTGTTAAAACAATTAAATTCAATTGCTGTAAGTAAAGGATAGTTTTTTTTCTGTTAAAATCACGTATATAGAATAATGGAGTCAGTGGATTGAAAATAATCTGCATGTAGATATTTTATAAATTATATAAATAAAAACAGAGAAATATTTTAAACAAGAAAGAAAGGATTACACTTTTATTACAGCATTGAATTTAATTCTTGAAACAACATAGGGTCTATGTACTAATATAAGTAAATACTAAATAATAAGTGACGTAGTGTTATTAATTGATTAAATAATTGCAATAAATCTTAAACTACAATATATTACTCATAAAATTCGTTAATTGTGTAATTAATTGCAGAAAAAAATACATTTCCCGATCTATAGACAAGAAATTGTTGAAACAAAACGAAAATTGTTTAAAAAATTGCTAAATATTCTCAAGATAAAAAATGACTCAAAATCTGTGAAGTATGTCATCCATTCCAGAAAATAATAGCTTTTTACGATTTTAAGAATAAAAGATTGTTTAAATAATTATCAATTGTTTCAAATAAGAAGTAATAGTTTTAAAACGCAGTATCGAAAGATACTAACTTTTAACGACTTACAGAGGAAAAAAATTGTTTAAAGAAATAATAATTGTTTAAAAAATTAATAATTATTTAAAAAATACTTGGTAACCCTTCACTTATCGAATAAAAATGATTCATCTTGAAATAATTTCAAAAAATACCATTCTTTGCATGAATTTGATAGAAAACTGCTATTTTGCATTTTTTTGACATTTTCCAGGCATAATAAAAAGGATATTTGCGGGTCAAAATTTAAATTTATTAGATCCGAAATATTACGGTTATGCATCATATCTTGTTTGAACTTAATAATTATGATTCTATTAAAATTCAATAAAGAATCAAATGTTTTCGACAAGAGCTTTTTTCCATAAAGCATACAGAAAAGTTTTAATTAGACGTTATAACAATTGTTCTTCACTGACTTGATTATTTATTTATTATATTACTGATATAATTAATTGTAGGCCAGTCTCGAAGCAAGAAGTAACCTTTTTCTATAGGATCAAACGGCATATTGTGACATTTTCTAACAGAAATTGTTATTAACAATTACGCAAATTGTTAATTAGTATCTTATATCTAGTTTTTGAATCACTGTTAGTTTATTGTCGGATAATTGCAGTGAAAGAAACGTCTTTTCTGTATATAAAAATTATGAATTTTAGTTTTTGTTATAAAAAGATGTTTACAAAAATTATATAAATTATGGTTGAATCTAATTCACTGGTTCATTATCGCAAGAAAGCTAATTCAGTAGTAATTTAGGACAAAATAATTTTTTTTCTACGAGGAAGTGCAAATTTGGGACAGATGAAAAGTTTGCATTTTTCAACATTTTCATTGCAACTAAAATAATTAATCTTGAACCAAAAAATAATATTTTAACCCGATAGTTGAATTTCCAACCAAACAGATGAACTTTCGGCCAAAAAAGTTTCATTTTTAACCAAATACATACATTTTCAACCAAACTTGTAATTTTCAAAGGATTTTTAAGACTATTATTTAAATTTTTCACCACAGAATTACATTTTTAACCAAATTATGAATTTTTAAAGGTATTTACCCTTATACTTAAATTTTCTACCAAACAAATGAATTTTCAACCAAAAAGGTGAATTAGTCATCAAGAAGATTAATATTCTGCCACAAAAGACAAAGTGTGAACAAAATACAGAAATTTTCAACCAAATACCTGAATTTTCAAGTAAAGAAAAAAAAAGTTAAACCAAGCATGGAATTGTTAAATGTTTAGTAAAAAATGTATTTTCAGTTAAAAAAAAATAAATTGTCAATAACATCGTTAAATGTTAAAGAAGGAAAATAATTTTTAACTTATATAATTAATCTTCAACCAAACAAATTATATTTTAACTCAATAGTTTAATTTTTAATCCTAAAATCAAATTTTCAACAAAATAGATGAATAATTGAGAAATAGATAATTTCTTAATCAAAAAAATGAATTTAAAACAAAAAAGTGTATAGTTTAATTTATATTTTGAAAAAATTATTTTCAATCAAAACTAATTTTCAATAATACAGATGAATTTTTAACCAATTTTTGAATTTTTAAAGATACTTTAACCTGATAATTAAATTTTTGACCAAAGAAATGGATTTCCAACCAAAAGGTGAATTAGACCTCTAGAAGCTTAATAATCTGCCTGGTAAGAAAAATTCTTTTTCATTTAAAGAAAAATGAATTTTCAACCAAAAAGTGTATATGTAGTAAAAATGTTTGTTAAACAATTAATATTTAATAAAAAGAGTCATTTTCAATTAAAGAGATTAACTTTTAACCAAAAATAATAATTTTCTACCAAAAAAGATTAACTTTAAAAAAATGCATGCATTTTCAACCAAATTTTGAATTTTTAAATCCATTTAACCTAATAGTGAAATTTTCAACCAAAAAGGTGAATTAGTCACCAAAAAGATGATTATTCTGTCCTAAAAGACAAAGTTTCAACAAAATACATAAATTTTCTACAAAATAGATGAATTTTTAAGTAAAGAAAATAAATGTTAAACAAAACATAAAATATAAAAATTTTCAATTAAAAAAATACATTTAAAAAACGAATTTTCCAATAAAATAGTAAAATTTCCAAGCAAAGAAATTAATATACGTTTCCAAACCTCATAAGATTTTCTGTCAAATCTATAACAAAATGTTGGAACATGAACTAGATTTTTTCCGCAGAAAGGGTAATTAGTTCTCTTAAAAAAAGAAAGCTACCAAAATAATTGAATTTTCAACCCAAAAAAGACGAGAAGGGAATTTTCAACTAAGAAAGATCAATTTTATAATAATAATAATGACATAGCTATACTTTCGTTAAAAGAAAAATCACTTGCAAAAAAGAATTAATTTTCAACAAAATAGTTAAATTTTGAAGCAAAGAAATAAATTTTTAACTAAAATAAAGAAACTGCAACCAAAAAAATGATATTTTGATCCGATAATTGAATTTTCAACCAAAAAAGTTTCATTTTTAACCAAACTTGAAATTTTCAAAGGAATTTTCAACCTATAAGTTGAATTTTTCATCAGAAAATTTGCATTTTTAATCGAAAAGGTGAATTATTCACCAAGAAAAGAATTCATTGAAAAAACGAATTTTCAAACAAAATATAGTAAAAATTCCAAGCAAAGAAATGAATTTTTAACTAAAATAATATGAATCTTCAATCAAAAGACTGAATATACGTTTTCAAATCTCATAACATTTTCTGTCAAATCTATAACAAAATGTTGGTAAATGAACCGAATTTTTTTCCTGAAGAAAGGGTAATCAGTTCTTTTAAATATGTAATGCTGAGCATGTCTGAAAAATATGACGCCTCTAGCAGTTTTTGAACGATTCCAAATTAGTAAATAAATTAAAAATAAAAATAAATTCTTCTGATGTAATTTTTCAGGTGGCGATGGTGGAATTACAAATAAATACGCCAACAGAGGTGCCTGAATGGCTGTTTGTCATGTTTGCTGTCTGTACAACTGTGCTAGTTTCCGTTCACATATTTGCCTTGATGATCAGCACGTATCTTCTGCCGAATGTGGAAGCAATTAGCAAACTTCAAGTCGCCAGACTCGTTACGGAATCGCCGCACGAACGAATGAAAGGCTTTATTGAACTCGCCTGGGCATTTTCGACAGTATTGGGCCTCTTCCTGTTCCTGGTGGAAGTTGCTATTTTGTGCTGGGTTAAATTCTGGGACTATTCTTTCACGGCTGCGATGGCCAGTACTGTGATCGTCATTCCTGTACTTATCGTTTTCGTTGCATTTGCAGTACATTTTTATCATTCTTTGGTTGTTTATAAATGCGAGGCGTCCGTGACAGATATGAATGAGTTGGAAAACATGAAAAGGAAGTTGGACGACGTAACTACCAACCAAAGTAGCAGTGTGTAAATGCTAGTAATTTTTAACTTTGAATATCGAATCGCTGATTTAGTCAATCTGAGGTGCTGCAATAATGTCTGTGAGAAAACAAATTCCGAAAGTCCACTTCCAAAAGATTAGAAGTGGAGCAGTCTGAAAATGTAATATTTATACAATTTATCTGTAATATAATAATGTATTAAAAAGTACTTAAACTTTTCGTAAGAAAATCATCAATAACTAGTTTTTGAAATACACCAATCCTCCAGTTAGTCGAATTTTTAAACATAAAAGATTAACCTTTAAACCAAAATGGTTACATTTTTAAACACATAGTTGAATTTTAAAGCCAAAAAGTTGAATGTTAAAAAAAGAAACAGTTGAATATTCTGCACAATAATGAAATTTTCAACAAAATAGTTGAATCTTTAACAAACAAAAAAATGAAATTTTCAAAAAATTGTTGAGTTTTTAACTGAAATGATGAATCTTCAACAACAACAAAAAAAGAATGTTTAATAAAGAAGTTCAGCTTTGAACCAGGTACCCTAATTTTCAATAAAAAAGATTAATTCTCGAATAAAAATGTAATAGGTAATATTTAAAATAAAAATATTTTTATTTTTAATAAAAAACAGGTTAAGTCAATCAATAAAGACTAACGTTCAACAGACGAGTTTAATTTTCAACCAGAAAAGATTTCTCAATGAAGAGAGAAAAACATTCATCCAAATTGTTGAATTTTCAAAACTAAAAGGCGCATTCTCTAGAAAACAGTTCAATTTTCAACTGGATAGTTAAGACAAAAAGACCAAAGATCTAAAAAATAGTCGATTTTTCTAGAAAATGATTAAATTAAACGAACCAGTTGAATTGCTGACAAAAAATGAAATTTTCAACTAAAATGATGATAGATGAATCTCCAAAAAAAAGCCGAAGACCCACTTCTCAAAGATTAGAAGTGGAGCAGTGTGAAAATATGATATTTATACAAATTGTCTGTAATATAATAAGATATTAAAAAGTACTTAAACTTTTCGTAAGAAAATCATCAATAAGTAGTTTTTGAAATACACCAATCCTCAAATGAGCAGTTGACTTTTCGAACAAAGAAGATAACTTTCTGGCAAAATCGTTATATTTTCTACATAATGATTAAAATTTCAACAAAACAAATGAACTTTGAAAAAAAAATGAAATTTTCAACAAAATAATTGAACATTTAAGAAAGATTTTTCAATCGAGAGAAAAAAATGCATTCAAATTTTTTAATTTTCCAAACTAAAAGGCGAATTCTCTAGAAAACTGTTGAATTTGCAACTAAATAGTTAAATTTTTAAGACAAAAAGACAAATGATCAACAAAAAAGTCAAATTTTCTACATAATGATTAAATTAAAAGAAACAGCCCTCCTAGAAATAATTGATTGAACACGATTAATAACGATTAAGAGTAATCAAAAGTTAAATCGGTTTAAATTGTTGCTAATTGTGTCAATTGTTCCCAATCGGATTGAATTGAGTAAATGCACTTGCCTGCAATACGCCCTCTGCAGTTTTCGTTTGTAACACACATGACGCGCACGCGTTATGGATATTAAATTTTTAGTAATTTAACAAAAGTTTTAAGTACAAAAAAATATAATGTTTAAGTGGTATACCGAATGAAATGTTAAAAGTATATAGATTAACAAAATGTAAAATTTATTCCGTTTAACAATGTGACAGTGATGTATTCTGATTATCCGGTAGGCAGTTTGATTTAGGGGGTATATTATTATAAAACCTTTATTTGCTTCTTATTATATTTACATTGCTGAAATTTGTTTAGACAGAGTAAAAATGAGCTTGTGAATAATTAAAGCAAAATCAAAATGCTGTAGTGAAAACTTTTAACCCCTAACTCAGAATAATGGATACCCAATTGAAAACGATTGGAAACATTCTAGAAGGTAGGATGGCGCCAATATTTTGAAACTCAGACTAAATAAATTATAGGTATCTCCTTAAATTTTTAGTAGAAAAACTTATCTAATCCTTTTAAGTTTCTTGCAATATAACAATTTTGAATTTATAAATATGTTTGATTTAAAATTCTTGACAATTCTAGTTTTTAAATATTTAAAATATTAAATTTGGAATATGTCAAATAATTTGGTTTGCAATGCCTAATAATAAAATATTTTTATTATAAAGGTTTGAAATTATTAATTGTATAATATTAGATTCATTTAGGTTTCATTAGGTTCAAAATTGAATTGTATACGTGCGGAATTCATCACAACAAATGGTTTTCCTTCCATAAGCACAGCAATTTTTTTTATATTCTCTCCTTCCTGAAACATTGTGTTTATGGCCACATATTTCTGTAATTTTTGTCAAATTTTTTATTTAATAGTTTGAAAATAAGTTTATTTTTGGTCTTTATATCTATTTGTCATTCTCATAATTCCATCAAATCTTATGTAACCGTATGAACGTTTTTCGACATTTTAGCAAATCAAAGAATAAGAATTTATTTTCAATTTACGAATTGTTTTAAACTTTGAGTTTGAAATGCTAAAATTAAGAAATTATTAAGTTTAAATGTAAGCAGTTTAGAAACCTGATTTTTAAAATGCTATTTTTGAAGTCTACATTTTTACTAATTCAAATCAAACGTAACAAGATTAAAAATGTATATTTTTCGTACTTACATTTCAAGTGGCATACTTTTTAATTAAACAAAGTTAAAGGCTTTTGAATCCATATTGTACAATTTCAAATGCTTTATTTATAAAATGTGTCTATAAGGCTTGTCATTTTTACATATATTAATGAAGTTTGAGCTTGAAATCGCTGTTTTAAATGTTTTAATTAAATATTTAGAACGCTCAGTGATCAGAAAACTTCTACTTCGATTGGTTTAATTTGAAATTTAGTCTTAAATTCTTTAAATAACCAAATGTTCAGCTTCAAAAACTTAAACTTTGAATTTTATTGACTGGTGTGAAGTTTTTTTAACCAGGAAATTATTCCAGATTTTTTCTTCAATTTTAGTGGCTACCTTGCGAATAATAGAAAAAATTGTTTTTATGTCAATCATTAGTGGTAAAGGGAAGTCATAATCTAAGGATTACCGAATATAATATCACCGACATTGACGTAAATTCACTGTTCAATTTAGAAAGAATTTTGTCCATCATTTTGAGTACTTATATTTCAATAAATTAAAAATTTAGAAAGTTGAATTAATAATAACTTTATTTATTATAAAATAAATTTATGTGTTAATATTTGCGAATAATTAAAAATTGAGACTTCTTTCTAAAAAAAAATATTTTATCTCTAATATTAATTTTTAATTGTTTAATTTTATTCAATTAATAACAGCTTGGTATTTTTATATAATAAAATAATACTTTAATCGCTTTTCTGCAGTTTCACGTTTCTAAATTATTCGCTTACTTTTTTTAACATCTTAACCGATTTAAAAACTTATAAACATTTAGAAAAATTTGCACTGAAATAAACAATCCAAGAGCGCATAATAAAAAATAACAATTTTGCTTTATTATCACAAAATCAACTTTTTTATTTTATAACTTTCTGTCAAAATAGTTGAATTTTCAACCAAGTAATTGAATTGTCAACAAAATCATTGAACATTTGACCACATTGTCCGATTTTTAAACAAAAAAGATTAATCCTTAAAAAAAAACTGTTACATTTTCAACCATATCAGGGTAACGATTCAGTAGACGATTTCAAATTCCCGTTTTTTCCGGTCAACTAAAAGTAATATATTCATATTTGCCTCTAAACGCGAACATTTTTTTTAATTCATGACGTTCATTCTAAACATCCTTTAACAGAACAGAGCAAAAAATTTAAAAAAAAATGAATTTTGAAACAAATACTTAAATTTTCGACTAAAATATTAATTTTTAACAAAAAATGGAATAGTTCAATTTTCAATATAACTGATGAATCTTCGACAGGAATAGTTGAGTTTTCAATGACAAAAAAAATGAATTTTCACTAAAAAAGATAAATTGTCAACCAAAACATAAATAATTAAATTTTAAGTTACAAAGATGAATGTTCAGCCATTTAGATGAATTTTTAACTAAAACTATTGAATATTCAAATGGAATAAGTTAATTTTTGAATGAAAAAATTACTTTCCTAAAAAAAAACTGACTTTCAGCAAAAAGAACTGACTTTCAATAGAATAGTTAAATTTAAATTAAAGTGATGAATTTTCAACTAAAATTGTAAATCCTAAACTGGAATGGTTGAATTTTAGACCGAAAAGACGAATTTTCAAATTAAATAATGCTTTTTTGACTAGAATAATTTAAATTTTGATCAAAGCAATGAGCTAAATTTTCAACCAAGATTAATTTCTACCAAAAAAGATGAATTTTGAACTACAAAAAGATCCTTTTTCATCCCAAAAATTGAATAATTAGATTTGTAGCCAAAAAATGATGGTCAAACAAAGAGATACATTTTTATATAAAATTATGGAATATTCACATGGAATAAGTTTCATTTTGAGTTAAAAACTTACTTGAAAAAAAAACACAATTTTTTAAAGTTACAATTTGCAAACAAAGCAATGAATTTTCAACTAAAATTGTAACTCTTTAACTGAAATAGTTAAATTTTAAAGCAGAAAGGTAAATTTTTAACTAAAATGATGAATCTTTAACTAGAATAATTGAATTTTTAGTCAACGAGATGCATTTTCAAACAAAAAGAATAATTTCTACCAAAAAATAATGCATTTTTAGCCAAAAAATGAATGTTCAAACAAAGAGATGAATTTTTATCTAAAATTATGGAATATTTGATTGAAATAACAGTTATATTTTAAGTTTAAAAAAAATTTTTTCAGCTAAAAAAGAAACAAAATAGATAAAAAATAATTTTTTCTTCTAGCAAGAAAATGGATCTTCAATCAAATATGTGGATTTTCAAAGGAATAGTTGAATTTTTAATTAAAAAATACAAGTTTTCATCCAAATTGTTGAATTTCGAAAAAGAAAAGAGACATTTTCAACAAAAAATGGACATTCAAATTTTAAATTGAAGGAATTAATTTTCAATTGAACTGATGAATTTTCAACTAAAGTTATGATTGTTCAACTGGAATACTTGATTTTTTTGCCAAATAGATGAATTTTCAACAAAAAATAGAATAGTAAAATTTTCTGTTAAAAATCTAATTCTTGACAAAAAAAAAATGAATTTTTAGAGAAAAAAATCAACGCTTCTACTGAAATAGTTGAATTTTTAGTTAGAAAAATCGATTTTCAACAAAGTGATTTTCAATCATACGTGCATTTGAGTACATTTTTAATGAATGAAATTTTAGTAAATAAATCCATAACCTAATAAACCCACTCATATGCCTTGCAACTGTAGATAAACTAGAAAACTCTTTTCTAAATTTACTGATATTATAAAAATAATGCAAAATTGAATTTTACTGCTATCAAAAGTACATTTCGGTTCATTTACCGGTCTCCTGGTTAAGTAGTCACCCTGCACACAGTTAAATTTTCATACAAAAAAATGAAATTTTCAAAAGAAAATTTGAATTCTCAATTCAATTATGAATCTTCAACAGAAAAAAACGAATTTTTAACAAAGAAGTTAAACTTTGAACAAGGTAGTTTAATTTTCAATCAAAAAAGATGAATCCAGAAAGAAAAAATTAATAGTTGATATTTGAACCAAAAAACATTTTTATTTTAAATCATAAACGGTTGAATTCCACCAATAAAAAACGAGTGGAATTTTCAACCAGGAAAAGTTTTTCAGTAAATAGAGGAAAAAATTCATCCAAATTATTGAATTTTTAAACGTAAAAGGCGAATTCTCTGCAAAACAGTTGAATTATCAATTAATAGTTACATTTTTAAGACAATAAGATGAATAATCAATAAAAAATCACATTTTGTACAAAATGATAAGATTAAATAAAACAGTTGAATTTCTAACAAAAAATAAAATTTTCAACTCAAATTATGAATCTTCCGAAGAAACTTTTGTTAAGGAAATCATCAATATGTATTTATTGTTTTAAAAATACAAATCCTCAAATTGAAATTATTTTATTCCAAAGATTCTGAAGCAAATATTAAAATTTGAGAAATAAAACAGAAAATGTTAAAATTCTGTTTTTAAATTACTTTAGTTCAAAACATTTTAAATTTCAATTCGAATTAGAAGTGGGTAATAAATTAAAATAAATAAATAAATGTAGGTTTCATACTGAATGCAATGTAAAACTCTAAATTCCTAAGATTCAATTCTATATACATAGCAATTTCAATAAAATAGTAGAATTTTTAACCAAAAAATATTTTATACCAAAAAAGATCAATTTTCTACAAAAGAGTTGAGTTTTAAACCCAATTTCTAAATTCCCAAAAACGACGATTTGTCTAAAAAATATTCGAATTTGTAATAAAAAAGATTTTCAACCGAAAAGAGATGAATTTTCAACAAAAGAGTTAAGTTTTAGAACTAAAAAGTCGAATGTTTTAGAAAACCACAGTCTATGAAAACAGAGAAGATAAATTCTAAAAAAAAACTTCTTTTTTAAACAAGAAAGATTAATTTGCTACAAAAAAAATATTTAAGTTTTCAACTGAAAATATGAATATACAAACACAAAAATAAATTTTCAATAAAGTGGTTACACTTTAAACTAAGTGGTTGAATTTTCAACAACGAAAAAGGATGCATTATCCACAAAAAACATAATAGTTGATATTTTTATTTAAAAATATTTTAATTTAAAAATATTTCAATTTGTAATCAAAAATAATGTAATTCAACAAAAAATGACAAATTATCAATAAAATATTTGAATCCTTAATCAAAACAGATTAATTTTTAGTAAAACATTTTTAACCAAAAAAGACGAAGTTTTTACCTAGCTAGATCAATTAACAGAATCATTAAATTTTTAGATAAAAAGATGAATATCGTGTCGTCTGCTTCATTCATTTTCAGTCAGTGGCAAAAATGTCGCATGACATTCGCTTCACTTCGCTTTCAGTCACTCATTATTTAGGTTATGCGTTGCGCAACCAGGTGTAACGAGGCATTACGAAAATGTTGGAAAACATGAGGAAGCGTTTATCTTTCGAAGAAAAATATAAGCTTTCAGAAGAAGTGAAATCAGGAGTCTATTTTACAGAATTTATTTTTTTACCAGGAAATTTACAAATCTTTAGAAGTAAAATCTGTCCATAAGCTTGATTTTAACAGCTTTTAAAATAATGAATTGAATTCTTATCTTTTTTAATTATGATATCATTCACTTTACAATGTGTAATTCGAAAAGCTTTTAATTTAAATATTTTACATGTTTAATTTAAAGATTTTCAAAATGCAGACTTCAAGACTTGAACAATTGAAAATTAAAAGCGTTTAAAGTGTAAATTTTTTATACAAAACCTTTATCTTTTACCATTTATTACTTATTAAAATATTTAGAAGTTCTGAAAAAACTTCAAAAATAATTTTAAATTGGAAAAAATTTAAAACAACTTATAGATTTCTCAAGATTCGGAAATAAAATTTAAAAAAATTTTAAGGATGTTTTAACTATTTGAAATTAAAATAATAATTAAACTTCTAATTTACGAAGTTTTCAGTTTAGAAAAATTATTTTTCAAATTTTCAATGTTTTCCCCTTAAATTTGCTGAAAATAAAATTTTGAAAATTTTAAAGTGGATTTATACTTTTGGAATTGAATCTGAACCTTTGAACTCTATAATTTATAAAAATTATAAATTCGAAATTTGCAGTTTATCTGCATTTCGTTCACACTTTGTTTAATTGGAAAGTGTTCCTATTCTCCTTTCTATAAGTGTAAATTATTGAGCATCCGAATACAAAGTTTTTTTAATTTAAAAAATTTAAAACGTCAACTTGAAAAGTTTACAATTCAACAGTTTCAACTTCAGTGCTTTAATTTTTAGTTTGTTTTTTCTTACTTCAAATGGAAAAATAATAAGTCTTAGAATGAGAATTTCTTTATTTTATTTACCGTGAAAAGGGTTTCGCGAACCGATAAAGACACGGGAATTTTTTTCTTCGATAAAAATGGCTACCCTGATATATGTACGTCCATACTTAAAAATCAGTACTTTTATAAGGTTTGATTTTCGAGTACAAACATTTTCACATTCATTATGAAATTATAAATCCAAAATGGCAAAAATACTGCAATGTATTTCAAACATAAAAACCTTTTTATTTTTAATAAAAACTAGTTGAATTCAGCCAAAAACGACTAACTACTTACAAAATTTCAAAGCCACAAAGAAGATTTTATAATACAGTTGAATTTTCAACAATTTTTTGTTTTAACAAGAAAAATGACTTTTCTACAACAGCAAAAATTAATTTTTAATTTAGAAGGACGACCTTTATATGCAAAAGGACAAATTTTCAACACAACAGTTGAGTTTTTGACAAAAAATATGAGTTTTTAACGAAAAAAGTTGCATTTTCAATCCAAGAGAATGAATTTTCTACCTAAAAGGACGAATGTTTCGCAAAACAGTTGGATTTTCTATAAAGAAAATTAAATTTGAACAGAATACTTGCATTTTTTCTCAAAAAGCAATGAATTCTGAACCGAGAATTTTTTAACCAAAAAGAATGAACTTTCAACCAACAATAGTTCAATTTTCTTTTTATGTCATTGTTAGGTTTATTTAAGCCCAAAAGAACGAGAAAAAGTCGAAGTTTCTTTAAAAAAAGGGAAGAGCGGAAAGAGAGTGAAGTCTGATAAAAGTAGATTACAAGGGGACTCTTATACTAGCTTTCAAAAAAGCTTTATTTCATGATAGGGTTTATATTTTGAAGCAATTAGCTATGAAGTTCCAATCTGGAACTAACTATAAGTGTACATCTCAATACGTGGCACAATTAACACTCTATAGGTGAAAAATACCTGAAAGCCTTCACAAAGTCAATAAAAACGATAAGATACTCGCCTTTTATTGCTTTAAAAAGAATGCATTGAAAAATAATCATGAAACAATTATTTCATTTCGAAAAGTGGGCCACGAGCAAATACTTTCTTGAAAGCAGATCGATTGCTTCATTTAAAATCTGAAGAGATGCTCTTGTAAGAACTATTCCTTGAAGTTTATTTATCGTTTTGAGTTTATATTTCGTTATGGAATACGTGTCTACATGTCTGTTTTCGTTTGTAACATACAAACTTCTGATAGAAAAGTTATCTGTCTATGAAAAATAGATGTGTCACGAAAATTTCGAAAGCATTGTTGTCGCTTTACCTCAATGCCAATTGGGTAATTTGAAAAAAATCAAAGGAAGGCACGTTGCCAGATTTACACACATAATTAGGAATTTTGTTTCAGTTGATAAAGATTTATCAATGTAAAATTTTATTATTACATTTTCAGTTATAATAATTAATTTTCAACTAAGAAAAAGGAAATTTTCAACAAAACCGAAGAAGCTTTGATTAAAAAAAAAAAAAAATGAATTCTCAACAAAAAGTGTAATAGTTTATATTTACTCCCAAAAGTATTTTAATTTTCAATACAACTGTTTAATTAAGCTAAAGAAATAAGAATTTTAAACAACAGAGCTGCATTTTCAACAAAAAAAGATTATTATATTAATAAAGAAAAAAAATCTAGAATGTCGACTTTTTAAGTCATAAAGATGAATATTTGAAAAATATTAGAATTTAAAACACAAAAATCTATGCATTTTCTACCAAAATAATAAAACGAATTTTATACAAAATTTGTTAAATTTTTAATCAAACAAATAAACTTTCAAACAAAATAATACATCTAGAATAAAAAAATTTCAATCAAATACTTGAATTTTCAACTCAGAAGATAATTTTCATACAAAAAGAAGACAAATTTTAAACAAGAAATATAATAGTTTATTTTTAAATTAGAAAAATAAGTTTCAAATCAATAAATTTTCAATAAATACAAAACTAATTTTCAACTAAAACAATTTAAAACAATTTTAATAGTATTATAAACCCAATAATTAAATTTTTAAACAAAAAGGTTAGTCAATGACCAAGAGTATTAATATTCTACCACAAAAGATAAAGTTTCATGAAAATACATAAATTTTCAAACAAATAATTTCATTTTCAACTGAAGAAGATTAATGAACACTGAAAAATAAAATATTTAAATTTTCTGTTAAAAAAATTAATTTCCAATAAAAAACGAATTTTAAAGGCAACTTTCTACCAGAAAAAAAATTTAACAAAATAATTCAACCAAAGAAATGAATTTTCAACAAAAAAGATTAATTCTCTACGGAAAAAGAATATTTTTTAACAAAATACATGATTTTCAACCAAATATTTTAATTTTGAATGGAATTTATAACCTAATAATTGAAATTTCATAGAGAAAAGTTAATTAAGCACCAAGAAGATTAATATTCTTTCACAGAAGACAAAGTTTCAATAAAATACAGAAATTTTCAAATACAAAAAAGATTTTAAACTAAAATGATAAATTATCAACAGCAAACAAATGAATTAAAAAAAGTAGTTTCACTTTCAACTAATAATGAGTAGTAAATTTTTGAAGCAAAAAACGGTTTTTAGCCGCTGTTCACGATTAGCAAAAATTTTGAAAATTTTATCAAATATTTATATGAGAAGAAAAATTCTTGAACCAAAGTCAAGTTTACAGGATGATACAAGCAAGAAACATTTGCAGTACCTTGAAAATTCCTGACTTTTCCGTTTTTTTCCATTAGGTTTTCATTATTTTTTAAATGAGGTTTTTTTTGCTCTAGAAAAACATGGAAAACCTCTTATGTTCAAAGTTGTGAAGTTAAATTTCTTATGTTATAGGATCCATATTTAAATATTGACGAAAAAAAGCAATATTTCCATCATGAACATAAATTTCACATTATTCTTACTCTTGAAATTTAAAAATAAAATTTGATTTAAAAACAAACTAATTCCATACATTTATATGAAAAATATTTCCAGAAAATGCGATAAATGGAGCCTGATTGGAAATGGTGGTCGACCATTTCGCCACCTCGTGCCGAACACTGGAATTAGAAAGAGTAGGTACAATTTTAAAGGTGTATTCTAGTTTTTGCATAAAAGTGTTTTTATGATTGTTTTGTGAAGTATAAAACAATGATTGAATACTAAAAACAAATCTTCGTCAAAAATAAATATTTTTAGATTCAATTTCCATCTTATGCAGTGAAAAAAACACAATTTTGAGCTTAAGGGTTCGACTTGTTCTCGTGAAAATTAAACAATTTGGTATAAAGTTAAAATATTTGATATAAAACTACATATTTTTTATATATTGAAAATAATTTAGAAACAAAAAAATATAAATAAAAAATTAATCGAATAAAATTAATCTTTTTGGTTGAAATTCAATTATTTTGTAGAAAATTCCGTTTCGGCTCAAAAATTAAAAATCTGATAAATTTATCGTTGAAAATTCATATTGTTAGATTAAAAATTGAATTTCTTGGTTGAAAGCATGTTAGTTGTTCAAAAGTAATTTTTTAACTGAAAATTTAACTATTTTGTAGAAAATGAAACTGATTAATTATAAAATAACTTTTTTGGTTGAAAATTCATATTCACAGGTTGAAAATTCAACAGTTTTAGAGAAAATTCGTCTTTTTGGGTAGAAAATCCAACAATTTGGTATAGACTTTAAAAAAATTGGTAGAAAATTGAACTGGTTTTTAGAAAACTCGTTTTTTTTTGCTTGAAAATGCAATAATTTGACACAAAACTCAAGTACTTGGTCAACTGTTTGGTACAAAGTTAAAACTATTTTGTCATCAAAAACAAATAGTTGTAAATTGAATTTGCATCTTAAATTGTTGTCAAATAAGTTGTAAAAAAAATATATTTCACTATTTCATGTAATTTTCAATGCATTGTAAGCTTAAATTAACTTTAATCAATGTATGTAGCGACCAATTTTATCCATAATATTCCAAGAATACGAATAATAGACGATGGGAATTGAAATAAAAATTGTAACCTAATTGTTAGATCCAATTTTTAAATAGTAAATATTTCATGTATAAATTAATAAAAATTCACATTGAGTTCATTTTTGCTTCAAAACAAGTCTATTTAAGTTTATAATCTATTGAAAGTTTCAATAAATAGTACAATAATTATTGTTTTTTTTTCTGAAATATATTTCTGTCAAAAAATGTGATTTTCAGCCTATAATATGTAAATTCCATATAAAACCCTTTGTTTCTGATATATACTTATTTTTATTATCCAATAAATACTTTAAACCGCGCAAAAAAATATTTGAGACACTTTTATGCACAATTTAAAATACATTTTTAAAATCATACCTATTCTTTTTATTTCGGATTTTTATCACCAGGTGGCAAATCGCTGTTCAACCATTCCCAATAGAAAATTGGAATTAAATTCAGATTGTCGAATTTAATTCCACCTTAATTCCACACGCGGAGAAACATATTTTGTCTATAAAAAAAAAAGAATCTACCAATTTTAAAGAATTTTAGGTAAGAGAAAGAATGGTTTCATTCATATTGAATTTCCTGGAATTTTCTCACTAAAATAAGAAAACTTCTCAAAATCATGTACAATGTTCTCAAATCATATAAGATTTTTCTCAAATCTATTGCACAATGTTCTAATATGCCAAAAATTAGATTAGACAAAGATGAGTGTGGTGTGAAAAAAAATGAAGTCTTAAGTTGTAAATTAAATCAAATATAATTTCTCATATTTAAACAGAAGATGAAGTACTTTCCCTAAAAAAGTACAAAAAAGGATATTCTTAGATTGTAAATCCAAGACGGAAAAATCGCTTGTGCTATGGACGGGTGAGCAGGCAGCTGGAAGAAAATACAATCTTAACTGGAGTGTAAAATCGAATTTCTAAACTTAAAATCTAATCCTAGTTTTGTCAGCATTAACATTTTTTCAGTGAGTTTAATATTTCTGCTCGTATTTCATATTTTGTTCGTAGCTTTAAAAAGAGGTGTGTCTGTAAATTCTATGTAGAGAATGAGAACTCGTGAATAAGTTTACGACTCTTTCTATTATATTATATTCTTATGATAGACCATATAGTACATTAATATATAAAATGGTGATCAAGTTACCATCTATCGAACACCCATACAACATTTTTTCATACAAATCGGCACTAAAACGAGAAGTCTCGCTAGAACTTTGTCTTTTTTTAGAAAAAAAAAGAGAAAAAAAAATTTAGCTAAATACTAAGACAAAAAGGAGTTATTGATGTTGCTATAGTTTCAGTCTTACAATGAAAAATCAATTAAAGTATAGTCTCAAAAATTGGCCCATCCATAGCAACTCGCTTGATAAGCTTTGAATTTTACAGGAGTATTCCGATTCAAATGAGTTTCCCGCTTTAACGACTTTTGTTCGCGTTCAAGAGCTTCACTTTTCACGGGAAAAAGAAAAGCTTGTAACTCTGATTGCAGAAAAAACTGCAAATCCAGATCCAAATTATTTCCGTAGAAATGATAATTAATATATGTACACAAATATTACTTCGTATCGAACTAAAGCAACTTTAAAATACGATCACAACCTAAATTCGCATTCACTGGATTCGTCGTGCATTCCATCGCGTAACATTTCATATATCGTTTTCTCTTGCACGAACCAGACCTTCTTTTTACGTATTATTCGAGTGACAATTCTTTAGTAATAAATTAAGAAAAAAAATCTCCTGTATTCGTTTCACTAGACGCTAATAACAACGTTAGAGTGGAGCTCAGAAAACAGGAGGGAAAAAGTAAACACGATCATTCACTTGCTGAAACTTGGCTTTCAAAATGGTAACATATCCACAGTGTTCATTCCGAAGTTCGCAATCGTGTTATGCCGATAATACTCTCAAGGTGATTTTGTACTCAATATCTCTGTTCTAAAAATCGTTCATGATCGTATAAAACCGTAAAGAACAAGACATCTTTTTCAACAAGATTAAAATTTTAAAACCAAAAAAATAAAAATCGTTTTATTATCTAAGAGCCGTACTTAAATTACGTAACAGTTCAGGGGAAAAAAGCTGGGGGGGGGGGGGG